>NC_090927.1:596066975-596381720 GCF_040938575.1 Ambystoma mexicanum
GAACTGAATTCACATACTATAAGGTCCATTGGAATGTGAATCCATTTTCCACATGTCAGTCCAAAAACACTATCTATGTAATTATGGGTCCCTGTGACAAATGGTGCATAGGAATGAGAACAAGTAATGCCACAGTGCGCATCTCAGAACATAGATCCAGGATAAGGAATGGATCCATGCAAGCACCTTTGGTTAGGCTTTTTGTTGAATTTGAACACACAGAGAACTATTCAGAGTGGTTCATCATAAAAACCCTCAATCCAGATAAGAGACATGTTTCTATCTCTAACAGACTCTGCAAGCTCAAACAGCACAGGATATATCGACAGGGCAGGTATCAAACCAGTTTGAAGGAGCAATTCGACTAGCCTGCTTTACTTCCAATGTGATTGTTCAAGGGGCTTGCTATGGCTGTTTTACCACCATCCAGACTATACAATCCACCCAGTGCTATTAAATCTTCTATGCTCTTTCTAGGATAACAGCATATAACCATCTGTGGGCCATTATCCTTCTTGCCTCTGTGTATCTTCTTAAACATTTAAGGCATGATGTTGCCATCATTTAATTCTTCATAGCAGTGCATCTGTATTTGCAACCTGACACTAGTACATCTTTTTGATCCATCCACGCTGGATAGGGTGTTTTACACCATCAGGGTTTGGCTGTTACAGACAGATGTAAACCACGACAGATTCAAATATGGCCACCACATTTAGCATTCAATATAACATTGGTGTCTGCCTAGTGTCCACCAAGGTCAGTTTGTTTGTACTGCTGTGTTCAAATACACCAGTCCCAAAGCAATGTGGCTTGCACATATAGCCTGCACTGCCACACAGTTCGGAAAATCAGGAGCAAATCCACTCCATGTAAGTGCATCATTTTAGTCCTCCATGGTTTACCTGGTTCTGACAAGATGACAAATAGACAGTACATTAAGTTTAGCACTAGGTTTTATCGATAGTGTTATTGATCAGAACTCCAAGCTGACAGATGGTTCTCCTTAAACTGTTCAGTACAAATGTTACACAGATGAAATGAGATCCCTAGCGTGTGTTGTCCAAGTCAGTGATTACAGGTACTTCCGCTCACTGGCCTGTGCTAGCAGGCAGGTTCTGCTTCACAACAATGTTTTGATCTGCGCAAACTGTTGCTCTGGCTCATCTGTTCCCCAAACGTGCTGCACAGAAGTTATTAATATGTGCATGTTCGTTTTTTAAGCAATTGTTAAATCTTGCAGTTAGACATTTTTTGTGTCTCCAATGGGACACCCCTTCCACAGCAGGAATGTTCAGTTATTGAATTGTTACCCGAAATTATTACCGGGGTGAACCTACAAACTGGTTCTATCACAAGAATTC
Source organism: Ambystoma mexicanum (assembly GCF_040938575.1). Taxonomy (NCBI): domain Eukaryota; kingdom Metazoa; phylum Chordata; class Amphibia; order Caudata; family Ambystomatidae; genus Ambystoma; species Ambystoma mexicanum. The sequence continues at coordinate 596,068,340 of NC_090927.1, forward strand.
CCAGTGCATTTTTTACAATGTTTTCATTGAGTTATGTTTATATGCGCATTGTCCACATTGTCTTGAATATTATCAAATGTTAGTCTTGTGCAAAGAACTCGTTAACTTTAAAAAGAATTGGGTTTAATTTAAGATGCCATTCATTTTTTTAATACGGTTTCTACACTTCATTGCAGGCATCGATCACACTACCGTTTTTAAATGGATATCATCCTGTCCTATGAGGTTACCCTCACCCCAAAATTTCTGTTCATCCTGAAGAGGCGGGCCGACTACACCTTCTGATGTCAGATCTGCTTTCTGCTAAAACTTGAGTGCCTTGAGTTGATGCTTACCACAGTTTGATGTGGTATTATGTACCCTGAAACATTCTTTGCTTTTTTGGGCAAGAATTCTCATCACACCTGTCTAACTTTACTTCCCATTGTTCAGGATGATAGAATATGAATCTTGATTCAAATTGTCATTTTGTTTAAAGGTGATTTATTCTCGACATTTTGAATTGTGAGCATTTGTCTGAATAACCCTCAATATTTTTGTTATTTTCACTACAGCATATTTTTAGACTGTTTGTATTGATAGGGTGGCTAGGTGACACACCACACTATGTTTATGTGCTAATGTTGGTATGATTTATGAAATTATTTTCATCATGTAGGTTGTATTCAACATGATGTAAAACATTTACTTTTGTTTGATTAATTTTGTATCCGTCTTGTTTTGGTTTTGATTCTTGTTTGAGCTCATTTTTTAGAACTTTTTAATATTACTCCATTTTTGTAATACGTTATAAGCAAATTTGACTTTCACTGTCTAATATGTCGGTGTATACATTTTTGTATTTCGAGATTTAAAATCAAGGAGATTATGCAATGGACAGGGAATCAAGGAAAGTGTTAACAAGGTGTTAAAGGGTCGATATTGCAAGCGTGCAAGGTTTTGAACATTTTTCATGCATGCAAGTTGATATTCTGGAATACCTGGATACAATGATTTGTAATTGATTAATGTCCCTAGAAAAATAGATAAATAACTCTTATCGCTGAAGGGTACTATCTTTTTTTATACATGCATGTTGTATAGGGTGCAGACATTGACAGTTCTATTGACAGTTTCATTAATATCGAGATTGGCTTGCTATTAGAAACCTGTTTTTCTTATTGTAGAAACATAGCTGGATGGAAGGGCAAACAAAGGCAGGGGAGGGCAGTAGGATGCTGCCAATGACAATTTATTTTTAAACGGCAGGAAAATGAACGCACTCTTCTTCACAACCTCTAATTGTACAACATAACATAACAGGTGTATTTGTAGAGCACACATTCACCCCAGAGGCGCATCTTGGCGCTATTGACAATAACAGATGTTTACTGTTACCCAACGTAATAGTACTCTATTGACGAATAACCGATGTTTATTGTTACCCAAAGTACTCAAACGACTTGGCTATTTCAATGACCCAAAAATAGTGTATGAATCAACAGCTGAGTGGATGATGCAATGGTTTTGTAAAAACGTAGATGGATAGGTAGTGGCCAGCAGCTGACAAGGATGTACAAATTCATGGCAACTGGTGAAACAACTCTCAATAATATCTAAACATACTGTTGAAGCCAAAGGGAGGGAATCCAGTTCACAACAGAACTTTCCTCACAATCTCAAATAATTACATGTCTATAGTCCCACCAAATTCTCAGCAGTGCAAACAAAATCCCTGTCTCTGATATTGAATTTGATTGGTATTCTTTTTGTGTGAAAAGTTTGTACTAAACTGCATCACAGTAAAGTAAATAATCAAATACATCTCTGTCTCCGATGAGAAATATTTAGACTGTAAAGTGAGAAACCACCATTCGTGTCTGCCTCTTCCCTGAGCCCTAACAGCCTCTGAGTTGGAAATGAACAGCCCTTGGCCCTTGTAGCTGATGTGGTCATTAGATTGCATGCTCGCTGATGTTGATGTTGCCATTCTAGCTTCAGGCACACATGGTCTTTTGTGTATGTGTTGCTAGATCCTACCAGCATGGTCAGAGAATGTCCACAGTCATCTCATATGTGTACCTGTGGTGTTAGAGAAATCGGATAGCAAAGTAGACTGAGCTGCCACTGTGAGTCAGACAACTACTATGTGGACAATGCCCACAAGGAAGACATTGGTACTACATCACCCTGTAAGTAAAGGTTAGGATACATCATACATTTCTAGGGGAGTAACAGACTTCACAATCTTGTCCTCACCTGATCACAGGCCGCAAAATAGCCTAACATTACATAGAGACAGACATGCATCTACACATTTCGTGATTAAGTCCGAAAAATAGGTTTACACCCTCCTGATATTGAAACTCAGTAGCAGAATAAAGAAAAGTAGACTCCACCCCTATGCCCCAATTCCATCAATAGCCTTATTCTATTATTCCGTTTCTCCCATTAAAAATGGTAAGAAATTAGACATTCACATTTTCCGGCACAGTCTCTTCTCTCTTGACAATCGAGACAGGTCAACAGATGGACACAGACTGATTTTCACTTAAAGAAAATATGTAGATTCCTATACCCTGTTCATACCGTCTATGAATGAACCCATGCTTGATATTGCATTTTTATCGTTTGTTTAGAGAAAAAAGTGGATTGCCCAAACCAGCTCACACCTGGAATCATACATAATGAACACACACAACACACGCAATCGTGTGAAATGAAAACATACTAACATTGGCAATATATTCTGAATATTAATCAAACAAACATATCCATGCATTTTTAAAAAACAAATACTAATCTAATCAGTTGATCTCATATAAACTAGGAGTAGCTCATAAAATCATGTTATTTACTTAATATGTCGTGACTCATACACTGATGTTCATAATATGAAAGTCAACGGTAAAATAATACAAATCCATAGAAATACATCTAGGAAAGGGTGAGCTTCTCACTTCGATTGTAGTACAATTTGCAATCTCTGCCTCCATCATTTTATGGTGGTATAAACCATGAATGACAACAACATGCATATCCCACTGACGTATCCCACAATATTGCTGGAAACATCCTCACATACTGATTACCATCCCTAATGTTATAACCATCCTAGCATATTCTTCCTCATGCTGAGGTTCTATCTCCATCTGGCTATTGTAATAACAAACCCCAAATATTACTGGTCAAACCAAGAATATTTCAACCCATCTCATATAAACATTGACCACAGCACACAATATGGTGACATTGATGTTGATTTTGCATACATCTAACATTCAGTAAGCAGAAAATAAGGGAGCAAAATGCTTTCATTGCTGCTCCTCAGCCTTGTGACAGTGACTTGCAATGGCCATTTATCAACAAGATAGATAGGACTCAGGGCAATTAAGAATTTGAAAGCAAGGCAGTTGAATCGGGTGATACCGATAACATTAACTCTAATCAGTGACTTATTAGCTTCAACACATGTGCATTTGCCTGGTTAAGATGAACAATAGGTGCAGAGCAGCACTCTATGCACTTGTTTTTCCTTTACTAGCAACCCTAAGGGAAAATCATTAAAACGTACATTTGCAGAGATCAGCCTTTAGTTAATAGGTGTACCATCTGAGCTATATCTATACGAGCTAGATAGTGAGTTAATCATTTCGGACTGTTTAAAGGCAATATGAGGTGTAGGAGGGTTGGGTTGGAGAGACACACTGCTTCCCCAACCCCTTCAAATACAAGGGCATGCCCATTACACCTTCCCTTACACATCCCACAAATCGTCCTGCAAGGAGGGCTGGAGCCTGTCCTCTACACCCCAAGAGCAGCCGAGGCGACACAACGCATTAGCTGACTTGATGCCGCAGTAAGATGCAGTGCGTTCTACTAATACTGCATCCATGCCCGCATCCGCATGCGGAACTAAGGCTAAGATGGGCGCCGCCCTGTTAGCGTGTACCCGATATAGCAACTAGGCAACCTGTTGCCACGCCAACGCCCCGGGCCTCCTGATTGGTTCACATTTGCCATTTGTTGCTTCTGTCGAGACCGGAAGGCGTTAGCCGGTCTGCAGACACCCAAGGCCTGCTACATAAGGCCAGGGTATGTCTGCATGCAGCTCATCCCATGAATCGTCCTGCAAGGAGTGCTGGAGCCCTTCCTCTGCACCCCAGGAGCAGCCGAGCCGACACGATGCAGCAGCTGACTTGATGCCACGGTAAGCTGCAGTGCGTTCTACTAATACTGCAAGCTCCGGAAGGGCAATCCCCTGCCATCTTCCACCACAAGCGCTCTAACGCCTGCATACAGACCCTGATTTTGTTTTCTTGCATCCATGCCCGCATCCACATGTGGAACTAAGGCTAAGATGGCCGCCACCCTATTAGAGTGTACATGACATAGCAACTGGGCAACCTGTTGCCACGTCAATGCCTCAGGCCTCCTGATTGGTTCACATTTGCCATTTGTTTCTTCCGAAGGGACCGGAAGGTGTTAGCCGGCCTGCAGACACCCAAGGCCTGCTACATAAGGCCTGGGTCTGTCTGTGTCTGTTCGCGACGGTGCGCTGACCGCAGACCCAGCCTACTGCCATACTGTTGTCTCATCATTCCTCCAGCACCTCAGTATAATCTAGCATTAATAACTCGCTTGCTGGTATTACCCACGGTAGCTGACCTAATATGACCCCACCACTCTCCCAGATTCTCTACGGATTGCTACCCAGCAAGCATACCTATGGACAATCACGTAGGTACTTTTCATTGACCCTTGCCATACCCTGCCATCTGCACTGAAGTGCACAGCTCAGTATCCTGTTCCTCGACCTACCTATTACAAACGTCCTCATCAGGCCCGTCCTCCTGTTGTCAACACCAACCCATAAGTACACCCTTCCCTAGCCCAGCGCCTGGGAAGCATTACAGTCAGGCGACCACTATCGAGCAACCAGATAAGGTGCCCTGTGCCATCGCCGCTAATCAAGTTTTCTGCGATTACAAACACAGTACCATCGTATCCACGCCGGAAGATGGTATGAGAGACTGCATTACCATTTGATCACATACTCTGCCCAAGACATTGATACAAACACTGCTCCTTAACCTTTATAGTTGCATTGACCAAAGGGGGATCTGTGACTATTAGAGGAACAGTGCTGCACCACCTCACCACCTTGCTATGTAACTCTGTATGCAATGCCTTTGCCTGCGCAACTCTTATGCGATACCATACTGACGGCTACCATATGGTTACCGCCTTACCCTGCTGCCATATATTATAGCCTCCCGAGCTACACCGCATTCCCTTATCATCCCAGCCACTACCTGTCATGACAATTGCTGTACGAATTACTGCTATTCTGCTATTTTTGAAACAGCCTACCGTCTGAACTATTTACTGTTATTCTGCAATAGCCTCTTGCATTATCTGAACCAATCGCTGTCAATTTAAAAATGCCTCTTCTGCAATGACTGAACTAACCACTTTTCAACAACATTTTGAAAAAGTCTCTTTTACATTGACCGCACTAATCACTGTTATATTGAAAACCTATTTGCATTGAACTAATGTTTGTCTGACCAACATGTTTGCGATTACCTTTATCTAGCCTTTTTGTCCTAGACACTCAAAGCCCCCTTGTGAACCATACTGTCTTCCACCACCTGGAACAAATCTCTCAGGGGGTATTTCGCACCTTTACCACCAACTCACAGTGTCTACCCACTAGGCACCTCATAACTCCTCCTCACGCACATCACCCACTGGGCCCTTCCAGGACTTGTCTATAATGCTATACACCCAACATACATTCCAGCTAGTCCCCACATCATGTTTAGCATACTCTACGCCACTCTATCGCTACTTACTATCTCTAGTCCTGATTCCAGACTACTTAACCCTGCTTTCATGGAACCCACGATGTACCAAATCACAGGCCCTAGTATAAACCTCAACCCTACGGTTAAGGCCACCCCCTTCCTACCAGCACTGAGCCTCACCAGCTTCCTACCCAATCTACACTGCAACAGACCCAGGGATAATATTGACTCCCCCCTACCACTAAGAAGTCACTCACCCTCTTAGTAGGCACCCATACCACCTACCCAGACACAGCTACTCGAAACTATAGATTAGGAGTTAGGCTTCATACTCACCTGAACCCACAAACTAAACATGACCATATGACTACCAACAAACTGTGTACAGAATACACTAACCAACTGATAAAAAATCTCATGTCAATCCAAAAGAGAGCCAAATAAACACTATCCTTCACCCTACTCAGAAGCAGCCTATAAAAAGGGCGCTACTAAATGCTAGGTCCCTCGTTGCCCACGCAACAGAGATCGCAGACATCATCCTGGCAAATAACCTTGACTTCTTGGCAGTGACAGAAACCTGGCTACATGATGCAGCGGGCCCTTCACTTACATTAGCTATCCCCAACAACTATTAAATCCTCAGAGCAGATAGATCGAACAAACGCTAGAGGTGGAGGCATTGCCATCATCTTTCGATCCACCCGAGATATGAGAACGGCCACCTCTTCTCTTGATTCATGTGAACTCCTATCAGTCAAATTCCAAATCTCACCCAAAAACACCATTACTATCCACTTAATATACAGACCCCGGGGCCTCCAGGATCCTTTGAAGAAGACATCACGTCTCTAGTGGCAGACAACACTAAACCTACGGCATAAAACATTATCCTTGGGGATTTTAGCCTTGGCTTTAATGACCCGAACGACTTGCCTACCCTCTCCCTAGCCAACGCTTTGTCAGAACATGGATTCTTACAAAAAAGAACCCAACCTACCCATGAGAAACGTAGGATACTCGACTGGGTAGCAGACCTTAATTGCAATGTCACCATAAAAGACTCATCACCCCTCTTGTGGACTGACCACCACCTCATCTCCTTCGATATCAATATCAATAACCTTGAGATGAAAATTAGCCCAGTTGCACCACCCTGCCTCACCAGAAACAAACACAATATCACAGCTGAGGCCATCACACCATTAGTAACTCGCATACTCAATGCACTACATGCCACTAATTACCTAAACCTGATGGTAGACACCTACAATGATGCCATGGCCAAAGCCATTGACACAATTGCCCCAGTAAAATTGTGTAGTGGCAAACCAAGAGCACACCTGAACTCCTGGTTCACCCCTGAACTTAAATTACTACGCAGAGAAAAGAGGAAACTTGAATCTCTCTGGAAAAATACCCCTACTTCAGAGAACAAAACTAACCTATCGACTATCACAGCTATCTACAAAAGCGAGATTCTCTGCACCAAAAAAGAAACCTTCAATGACAGAATAAATCAAGCAGCCTCTAACACCAAAGAATTATTCAACATCCTAAGAGAGCTGGAAAATCCTAACCCCCCAGCAGACACTTGCACGAAAGATAAAACATGGTGCCCCAGCATCCAAAATGCACTCACTAGGAAAATCACGGGGCTCCAGACCAAAATAACTAACAAACAACATCAAATAATCACATGTAATCCAACCAGTCCTACTCCATCCGCCTCTGCACACCATAACTCGGGCTTCAAATTCATTAAGGAATCTGTACCAGTGGTTAAAGAAATTATAGCATCATTGAAACCATCAAATTGTAAAGGGGACAGCTGTCCAGCCCTGATCATAAAAGATGCGGGCAGAGATGTATCCCCTTGTATCTCCAACCTAATAAACTCCTCTTAGCCAACAATGCAGTACCCTGTAACTTGAAGCAATCTTGGGTTCTCTCATCCCTCAAGAAACAAACTCTTGACCCATCCATTTCCACAACCTATAGACCGATCACAACAGTCACGTTTTTAGTTAAAATCCTAGATAGGGTTGCATATTTGCAAATCCAAGACTGTCTTGAGACAAATAAACTACTAGGAACTCGTCAATCTGGCTTTAGATCCCAACACGGAACAGAAACTGCCCTTGTTGACCTCAAAAGCCAGATAGACGAACTAAAAGACAAAGGCAGAGTAGCCAAACTACTCCTCCTAGACCTTTCAGCGGCCTTTAATTTGGTTGACCATAAGATATTATGTGACCACCTTTCATCGCCAGCACACTTTTCAAGTTCCACTGTCACGTGGATTCAATCCTTCCTAGACAACAGGAATATGCGTGTTGTCTCACCGAAAGCTGCGGCGGATCCCGTGCCCATCACATGTGGCGTACCACACAGTTCATGTGTCTCGCCAACTTTGTACAATATCTTTACAAAGCCCTTATTCGGCAAACTGGACCGTCTGGGTGTCACCTACACTAACTACGCAGATGACACCCAGATACTCCTACCCCTATCCGGCACCTATGACAGAGATGTCTCTCGGATCAACAAAGTCTACACCATCATTCAGGCATGAATGGCCATTAACGGCCTCTGCCTGAATGATGATAAGACTGAGATGCTCCTAGTCGGGTCATCGAACAACTTACTGAAACTAAGTCCTAACTACGCCAGTATCTACATAGACAGAAACAATATACCCATTGCAAAAGATGTTCAAACATTAGGCTTCTACCTTGATGCCATCTCCAAACTCACCAAACAGGTAAACATGACTGCATCAGCCACTGCATATACTGGCAAACTGGTCAGGGCATGCAGACCCTTACTGTCACCTGACAGCTGTCTTACGCTGGCCAGAGCACTCATTCAGTCCAAATTGGACTATTGCAATGGCCTTTACCTAGGCGCCAACAAATCCATAATTAACAAACTGCAGATCTTACAAAATAATGCGCTCAGAGTCACACTTAACATTCCCAAAAGAGAACTTATTTCGGCAACCAGAAAACTCTGCAAATGGCTTTCCATATAAGAAAAAATCAACTTGAAAAGTCTCTGCCTCACCCACAAAGCGTTGAACCACCAAGCCCCTCCCTATCTTACTAACAAATTCACCCTGAGATCCTCAGCCCGGAACACGAGATCCACTAACACTTCATGTCTAGTGGCAACCAGATATAACCTCAAAGGAGCAGGAGGCTCCAGTTTCCCGGTCCTTGCTGCCCAGCTATGGAACACACTCCCACAGGATATTAAAACCATTCCAACCTTTGAAAAATTCAGAAGTAACGCCATCACCTGGCTACTCAATAAGATCTAACACTCTAAGCCAGTCCTCCCATCAATGTTCCTGCATGTTTCTTTTATGTATATAATTATGCTTGCATTACTTTGCTACATACCTCCTGCAGCGCAGTTTAGGCCTCAGGATTGCTTCTGTATGTAACATATATCCTATGTAATATTATGTATGGTTGTTAACTTGTAACCGCTGTCTTAACTTAGAGCGGCCAGATACCCCCTAGGTCAGGCACGCTATATAAATTAAATAAACAAACAAACAAACCTTAAAACTAGATGACATGTACATTCAGGGTGTCCCAGATTGGTCTATACAAATATATTAAATGTATGCATAACATCTTATTCCAAAATCACACAGCTACTAATTATATAACCATTTACTTATTTAATTACATGAAAAGAAGCATTCTACTACAGAAGTATAGCCCTTCAACATCGTACAAGTTCTCCATTATACAAACAAAATGGAAATGTACCCACAGACCGTCTTAATAAGATTCCACATACAAAAGCCTTTCAGAAACATGTCAAAGATGAATCCCCTTTATAAACCACTACAAAAGACATAATCAGTTGAAACATAATTCACAGCTGAGAAATAAATCTTAGTCAATCAATATAGAGGAGATCAAAGTCCTTCTAATGATATATCACCCACACATTCGTGCAGAGTAAGTACCTGCATGTACATGCATTCTCCCACCTCACTACTTTCTGACAACTCAGTGTGGCCTATGCAAGCACCCCTCCCATCCTTCAGTGCCGCCACCCTCTTCCCATGACTACATTTCTAATGAATCCAATCCACTTCCTTTGATTTTGCCAATCACTGATCTTTTTTAGTAGGACGTTATTTTACCATGCCTAAGGGATCATACATTTTAAAGGTAAAGTCAAAATGATGCACAGAGCAACAAAGCGTACATGTAAAATCAAAAACCTATGCTATCCTTGCTATCTTTCCAGGCTTAACATCAGATAGCAGCCCGTGACATGCTCCCTTATGATCTAGTGACCCCATCTATGACACACAAAACATTATCACATCCCTCCTCTAATTCCTATAAATCCCCATTACAGCAGTAGAATGTCTACTTAAAACATCTTCATAAGCTTATTAAGAACACTTTGTAAGTAACACTGTAAAAGTATAAACTGGTAAGAAACGTCTTTAACCAAACTGTGTTCCATGATACAGCCTTAAACATAAGCCATCATACCCATGCTCACCTAGTTGTAATGAACACCTACCTCAAGAATTGATAAAATAGTAACTTGAAACTCTACAGTACCTCCTAAGTAGCATGTTCTATTGAGCAAAAGATGTACAGCTCTACAGTAAAGAAGCACTTTTTAATCTAAGGGTTAATGTTTTTGCTTTGAGATAGCCAAGCACGCAATTCATCATCAAGCATAAGCCTAAACTCTCACCCTGTACTGCAATATTTGAAGGGGTCGCTATTCTGTTTGGTAGCAGCGTAATCGCATTTCATTGTGTAATCATACTTTACTAGGACAAGAGATTCGTAGTAATACACACAACACAATAATGACATGTCCACTGTTCGACCCTCGAACTGCTGCCAACTTCTCGTACTAGTTATCCCATTGCTGAGCATTGATTTGGAGATGTACAGCATCAGTACATGTGGCTGTTATGTTCTCTTCCTCGGCCGATGCATCTGCGGGAAGAGGCTAATGCAGGGACCCGGGAGAGGATGCGCTGCTGCGCAGTGCCAGGCGAAATGAGGGACGTGGACACACCTCTTCAGTGGTATGCCCGGAACTGCCCTCAAGGAGCTGGGGTGGGGCTTTTATTTACAGCACCTTACGTCACCACATAGCCGGACGTAAGGCGTACATAACATTCCTCCTTTTTTCTAACAAAACATTAACAACATGACATGTTCTAAACATTAATCTGAACTGTGGGTTTTCACGCCTCTCAGGGCTGATTTTCTACCATTCATAGTCTTTTAGTCTCTCTGGGGGTTTAGGTGCAGTTGGTAGAGCGTAATGCCCACCCCTGGGGACTGCCCCCTGACTCCCACTCGGTTGCTCACCTTCATCATCCGGGCCTGTCTCCTCTGGTTCGCCCGTCAGCTCGTCCATCCATCTGTCCATGGTTGCTTCATCTTCCTGATGGTGGCGCTCATCCTCGCTTGGCTGATCTGACTCTTCCACGGGTTTCTGCTCTCCATCCATCCACAGTTGTCTCGGTACCATCTTGAACCATGAGGCATTCCTGGCGACCTGTCTTTGTCCTCTTGTGGCTGTTATAATGGTTCCCCGTCTTTGAGTTATGGTCCATGGGACAGAGTCATACGGAGTGTCCAACTTTGACTTGGATGGGTTTCGTGCCATTATTACCTGGTCACCAACTCGGTACTTGGACTTCCTGGCGGGTCTCCTGAGGCTCATGCATTCGTTCGCCACAGTCCTTCTTTGGTGTGTGCGCCTAAAGTCAATACGTATCCGCGTTCCTGCTTGGGTGGTGTGGAATGGATGAGTTGATGATCGTCCTATACATGATGTCTGCTGGTAGTATCCCTGTGGTGGTGTGGGGTGTCACTCTGTAGTTTCGTAGAAACCTGTACAAGTCCACCCTCCATGGGCTCGAGTTGGCTCGGGATAGGCGTAGCACTTTATTGAGGGTGCGCATAAATCTTTCGACATCTCTGTTGGCCTGCGGCCATCTTGGTGTTATGTGGTGGTAGTGAATGTTGAGGTCTGCTAGGTATTTCCTGAATTCTTCGCCCTGGAAGGGTGGCCCATTGTCACTCCGGATGAGTCGCAGGAGGCCATGGGTGGCGAATATCTTTTCCATTGCCGGTATTACCATCTCTGTTCCTGTGAATGACACGATTTCATCCTCTGGGTACCTCGAGTGGTCATCAGTGGCCACTAACAGGTATGTGCCTTCTTGTATCTTGCAGAAGTCAATGCTGATGGCGTCCCATCTGGAAGACCCTTGCGCAGGCGATAGTATGGGCTCAAGGATTCGGTAGGGCACTCGTGATTTGACATGGGAGGCATGTTGAGATGAGTTGTTCGACTTTTTCGTCGATGTGTGGGAACCATACACGGTGTCTGATTCTGGCCTTTGTCCTTACTCTGCCCTGGTGGCCTTTGTGGGCCAATGCCATGGTCCTGTCCTGTAGGCTTGTGGGGATGACTATTCAGGTCCCTCTTAGTATGAGTCCTTCCCGGGTGATCAACAGGTCTTGTCTTACTGCAAACATGCCGGCGAGGAATTATTTCACCTTGGCTGTGCGATTGTGTGTGTGTGTCGAAGGAAGGATTTCCATTTGCCAGATATGACAGAGTCTTTGACCAGATCACAGCATGGGTCAGCTTGTGTGGCTTCTGCAATGTCTTCGGTACTGATTGTTTTTGGTTTCATTGTGTGAACAACTTGGCAGATATGTTCCTCGGTCTCCTCAGCCACGTGTACTTCTCCTGGCGTGGCCGCTCTTGGGTGCCTGGAAAGGAAATCTGCTGGGTTGCCGCTGCCAGGTTGGTATGCAAGTTCAAATTAATATTGCTGTAGGTGTAGCAGCCATTTCCCTATTCTGGCCGGGGGGTGCGATGAGGATCCTGTGAATATGGGGATCAGGGGCTTGTGGTCTGTGTAGGCTTTGAATTTGCGGCCATACAGGTAAAGGTGAAAATGGCGACAGCCCCACAGTACTGCAATCGCTTCCTTTTCTATGTGCGAATAGCATTGCTCTGTAGGCGTCAAAGCGCGGGAGGCATATCTGATTGGTATCGATTCCCCAGTGTAAGCAATTTGCATTAAGATCGCCCCTAGGCCAACAGGGCTGGCGTCGACATATAGTTCAGTCGGCAACGTGGGGTCGTAGTATGCCATGGTGGTGTCGGCTGAGAGTGATGCTTTGATTTATTTGAATACTTCTTGGCAAGTGGTGTTCCAGGCCCATTTTGCGTTGGCCTCGGTGAGCTCCCTTAGTGGCTCGGATATGGTCGCCAGGTTGGGCATGAATCTCCCACAGTAAGTTGCCATATCCAAGAAACTACGTACCTCCGTATGTGTGGTTGGGGGAGAGGCAGCACGAATATCTGCCACTTTTTGAGGGTCGGCTGAGATCCCTGCGCTGTTGCATATGTAGCCAAGGAAAGGGATTTCTTCCTTCAAGAATTCACACTTTTCCTTGTGAATGGCTAGGCCTGCACGCTCCAGCCTGTTGAGTAGCATGTCGAGGCGACGTATGTGTTATTCCTTGTCGCTGGCGTGGATGAGAATGTCATCACTGACATTGAGTACCCCTGGTATGCCACGAATTACATCTTGGATAGCCTGTTGAAATACTTCGGCTGCCGAGGAAATTCCAAAGCTGAGCCGTTTGTATTTGCGTAGGCTGAGGTGCGTAGAAAATGTTGTGACATACCTGGAGTCCCGTTGGAGTTTCAGTTGGTCATATCCAGCATTAAGGTCAACTTTAGAGAACATTTTTGATCCGGTGAGGTCTGTTATAATTTTATTGAGTGTGGAGCTGATGTGTCACTCCCGTTTAATGGCTGCGTTGGGGAGGCGCATGTCAATACAGATTCTGACCTTTCCAGGTTGTTTGGGTTTCCTGCTCACGACCATGGGTGATACCCATGGTGTTGGTCCGGTTAATTTTTCAATGATGCCTGCTTTCTCGAGTGCCTGCAGTTCCTTCTCGACCTGGTTTCTTATGTGGAATGGTGTTCTTCGGTGGCACACTGCTCGTGGTTGTACTGTTTCATCTATGTGTAGCTTGATGGATTTCCCTTTTAAGCATCCAATGCCCTTGAGGAGGTTCGGGTGTTTGTCCAGTATGATGGTGAGGTTTGTCGTGTCTGTCACGTCGCAGATGAAGCTTATGAGTCCCAGGTCTTCTGCCGCGTCTCCACTCAGTAAACATTCAATGCCTGCGTTCACGATGTATATTTTGGACTGCAGTGTTTTGTCACCTCTGCTGAGCGTCGTTCGAAATCATCCTATTATGGGTAAGGGAGTTTTGCACCCATAGGCGACAGCAGTGTGTCCGTCTTTTGTAGAACTGGTGGGGGGCATAGTTTTCTGAACACAGTCATGGGCATGACGTTAACTGACGCTCCCGTGTCTATTGTCATCTGCGTTTCTTGGCCTTGAATGGCCACTTGGCATTTCCGTCTTCTCTGTCTTTTTGTGGTCGCGGTGCCTCTGTAGTGCTGACACTAGGTATATTTTTTTCCTTTTTTCCATTGTTCGTTTGCTGCTCCCTTCTGGGAGTTGTTGTCATTGTCGCCCTCATCATCGGTTTATGAGTTGGTTGTTTCAACTCGGCGGGCTTTGGCTTGTTTCTTCTTCCCAGTGTTTTTGTCTTGGAACATTTGGGGGTGTTGGGGTGGCCCAGACGACCTGCAGACCCTTGCATAGTGGTCTTTCTGGCCACATGCCCCGCACGTAGTGACTTGAGCTGGGCAATTTCGCTTTCCGTGGTGAGGTCCTCCACACCATCCACATTCAGAGGGTCCTTGAATTCTCGACTGCCACCGGGGAGGGGTGTTTGTGCCGCTGGCTTCGTCACTTGGGTGTTGGTGGTTTGTGATTTGTGCCACTGTCACCATTGTTAGCGCCGGTTGAAGCTTTTGCAGGGTCGTTCCCATGTGCTCCGCCCTGGCATGCGATAGCTCCCTCTGGCGTCCAAGTTCTAGGATCCTGGTCAAGAAGATGCCCTTCTCGCTCTGCACCATCCTTCGTAGTTTCTCCGAGTGTATTCCATTGATAATTTGCTATCGGATTTCTCTTTCCACTTTGTTAAACACGCATGAGATCGCAAGTTTCCTGAGCCTGGTTTGGTAGGCATCAAGTGCCTTGTCCTCTAGCTGGATGGTGGTGCAAAAGATGAATGTTTCATAGTCCGGGTTAAGTTGGGGCAAGAAATAGGCCATGAGGGCGTCCTTTGTTGATTGGTAAACATCTGCGCTATCTGCTATCGTTGAATATGCGCAACACCTCATCGCCGAAATTGAGTAGAAGGTGTGATCTAATTTTCCTGGACGTGGTGATATCTTTGCAATCCATGGCCATCTCACATTTTTGGATCCATAACTGCCACCGAGGGCCGACTGAGGAGGGATCGGTGTATGGGTCGAAGGGGCGTAGCGCCATCGTCATCCCTCCTTGTGATCGCGTGTGTGGCGTAGATGGTGAGAGTGTGGCCGCAATTCTTGAGGGGGTGCTGGGCCTAGGGGTAGAAACGCTGGTCGCCATTGTATGTGGAAGTGGGGCCTGTTCAGGCAAGCGTGTGCTGAGTCCCCTTCACCTTGGTAGGCGGTAGATGGCCTTGCTTGGTCCAGCGTAGCGTGGTAGGAGATGGAAACACTAGACTTTGTGAGTTTCTTTGGCAGGCTGCCGGTGTTTCAGGGCGTCACATGGTATGTGGCAGGCCCCCTGATGATCGATGTTGCTGTGGGAGAGGTACTAGGGAAAGAGTGAGATTTTTATTTGGGTGGGGGATGGGCCCCCCACTGTGTTTCCAAAAATTAGTTTTGTGCTGAGGGCTTGATATAATGGGTGTCACGTGTGTTGTGATCCCACCTTCGTCGTCAGTGTTATGTTCTCTTCCTTGGCCGATGCGTCGGCGGGAAGAGGCTAATGCAGGGCCCTGGGCGCAAGGCCCCGCTACGCAGCGCCAGGCGAAATGAGGGACATGGACACACCTGTGCAGTGGTATGCCCGGAACTGCCCTTGCGGAGCGGGGGCGGGGCTTTTATTAACAGCGCCTTATGTCACCGCGTAGCGGGACGTAAGGCATACATAACAGTGGCAAATGGCAAACCAAACGCAATACATATTTAAAAGGCCTTTTGATTCAGCGTGTTCCATCACATTGTTCATTTGGAACTTCACGATGGGTACACTACAATATGTTTTCTTCTCTCTAGACAATCAGTAACTGTGCAGTACATGTCCTAATCACCAATAGGTTCCTTTATCCTATGATTTGCCTTGCTTTGTCTCACTGTTTCCAGCTGCGTACCAATCAGAAAGCTCAGAATGGAAATTCAAACCACCTGCAAATACTGCATACTGCGCTTACGCACTGTGACGTGAGCAAGGGAATATGGACGCCTCCATTATCAGTCGGGAAAAATGGGTACCTCTACTTTGTGACCGCAAACGTATTTTGGTGGCCGTGGGCCAACCGTCTCATGCACGATATGACAGAATATAGGTTTTCAAGTTTGCCACTGAACGGCCATTTTGATGTAACAAGAATCGCCATTTTGTTTTCTAACCATTGCTCATTGCTTTCTATTCTTATTGCTTCGCAGTATATTTTCCGCTTACACTGCTCGACTGTAAAACATTGTTGTCTGCACGTAAAAGGACAAGGCCGCAGGGCCGTGAGGATAACAAGAGTTTGTTGAAACACAAACGTAGGCAGCGCCAAGAAGAATGCCCGGCTCCCTCCCGAATGTAGCCTTGAAGCAGAGCTGCAGGGCATTTAATCATTTTGCAGCTGCCAGCCAGTCTCGTTATATGGTAGAAAATGTTACAATAATATAGCTAAAGGCTTGAATTATGCTTTTCTTACGGCCCCCCTTTGCTGAGCCTGCAAGAGCGTGTCGGCTCCCAGGACACGAATAGCACCTAATAGATAGCAAGGTTTGGAATGCAACTCTCCCCCCCCCCCTGTATGTAGCTCGCTTCTAAGAAGCGCTGTGTTCTTTTCAACAACTGAAAGATGCCTCCGCACTCACAAATTGCAAATTTTTACTAGAATAGATATTTGAAGGTGTCATAGTTGTCGGAGATGTCCATCATCACACCAAGTTCAAAGAAACCCAATAAAAGGAGGGTGTTAAACATGTCATAGCTTATTGTTTGATATGCATTTTGTATATATGTAACTGATGTAAGTAATTCACTCTCTTGCGTCCCTCGAGGTCTAGAGATACACGTCGCGGGGCGTGAGACCGAGCTGGCCAACTGAGACTTTTGCTTTGCAATAAACCCTAGCTTTGGGAATACAACCTCGTGTCTGGTGTATCTATCGTGTGTGATGACTCGCCTTGTTTCCATAGACGTTACGGACCCATAGGGTCCCCTTTCACCATGACAGAGGTCCCATGTGAGGCATTCCTTTTTTCCCAGCACAAGTTCTAATAGCTGACTTTTGATCCTGATTTGGGACCCTCACATTTGGTTTAAAGCCAGTCACTTGGGAGCTAACACACATATTATATCCTGGGGGAGTTACGTGGCACTCCAGAATTGACCTATTTCCGGGCCATATCAACCTGTATGGCTTGGAAATTCTGTATGGCCCAGAAATCGGCAAGTGAGATGGAAGCCGTGTCATTTCCTTGGTATCCTTGTGCTGGCAGCAGGACTCTCGGCCTGGGGTTCCCTTTCATCAAGGGACCACTGCACTGAGAATCCTGCCACCAGCGCCACTCTCCACCTCACCCAGGCCACACCAGACATACGTGAGTTGGTCATGCTACATGCCCTGCAGTCCCCCTCTTTAGCTTCTTGAGGTGTGGGGGTCGGAATGGTCTATCCCCGCACTGGACACAAATTGTGCAGGGACACACCTGGCTGATGTAACCCGGCCTCTGTCCCATCAACACCCTCAACCACCAATCACTTGTGTTGGGTAGCACAAGGCAGACACAGGCCCACCTGGAATCGCAGATCCGCCCTTCCCTCCTCATCAAGTGTATGTGTTTGCTGGGAACTAGCCAGTTCCCTGCAATGACTCCGGGCAGATAACCTTTTTTTCTTCATTAATTTTTGTATATATTTTACTTGCCCTCAACCCTGGAACATAATAGCCTTATAGATCATGCCTTTGGGCTGTATCTGGAGGTATGGTCTCGTAAAACCTGTTAAACAACCTTCCTGTGCCTGGATCGCTAACTGCAACATCATGGCCCATAACTCCTGGTTCAGCCCTCAGGCTATGTCTATAAAGCAGAAATAGAGCCCTCTGGTGCAGGCTCTAGAGCAAAATTAGAACAACATCTTTGAGAGAAACCAGCATTATTGTCACTGTCTTAGATACTTTATAGATGGCACAAAGGAAACAATTGCCACCCGACAAAGACATTTCACATTGTGTAAAACATACCACACAGCCAAACCCCAAACACATGCGTAGTACTATATTCTTTTTAAATCATGTGTTCTATTAATAGCATTACTGAACAACATCACATATATTTCCATTCACATACATTAAACCTGAAAATTAAGCAAATACAATTATACACAGGTAAAGCAGAAATTGATTAGCATATGTACTTACAAAGTAAGATTTCTAAAGCGGACCAACCTATAGTTCATTACACATTAATAAAAAACAAACTCAACTTCCAGTTTGTTAACATTTATGAATGTAACATTCTCGAAGAACAGATGAAGAAGTGACTGAAACAAAAATGACTGTGGAGAACAAGAGCAAAACATCATGCAAAGAACATGAAATTAAAGAACGCATTGATAACAAAAAAAAGAAATGCTAGAAAAGTCATGAAATTAATAGTAAAAGGACATCAGCAACTTTACCAAAAAAAGATTGATGACCCACTTGGAAAAAGCACAAGAAGGGAAAAAGGATAAGGTTCTTGTCTTTCGGAATTTCGATAATGCCCCCAAACAAAAGAGATAAACAGCCTTTGTGATTAGTGATTCCCTTGTTTGCATCCCGTTAAATAAACACCACTTTCCTTATTCCTTTTCCTTATTGTAGTGGCTGTTTAGTTATCGTTAAGTTGCTGAACCCGTATGAAGAGCACTTTCTGGGTGGATTATAACGTTGCCCCCCTGGACAAATCCTCACAAAACTTTGCAAACAATGGTTTGGTGAGGTTTGGTCGAAGGGGGGGGCAAAGTTATAAGGGGGTCCCAAAATGTGTGGTTTTTCTCATAGATGCATTGGAAAATACATTTTGCGAATGCTTATAGCCCAAACCGCTGGATGGATTTTCACCAACTTTGGTGGCTTGTTCCCAAAAGCATGTTTTTGTAAATGTGGTGTAAATCCCCCCAGTAGTTTTTTTTAAAAAACAGCCAAAAAGTAGGTCAAATAAATTAGTGATATCTGAGTTTGGTCCATGGACTCATTTCCCTATTCGCTCTGCAGACAGGCCTCCGGGACAATCAAGAGACGACGTGGTGTCCACGGACATCGTATGTGACCACTGATTAGTCAATTAAAAATGGCAGGTGCGTCAGATTTGTTGAAACGGACGCCATGTTGGATTCACGAACAGGGCCCGTAGTCCGCAGACATTGTGGTAAAAACATATTAAAAAACACAAAATTGCACTTGTCAAACTAATGAAACAATCTCTGGGGAGGTGAGGAGATTGATGGGGATGGGATGGGATATGGCCATTAAAAGCCAAACAATGGGCTGTTTTAGTTCTCCGAAGTCCGAGTACAGCCCAGGTGTTCGGGGACAGTCCTGAGATGTTCGCGAACATCTCAGATGTTCAAGGGCATCCATAGATATTTCTGATTACAGGGTTGGTGAAAAGCAGTTTTTGGATGGCTTATAACTTTGACACCACTCAATGAAAGTGCATGAAGTTTTGCAATATCATGTTGGACTTGAACCTGACTGGTTCTGCAAAGGTTGGTGCCATCACCCACAGTATATATAAACAGAACTATGTTTTTGTTTGTTGAAAACATCAGGCCCTCAAATGCAAGAGAGCTTTATTGGAAAGAGACTTAACCATTGAAGAACCTGATAGCTGGTACGGAACTGTCAACACGTGCTAGGAGCTCGACTGTGTGCTGTGCTCAGGAGATCCACCTTGTCCCGTGCTCAAATTGTGGGGAAGGGAGACCACTGGCATCCTGACTTATTATTTGTGAACACTTCTTTCTTTATTGAATACCCTATCCCACACTCTTTCTGTAATTAGTTGTAAGGAATTGGCAATAGGTTTTTTAGTATAGGCCTCTTTATTTTGACAAACCGCCACAAGGGCTGCCTTATTTTCATTTGATGGTCAACGTTTCCTCCCATCTTAGATTTAGGTTTAGATTAGGCATTTTTCCACCCTGCATTTACAGTTTAACATACGCCCTTGAACTGTGATCACTTGTGTCTGTCTTTACTGGTTACAACTGGCCGATTTGGGTTAACAATTTGATGTAATAGACTGTTGTAGAGATTAAATTGTTTACCTGGGCTCTCATATTCATTTGGAGTTAAAATAGACCCCCAGTGTTTTGACTTTTAAAAGAGTGTTCAATTTACAGCCTCCAATGGCAAAATGTAAATGCTCGAAGTCAAGCTCTTTTTAACTTATAAGCTGTACTTACGATCATGAACTCAGTTTTTGAATCATTTAATGCCAGGCCATTTGACACCATCCAATGATGAATCAAATAATAGATGGTGTTTATATCCTCAAGTTCGTTATGATAGACACCAAACGGAGGGATTAGACACTGCTTGTGATCAACGTAGTTGGTATAACTAATCCCTCTTTCATCAGGTAATTGAAACAGAGGCATGGTAAAGACATTGGGCCTCATTACGAGGATGGAGGTAAGGGGTTAATGGCGCCGGTAAAGGTGCCGGTGCCATTAACCCCTTAACTCCGCATTACGAGGTCCTTTAGCGGGTCCCACTAAGGGCTGCTGGTTTTACCGGGCCCCCTTAGGACCTGCATGCTAATAGGACCTGCATGCTAATAACGGGCCCGTTATTAACGGGCCCGTTATTAGCATACTCCCCATTCCCATTGAGCCCTATGGGGGCTCGAATGGGAATGGGGATGGGTTCCCTGAATGGGGAAATACCGGGTCCTTCAAGGTTGGAATGGCCCAGTAATTCCCCATTCCGGGAACCCGGACCCGGTGTGCGGTAAGTGGGTAGCCATGGTGCTAATATGCACCATGGCTACCTCCAACCTCGTAATGAGGCCCATTGTATTATGTGGGCAATAAACAAAACCCTTGTGGAACACTGCACTGGATATTTAACACATCTGCTGCTGCTTCCCCCGCTGCATACACTTGCTGAACGATTCACAAGAAAGAAATGAACTCACCCTAATGCAGATGGTGAAAAAACTACTACCTGTGAAAGTCTGTTGAGAAAACTCAAAGTCCCGAAGGGAAGAGTCCACCCGTAGTGCAACATGATCCATACTCCCTGATCGCCATAGATTAAAGTCGCACATGATAATACATTTGGAGGATGGTTTAAGCATAGGCAACAACATATTTGAAAACTGTTTAGCCAAGCACCTGTCACTGTATATTACCTTTGAATGAACACCAAACTCTCCCCACAGGCTCATGGCCCACATCCTGTAATGTCCACACCCTCATCCCCAACACGTTGCCCTTCCCACACCCTTGTGGTATACAGCCAGTCACATGGACGTGTCTACTACTTCTTTCTCTTTCCACATTTTTGGCTTTGAGGGGTGGCACAAGGACTGCCTCACTGTGAGTGCTGTGGTGGTGTGCTTGCCATTGATCCCTCTGTAGAAGTAGATGACACAGAGCTAGCAGTTTCACCCTCCCAGATGCGCTGCATTGTGAGGGCTATACACCTGGACACATTTCATTAGTGCCAGACATGTGCTCTCTCAAATACTGCACTCTTTGTCTCATGAGTGTGGTGTTAGATCTGCCATATGATGCATGCTGAAACAAATGGAGCAAGGCAGTAGCTACCCTCCTGGAGCACCCTGCACTTCATCTCACATTGCCTGGGAGTGAACCATGTGTTCCTGGGCAATGTGTTTCATCATCTCCTGCTGCTACTTAATCTGTCCGGCCCTCCTCCAAATGGCATCCATTGTGTGTTGCCGAGCTGGGCTAGGTATAACATGGTCGTGTCTTTCTTCAGAGCCAGAAGCCTGTGCACCGACCACATCTTCATACTCTGGAAGTGAGTCAGTGTGTTTTGTATGGTGCCATACAGAGAATGGCAAGACGATAAGGGGAGGGACTGGTGTGCAGATGTGAAATATTAGGAAGAGGAGAGGAGTCCATAGACATGTGGATCACTAAGGCAGCTGCAGAGGTAGTGTCAATGGTGCCTGACAAAGGTACTGCAATGTGGGCAGTAAGATTTTTGCATCCTGCGCAATGGGCTAACAGCCTCACTTGTGTCTGAGTGGGGGTCTGTGGTTTGCACCCCAGACTCATTGCCAACAGTAATGGGAGGTAGTTGAGTCGGAGGAGTTTCTACAGGCTGACCTTTGGCTGTTCCGATTGAAACAGCCATTGGAGATGTGCTTTTGCCCTCAAAGGCTGCTGCAGAGCTGTTCTCAGACTATGAGGTCCTGGAGATGTCCTTGTGGTCACAGCGACTTGGCTTTCTGGGGGTTGCTTTACTGGACTATTCCACATGTGCTAGTTCCATAATGGCACTTGCAGCTGCAGAAATGGCAGGTATGCTGGGCCATTCTATGGCTTCCTGGCTGCCGCATGTTGCTGCTAGGAGACATGGAACATGGCTTGAATACCATTGTGGAAATGTTGTCGGTGTAATTTCATGTAGTTCAGCACTCAGATACTGGGACTACTGGATGGGCAGTAGCCAAGGCCCCAAAAGGGACTTGTTCGAATGGCAGGATTGGTTGTGATTTTCGAACGTTGGGAATGTGTACCTTGGCTGTCCCATGTTGATTTTGAAATTAAATAAGTAATCCTATCACCTGAGACGTGCCCTGCAACCCGTCATAATGTGAGTGCGACATTTGGGGGAACACACTGTGCATACAGAGGCCTTGCTGCTACTGATCTGCTTGTTGTCTCTGGTGCCAGGTTACCACAGGCAGCAAGATCTGTGCAATGCTTTTTGTGGAAGGGGGTTCTTTGTCTGACTTGTGTTGTGAATACATGGGTGTGGTGTGTACAGCCAATAGGGGTTGGTGATGTACTATGTGATTCCTTCAGCTCAGGAAACTTGCTGTGGCATGGTTTAGATATATGCCCTACACTAAGGGCCTCCTCCTTCTCTATGGTGGGACTTTTTGGAGGTTACCACCTGCCATGCCTTCTGCTGTACATCTCTAAAGTGTTCAATGAGTTACTTGTTCTTGTGCATTGGCTGCCCCATGCTCTGTAGGGTGAATGCAAGCATATAGATGGTCATTCAATTGGGGTTGGTGGGAAAATGGGCTCATGGGTCGCTCATGTCCGTCCCGTGATCTTCCTGATAACCTGCTCTGACCTCTGCCACTCCTACACTCTCCAGGCCCCCCATCTGCTGTATGCTGCTCACTGTATCCCCACAGGGTGTGAGTTGCAAGGGCCCCACTGTCCCTCCTCCGGTGTCTGCTGTCTCCTTACAGTGAGCACCACACACCATGGGTAATAATAAGCAGCGCTCAGATACCTGAGGGTTGGTAGCGCTATATAAATGCCAAATTATTATTTATTATTATTAGTGGTTGGCTACTAGGGTGCAGACCGTGGCTTTGAGGTAATTCTACATCTTCCGGAGATCCCTGCAATCTCGGGGCACAGTCCCCACAGCTGCCACCTTGTCCATAATCTTGCTCCAGTTGTCATTTTTGCACTAGGGTGATGTCTTTCAGTCTGATGACCCATATGTCTCTTCATAAAGCAACATCACCTTCTCAATGAGCAGAGTGAGCTCTGCCTCACTGAATTGTGGCTTGCAAATTCACATTTCCTTTGCTTGCTTAATTTTTTGCAGCATTCCAGTTTCGGAAGTCTCACCCAAAATGGTGTTTTTGAGTGGATTGATCTTTTAAAGATGGCTACCACTGAAATTCCCACTTATATCATGATGATGTTCTTCCAGCAGAATTACCGTTCGTCGGAATTATCATTTAGAAATTCTGCTAATTTTACATTGGTAATGGTGATTCAGCTGATACTGCAGGAATTACTGCTGTCCTTCGTGTTTCTACAATAATTCCACCTGACAGAATTACTGTTCCTTCTTATGGTTGATGCGCGCACCCATCCACTGCTGACTTGGCAGAAAAGCCACAGCCTTAAATGTAATTCCATCAGGCAGAATTACTGCCAGATTGACTGCCCTAATTTCAATGAATGTCATTGTTTTTTTTCAATGTCAATGGCAATTGTTGGCATCAGGTTACATAAACATCAACATTAATATAAAACACATTCGGAGTGCATTCCCACCATATGTGTATGTGGTGCTGTGGATTGATATGATATGATATGATATGGCATTTGTAACGCGCCTATACACAAGTGTTTCAAGTGTTTCAAGGTATAATGGTTGACTCAATATCTACAGGCTTGGGTTTAGGGAAACTGCAATCATGTTTATATGATTCAGAATATTGATTAATCTGTACTATGTATCGCACCAAAAATATTTTCTGAAAGGAAAACAACAAATAGGGTCCCAATTCCCCTAAATAATTTGGGTGTATATAATGTAGGGTCCGCTCACCTGAACATAATATTATTGGTGGGATTTGACTGTTCATTTGAAATTGTTTCCTTCTCTTTGGATCTAGATGTGGGTGAGCTAAGCTCCCTTTCATTAAATTACAAATGCTTCACAGGTCTTAAGTTATAAATTCTCTGTTAGGCATTGGAGCGATGCCACGAGTTCGCAGCCCAACTTGTTGAATAGGACTGTCAAAAGGGTTCTATTTATTTGGAATTGTTTGCAAGGGACTTTGCATGCTGCAAAGAAATGCTACTGGATCTACACTGAATCCGATCTCATTTGGCTTTGAATATAGTGTGAAAGCACTGTACATTTTACATTCGAATGCTAAAGCATTGTATTTAGAATCAGCCGCCTCTTACTGGCTCCCCCTCTCAGTCCCATCCACACAAGGGACTCAGCAGAGAGATGATTATAGGGACATATATCTAATTTCATTGGGGCTTTTTATATGCACTTTTAGAAAATTGTATTAAGTCCCTGAACCAGGATGGACACTCACAGTCTCCTCATAATATCCACAGTCATCTAGGCACCTTGACTCTCTGCTTTATCAACCTCTGAGAACAAGCCTGCCTCAGTTAACATCTGCATCAGACTTCCTCTTGGGCAAGGCCCATGTTCTCCTTCATCTCAGTATGTCATCCCACTTCAGTGCTCATCTATTTAGACAGATGTTCCCCTTTGTGTAGACTTCGGAATCACAGACCTCACTGTGAACATAAGATGACAACCAGCTCTAGTATATGTTTCAAATTATTCTACAAACAGCCAAAGAATATAAAAGATCATACACAAACTGGCATTTCCTTTATGAAAGCACTACATTAGGACACCTATATAAGGACTCTCCACGTTTTGCATATACAAGAAGCAGAAACATGAAAGACATACTTGTGAGGCGTGATAACAATGTCAAAGAAAAATGTTCCATTCAATGAAATACCTTTCCATGCTTACAATGTAAGAATTGCAGCTTTGTGTTGAAAAGGAACGTTGTCTTCCATCCCAATTCCAGCAATAATATAATATACAGAATAAAATGCCCCAGTGGCAATTATTTTGTGGGACAGTCGATGAGAAAACCTCAACTAAGATTAAATTAACATTGTTCAAATCTATGTACTAGAAATTGGAGATCCTAAGTAACCCGCCACTTCTTGGAGCAAGGTCAACAAATTTCAAAGGTGAAATTTCAAATTCTGGAGGTTGCCAATTTCGATACCAGGGGAGAGCAATATAATGAAACTCCTGGATCAGGGAAAGAGTGATATGTTCTGGATAGACCACCTCAATTCTCTAATTCCCAAAGTTCTCAAAATATAGTGTCATTTGTCTTGCTTTATTTGAAATATCTACGAAATTAACTGTATAACATTCGGGAATGAAACATGGTGGTCTATCAATGTTGTATATATTTTTCTCCATTTGAAGTTTAATCTGCATGCTTTTCCATGCACAGTTTTTATCATAATTACATACTGCAAAGCTTTTAGTTTCCTAGTTGAATTTAATGCAACATGAGCATGTTTGGAACTTACATAGCGTCATGAATTTTACAAAAGTCTGTAAAATTTAGCAATATGCTCATTGTCATCAATGTCACCAATAACAAAGGATATTTACAATACCATTTTAATTTTTCTTTAATATATAGTTCATTGTTACCGTCCAATAGGCAATTCTGACAATTTTCCATATTATCACCTTTGTGCAATTCCTACCTTTTTCGACAGCAATATTCCATTATCTATATCAAGAATTACACAGTAAAAGACCATATTCTGGAGTTAGAATTGTCCTGACAGGGCACAATGCTATTTCTGGTCAATCTACATTTTAATAATCCCAAATTGGGGTATATGCATAAGTAATACAATGCTCTTTGCTTACATGTTTAGGAAAAATGGTTGGTGGGCTATTTCTGTGATGATGTCATTACGCTAGTGATGTCATCAGGTATGCACATGTTATGGCCATTTTTCCTGTAGCATGGTATATATATATATGCATCCAAATCACATGGTAGGTTTCAACACATTATTCTACATTGCTGCCTCCCATAAATATGTAGTCTACCCATGTAATCTCTCTAACTATGTAGCCAGTACTGACTATCTTTTATAATATCTCCTTACAACAAACTAGAGTGCAGTAGTTGGTTGTTTCGCAACATTGTGTTGCAACTCTTCATAGAGTTATTTTGAAAATGCAGGTACAAATTGGAATCTTAAAACGTGCATGAAATGTGCAGCTAGAACCAACAGAAGAAGTAAAATGCCTGAGCAGGTGCCATAACATAAAAACGCCTCCAATTGGAGGCAACAGTATGTATAATACACCACTCGACTGGCTACATGCATGGCTATCCACACACATCAGTATACAGCAAGGACTGTGACAAAAAATTAGGTTTTGCTGTTCACATCAATTCCCTGCCTACCTAAACCTGACTACTCCTCAACACCTCATTGACAGCAGAATGCCGAGCAGTCTTATGATAATTTCAAGCACGCTGAACACAAAGAGAGTGACTAGCACTGATGGTAGCACTCTGAGTAATGGACACTGGCAGGTGCACTGGCCATGTAGGTGAGGGGAGGAACATGCAGGGCTGTTAGGGAGGCTATCAGAGGTGGCAGCGAGACCTGAAAGGGACCTCGAATGCAGGACAGGTCCAGACCCAACCGGAGGCATAGGGTACCCTCTGGAGAGATTACACAAGGCCAACTCATGAATTTAGGATAGAGATGCCAACTAACCAATTCCACTAACAGTTTCCTCCTCTGCATACACCTCTCAAACTCCAAACCAAATACAACCACAAACCTACAGCACAACAAATCGCACAAACTTCACTACACCGCAACAACAAAACAAAAGAAAACACATAGACTTGCACAACAGTACACAACAACTAGAGGCCGCAAACACTCCAGGCCCAGCCAAAGAACCCACCGGGCTGAGGCCGCCAACAGCACATCACTGCACTTCTTCCAGCCTCCTCCCACTAACCCACCCTCCGTCCCTTTTTTCAGAGCCGCCAGAGCACCAGGGGACCACTCCAGTGGTGATAGTGCACGGTACAAATGTAATTTAACATTAACATTACATTCTTCTCAGCACCCACCAACATGCCTGACTACATGGGTTGCTTTTGTACTGGCCTAGCCAGCACTGCCAGATAAATGTACACATGCATCATAATCATGCCCCAGGACCTCCAACACTCTGGACTTCGGTCCTCCGAGGGTTTTCCTAGCAACAGCGCATTGAAACTATAAAAGTGGTAAAATTGTCGCTATATTGACTTAGTGAATAAGTAACTATCAATTTGTTTCATACCTATTTAGATTGAAATTACTGGATATAGACAGTCAGGTAGGCAACACCAACAAAGTTTTCTTTAATTCATTCACTCAACACTGGTTTAATCCTGTATGCTTTTGTGTTTTTTTTTAGATTATGGTCCCAGAAGATGGACACTTGTCTGAAATGCATTGGACCCATGTATTTGCCATTGTCTCTGGAATACAATCATGAATTCCTTTTAAAAAAACAATTTATGGACATTTGATCATTATCTACATAAGCTTTTTTGGACCTCTGCTTTATGTTGACCAAGAGAATGTATTGAATTGTATGAAATTGACAAGGTTTGGTGCATTTGCACAAGAGGTCCTTCCAATCTTTTCTGCCATTTAACCAGGAAACAGTCTACATTAATTGAAAGGCTCTGGGTGCAAAGGTACAAACTTTTGGCAACAGGACCACATACTCTATTTACTTTCAGTAATATTAAAACTATCATCAATAATAGCATTGGCCACTCTCTCAAACTCACCTTCATCAAATTTAATCACACAAATTCATGCCACCTATGTCAGGAATTGGATTTGTCATGTGAATCGAAAATTCCATATTATATTTATAATCAACATTCCTACTGGAAAAAACGGTCAAAAATAAGTTTGAGTCCAAGAACCACCTCTTGAGACCAAAACCAGCTCTAGTACATGTTTTGAAATACTCTATGCAGAGCCAACGAATAAAAATAATCATACATAAGCACTGGGATTTCCTTTCAGAAGACATTACATTAGGGCACCTATATTAGAACCTTCCACTTTTTTGAATATCCAAAAGCAGAAACTTGAAAGACATGCTTGTGAAGAGTGATACAAAGGTTAAAGAAAACTGTTCCATTAAATGTGACATCTTTCCATGCTTACAATGTACAAAATGTACTTTTGTGTTGAAAGGGAACATTGTCTTCCATCCTAATTCTTGAGGAAAATGTATCTGAAAGAAAATGTATCTCAGAGACTTTCCCACCTTTGATAGCTGTTATATAATATACAGTATACAATGCCCCTGTGGAAAGAATTATGTGGGACAGTCGATGACAAAAGCAAAAATGGAATGAACATTGTTCGATTCTAGGTACTAAATGTTTGCGCAATGCCTAAATCTTTTTGACTGATACTTTATCAATATTCCACTATGCATTTCAATAATTATACAGTAATATACCATATTTTGAAGTTAGAATTATCCTAACAAGGCACATAGTATTTGTGCTCAATCTACCTTTTAATAATCCCAGGTTGTCGTATTACATTAGTAATATGATGCACTTTCTTTACATGTTTAGGCAAAATGGCCGCTAGGAGTATTAATCTGATGATATCATCACACTAGTGATGTCATCGTATATGCACACTTTGCAGCCATTTTGCTTGTAGTATGGTATATACACAAGGCCAATTCACATGATAGGTTTGAACAGATCATTCTTCAACACTGTCTTCTATGAATCGGGTAATTCTACCCATTTAATCTCCCCATATATGTAGATAGTACTAACTTTTCCCAGTTCTTTAAGGATATCTCCTCACAGCAAACTATTGTGTTTTAGGATGCCGTAGCTGTTTGTTTGGCAACCTTGATTTGCAACTCTTCATGGAGTTATGGTGAGAAATCAGGTACGAATTGGAATCAGTAGTACAATCATCAAATAGTGGTGACTTCAATCTTGCATGGTGACTTAGTTAATCATCAATTATCAATTTATTTCAGACCTATTTATACTGTAATAGCTGGATGTAGACGTGCAGGTAGGCAAAATCAAAAATGTGTTCTTTGATGCATTTACTAAACACAAGTCTGTACCTTATTTTAGCATACTGATTTAGTCATATATGTGTTTGTATTGTTTTTAGACTACAGTCCCTAAAGATGCACACTTGTCTGAAATGCATTGGACCCATGTATTTACCTCTGTGTCTTGAATATAATCATTAATTTATTTTTTATGAACAATTCATGGACATTTAATAATTATCTTAATATAATTAGATAGACCTCTGCTTTATGTTCACCAAGAGAATTAATTGAATTGTAAGACACCAACAAGGGTTTGTGCATTTGCACAAGAGGTAATTCCAATCTTTTTTGTCATTTAACCAAAAACAGTGTACATTAAATTTGATAAGGCTACTATTTATTATTACATGTGTTAATTATTAATACATATTAATACATATTAAAATCATTTGTTTAATCTCACTATGTAGGGGAGACTCTCACAGTTTCAAAGCACTTCTATCTTTTGTTCTAAACCTCAGTTTTGGAAAGTTAGAGGCAACATTTCTTTTGTCTGAACCAAATAATGACATTTATATGGTCAGTTTTATTTCTGTTCATGTTTGCACATGAAAACCATTGTCGATTTTATGAATCATGTGAGAAGGTATCAGACGCCACTTTGTGAAGCCTTCAATGAGTTTTAAAGCTAATGATTAATATGAATAGCTGAGATTGCCCTTTTCTTTGAGTTCCATTAGCTGAAATATCATGATTCTTTATGGGCTGGCAGAGTTCAGAATTGAAATCTAAAGTGCATTGGATGCCTTTGAAGCATCTCGCGTTAGGTCAAGTTAAGTCTAGCTTGTATTAGACTCAAAAGAAACCGCAAAAACAAGGTGTGGTTAATCCAATCAGGAGATACTGTTATTTTCTATCTAATAGTTAGATTTGCCTTATTCTTAATTGTAAAATGCACACACTAATTTCTAATGCAATTTAGCATGCAGACCTTCATTTATAATTACATCACAGCAGTTTCTCTCCGATAATTTGTACATAAAACGATAATGCACTGGCCAATTGTACTGCTGTCAGGAAAAGCAATTTGTTTTAGTCCAACATTATTTCACAAGCTTTGAATTAAACACATTCCAAAATAAAAACAAGACATTTTCAATTCAGAAACATAGATTGATCTTTCGAGTAAGAAGTTTAGGATTCGGAGGAGGAGTCATTTTCTTCATGCATACGTGCAGTACAGTGCAATACAGTGCTCTCAATAAAACTGCATGGCAACATTTCCAGGTGAGGTGCAATAGAATGTCAGTCCTTTGGCTTTCTCGCATTTTGACACGTGCACTTCGATAATGTTTAATCATTCAAAGTTTGTGGTGAGCTCCACAATATTTGTAGGGAATTATGTTATATATTGTCTAGTGAAAGTGTTAGTCTACATTTCACAGGCTTCATATTCCTTGTTCCTAGAGTTCTGTAAAGTAAATCATGCTTAAATGCAGTAAACTACCCCTCTCTTTTTATGAATGGTGAAAAAGAACACTATATATAAACACCATTTTAGCATTTTATGGTCTGATTCCGCCAATTTCTATCTGCCTTTCCACTTTTCCCATTTCAAATTATGGATCTCTGGATTTAACAGAACCTATATGCAGACATTGCAGTGGTCTATGTTATATTGTTTTTTAAAAAAGAAAATAAATGTTAGTTGGATTTAATTAGGTTCCTTCTTTCTACCCAATTTATGAGGACATTTGAAGTAAATAGTTTGGTAATAAACAGTGGCCTCCCACCAGAAGTACAGTTTAGGAATTTTGACCTCAAGGGTTGGGCTTGTAGATTCCGATACTTCATTCAATGTAATGTTTAACAGGAGTCCTTATTCATTCTATGTGTATGTTGGGTTTCCCAAGAAAGGGGGCTGCAAGGTTTGGTTCATTGGGTGTTTTGGACTAAAATTAGCATCGGTTCTAACTAGTATTTTCAATGGATCATTAGAGCTATAGTCCAACACATCTAGCGAGCCACAAGTAGGGTATAATAGCTGTCAATTGGGGAACATGTTATTTCAATACCAATGAAATGTCCATGATCTGCATGGTCTACATGTTTTCTTCAACATGACGAACCAAAAGTGCCTGCATTTTAATGTTTAACTAGGTACATGTTGCCTGACTAACAGCTTTGTTATGATTCATGAAATGCAAATATGCACAGCAGATATCTAATTGCTAATGTCTACTGGTTGGAATTCAGCTGTATTTACACTGATTTTGTTTTTCTTTCAGTGTGTCTTGCAGTGTGGAAAAACCACCACATGAGAACTGTTACAAATTATTTTATCGTGAATCTTTCTCTTGCTGATGTTCTTGTCACCATCACCTGCCTACCTGCAACACTGGTTGTGGACATTACAGAAACCTGGTTCTTTGGGAAGACTCTCTGCAAAGTGATTCCATATTTGCAGGTATTACATTTCATGAATCACATTTGCTCCATACATATGTAAAAACAAATAAACAATATGCATGTTCTCTAGTATAACTGCAACACCTATACATATACAATTTCTCTTTACAAAATATTAGATCTACTGATCTAAAAGGTACCTGTTAGTGTCATACCATGCAAACCAGTAGAACACTGATTACATGTTACTTACAGATCAAGATTCACATGACTTGCTGAACATGTAATGAGCATAACGCATATTATTTTAGATCACTATCATATCCCATTCTGTGCCTTCTATGTTTGAAAATGTGATCAATTGATTTGTTTTCACATACGTGGTTTTCCAATGACACATTTCTCTTGGTATTCTTAGCAAAAGCCAGTGGTCAAAACTATAGCATTCCAATCAATGTACATGCTGGAACTGTGTGAATAGCTCAAAATAGACATCATTTGTAAAATGTACTTCTTGTTTTGACATTTGTAGTTGTGTGATTTGTGTATTTAAGCATCAGAACATAAAATAGAGGTTTTGGATAATTTAAAACACTTTACATTGGGGAGCGCCAATCAAGTTCTATGGTTTTCTTTTAGGTTTCTATAAAAAATCAATTGGAAGAATGCAACACATTCAAACACCACCATGCAAAACAAGAAAGCATATACATAACATAATCAAACACCTGACATCTTTCAATCATTTAAAAACTATGGGCTCAGGCAAAAACTATGCAAAAAATAGTGACACATTTCTAGTGACATATAATTTTGTATTTACATTTGAAAACTTTTTTTATATTGTTTTATTGTGATATTAGTCAAAATCTGACTTTTTACACACAAAAGAAATACATATTTAAAAAAGAGAGAAAAAAAAGAAAAATGAATCTTCGCAAAACTAAGCCAATTTAAAATAAGGCTTTCATATATAAATAAACAGAACAGATCAACGAAGAAAAAAATAAAACAAAACACAGGGTGTAGTTATCAGCATAAAAGTGCAACAAAACATTCTCTTAACTATTCTCAGCTAATACATTCATATCCATTAAAAAAACGATTACTTCATAGGTTAGAAAGGTTTCTTGACCTTGCACAAGTCTTTCCCAGAACAGAGTGGAGTTGAGTAATTGCGGATTATGCACAAATCTTTGAAATCTTTTCTTTCTCAGAGTCCACGTCCCCACACACTCTGCCAACAAGTGGATCGTAGTTTGCTTAACAACCTCTTCACATTTATCACAGATGTTAGATAGATACACTGTTGGATCTCTGATATGATTTAATTCCAAAGTAAGAACCAGGTTTATTCTAAATCTTAAGAACTCTGATATTATTCTTTGATTTGAGTCTTTTTTTAGATAAGCCGGCACAGATCGAATAGGCTCATCAATTTTCGTCCAAGAAGCCGATAGTTTGGCCTCTCTCATTTTAGAGATAGTTCTAATCCAATCCATTTGGGTTAGATGTTTCTTTACCATTAAAGGATTCTGGGTTAGAATATCTATGGTAGTGTCTTCTGCTACCAGTATGTTCTTATAGACAGAGCTTAATCTGTTTAGAAATAGGTTGTCTCCCTTTTCCAGCTGATCTGCTCCTTCCACATACATAGTGGCCTTTTGAGGGCACATGATTAGTCTATATAGACTTGACCATTTCCATTCCATTAGAGACATCAAGAAAGCAAGACCTAGCTCATATCTAAGACTTGACATTGGTACGCAGTTTGGAAAAACTAATACCCTTTTCCACAAATTAGACTCTATGTTTTCCCAATTGAAATCAAAAGACTGAGGATAACACTCTAAACCATAACTAATGGAAGGAAGAACCCTTGCCCCATAGAATTTTATAAATAGAATTAGGGAGAATTTGCAGTATTTATTGTAATCTTTTTTCATTTGCACTCCCAATTTTCTTTGTTTGGGTTTTATTGTTGTTAAGAGATGGGACATAGATGGATAGGATGCGATCTGACAGCCCAAATAGGTAACCTCTTTGTCTATTGGTATCACAGTATTATTCATTTGCCATGCACAGTGTTTAATTTTCTTAAGAGGATATCTAAAGATTACAATCTTAGACTTAGCTGGATTTATGGTCAAGTCATCGAGACTAGCGTATTCCGATAGTGCCGTCATAAGCCTCTGCAGCCCGACTTGAGTGTGATCCATAACCACTATGTCATCTGCATAGGCAAGCCACGCGATTTTACCTCCCCCAAACCTAGGCGCCACCAGTCCTTTCTCCAGCAACCAGTTTGATAGATCCGCCATGAATAATATAAACAGAAAAGGAGCCAGAAGGCATCCCTGATGGACCCCCCTCTCTATTTTAATATTCTTTGATAGAAGACCAGAATTTGTGAGTCTACCTCTGATAACGGACTCTTTGTGAAGATGTATAAGGATATTGTGGAGGCCATCCAGTAGACCCCAATTTTTTAGCTTGAGCCATAACCTCTCCCTATTGATAGTATCAAAAGCCTAGGAGAGGTCCACCCAGGCAGCAAAAAGGAGACTATTCTTTTTAACAAAGGACAATGATGAAATACAAGTAAGGATGAGAATATTCAATGTAGTTGATAATCCTCTCTGAAATCCTGTTTGTGCTTGGGGATTATATCATTAGAGGACACCCAGTTCTGCAGTTCTAACAGAACTAAACCACTAATGATCTTGCCTTCTGCATCCAATAGGGAAATTGGCCTATAATTAATAGGCAAAGATCGATCTCCCTTCTTATAAACCAGAATAATAATTGCCTGTTTCCATGTATCCATAGTTGTTTTTGTGACAATAATATTGTCGAACAGGATTTTCAGAAGATGGGCCCATATAGATGGATTGTTTTTTAAAACTGAGTTCGATAAACCGTTCGGCCCTGGAGCTCTTGAATTTGAGGATTTCTTTATCAGGCGCGTAATGTCCTCTTCATCAAATTTGAGAGTCCATATTGTGTCTTGCTGGTAGAAAAAGGTGCTCTGAGACAGTTGGAGTGTAGACCTTTATAAAATGGGCCACCCAAGCCTCTTCTTCCACTACTGACTCTAAATTTAGATTACTGCAGGGTTCTGCATAATTAACCATGTCCAGAGGTTCTTTGAGTTTTGAAGGAAAATAGCCTTCAACATTGCTTCCCCATCTTTTTGCAGAAGTACATATCCATGGCTTCTAGCCCAGTTCTTATATTGGTTCTGAATTTGTTTAATTTGGCTTAGGCATACCTTCTCATTTCTCACTGTTTTTTTTAATTTAATTTTTTTTGCACTTAGATGTTTCTTTTTTTCCTGGATCTGATTTTCATAGCTATATTTATGCCCTTTACTTGGTTTATCTTTTCCAGAAATAGGTAGGTTCAGAGACCAAATAAAGCCAATATAGCTACTGGGTTTACATTGATTTCTCAATTCTATAGCCAATATTTGGTCAATAGCTTTCTCCAGATTGTCATTCAGAATATGGCCCCCTTTTTTAAATTTTACAACCCGATTTCCACCCAAATTCATCTCCAGAGGTTGCAAATAGTATGAATCTAAAGATATCGCTTAGATTTTTATCCTAAAGTCTAACATGGCATGATCACTATCTGAAGTATGGGTGAGCTTTAGGGATAGACATTTATTAAAGATATTACCAGAGACGAAAACGTAGTCAATAGTAGAGGAAGAGCCACCGCTCTCCCAAGATGGGGCAGATGGGATATCCCCCCTCACACTCCTGTTTAGCATAGTTAAATGCCAGTCCAGCATAAAATCCACCCACATTTTACCATTCATAGATTTCTTTTTTGAGGAATGCAGAGTTGCATCTATATTAACACACTGCAAGTTAAAATCGGCAAGTATTATCAATTCATCACTAGGAAATTGTGTGAAGACTGTAACCAATGGATCAGATAGCTGCTGTACAAAGAGACCCAGAGCTAAACCCACAGGATTCCAATATACTGTAATTATAATCCAATGGGATGGTATCTGGATTTCTTTGATCCAGACTCTAACCACCAGTAGGCCCCGGAGTTTGTTTGATAGCAAAGTACATTCCTTGAAAAACTCTTTGTTACAGGCTAACAACAGACCTCCACTTGGACGACCCACCCCTTTGTGTTCAGTCATTTGTTGAAAGACATAGAAATCTGCGATGCCCACCTCTTCAACTAACCATGTTTATTGCAGGGAGATCAGTCCATAGTTCTTAAAAATAAAATCTCTTTGGTTGTCTCCAACAAAGGAATTGTATCCTCTGGAGTTCCATGATAGGCACCTGACTTCCTGTTTAGCTAGAGCCTTTGTTCAGGCAGGCCCATCTTCTGGAAAACATGTGCTAGTATTTCCGGGACCATGTCCCAAAGATTTCCAGATCCCCCCTCATTGAGTTCCCTCTTTCAGGGACCACATTTGAGGCAGCATTGGGATTAGTTCTTGATACAATATAGCCTCTTTTTTGCCATTCCTCCTTTGACTCGAGCATACATTCAGATGCTATCTTGATTTCAACTGAATTTCAGTTACTGTCGTGTTTGGGTAGTTTGGAAAACTTACTCGGTCAATATCACTGGAGATAAGAAATTTCAATAAGTTCATTGATTTCATCTCTTCCAAGATGACATGTCAATTAATGGGAGTCCTTGATTTATTGTCGTTGGTTTTAGATAAAAAGATTCTCTGTGAGGGGAAGTTGGTTGCAGGTTTTTTCCCTGTTGACACAGAAAGATCATTATAGTTCGAATTTGGGAACTTTATTCCCCTTGGGTTCATTAAACTTCGATCCGCATTTGAAATACTTGATTTTCCCAAAGTATGTCCCATAGCTTCCCTTTCCTCTTCCTCCTTTGGTTCCTCTTTATATAGGTCCTTCTTTTGCACAAGTTGAGAATTCGTTCCCAACATATGGTCAGCGAAACCCGATGACGCCATCTTCTTTGTATGTTTCAAAACAATTGGGGCGATTTTCAAAGAAGGTGTAAAATATTCACTTTTTGTTTTGGTGGAAGAAATATTTGGGCAATATTCTTTGGGGGAACCAGAGAACCTGTCTGTCACCTTTGTAGTAGGTATGGAAGCCATATCCAAATTCTTGTTTTGCCCGACTCTACCACTTTGAGTTTTAGATTTTTGGCCGAGCCGGGTTTAGGGCCTTTTCGACTGGACTTCACTCCGATAGGCACAGTGAGTTTTTTCAAAGTTTTGGCAGAGTATTTTATGCTAGGTATACAGGGTTCTGACTCCTTTTGATTTACACTCTGATTTTTGTTCTTTTGTCGCATTTGTTCTTCAATTTTCTTTTTTCTTTTAGATTTCCCATTCAGCTTCTTAACGCTTTTGGGTAAAGATCCCTTCTTACCGGTCTGTTCCTCTTCTGAATCTATTTGTTGAGACTTATCCTCATTTGCAATTGGTGCAATTTCGTCCTCTGCCAATTGATCTAGGTGCATACATTCTTCCATCGTGGAAGCAGATAGAGGTGTATCTTCCCAAATATCTTCCATCTGGCAGTCCTCTAAGATTAAGGGCTCATCAAATAGTTTTTGGGTTTTTTGGCTCTGGTCCCAGGTTTCTTTAAGCTGAAATAAGATCTGTTTAGTTTCAGATCATTGTGAGCATAAAGTGTCCATTTTGCTTAATTTACTTCCTGAAAGGACTGCCACACGTTTCTTGAGACAATTCTCTCGTCATTTGTAGTTGTTTTTAAGGCCACCATATTTGAATCCAATGACTCCATATGCTTTGATAATTCCAGCAAAATTCCAGAGTGCATTTCCGCTTTCGATTTGATATTTTCAAAGACTTTTACCAATGAAGTTAGTACAAAGTTCAAAGCTATGATATTTGGAGGACTCAGGTCTTCCTCTACATTTGCTGGTAATGTTACATTCTCTTTTGGATATTCAAGAGCTTGGGTAGGTGTTTTACCTTTTAATCAGTCAGAGTTCAAAGATGCCTGCCAGTTTTCTAATAGTGGATTCTGCTCCATTGATAAATCCAAATAGTGAGGCTGTGGAGAAACAGCCGGGGAAAGCACACTTCTAACCATTTGATTGTCAGAATTGTCTGAAACTTGATTTGGTTGAAAGTTTTGGTCCATGAAAGTTGAAGCATTATCTTTGTTATTGCCTCAGTTGGTCTGGAGAGGTGATCTTCAATAGAATTTTTCATTGGAACAGCCGTGACCGCATAATTTAAATTGGGCATTAGAG
Source organism: Ambystoma mexicanum (assembly GCF_040938575.1). Taxonomy (NCBI): domain Eukaryota; kingdom Metazoa; phylum Chordata; class Amphibia; order Caudata; family Ambystomatidae; genus Ambystoma; species Ambystoma mexicanum. The sequence continues at coordinate 596,106,612 of NC_090927.1, forward strand.
TTTTTTGGACCAAAGCATTTAAATGTGAAACAAAAGGCAAGTCTCTTCTTTTATCTATCTTAATAACAGATAGACCCGAAATAGTAGGTAGTTCTGAATCTTCTGGAAAAATGCTCATTGGCAGTAAAAAATTACCACCTCCCACTTCACAGTGGGTTAATGGAAGATTCGCTGCTACATTTCCCCGGACCACATGAGTGGATATAGCTTGTGGTTCTTGTAGCAATTGTTTCTCCGCCATAGGTGCGTTCCATAGATTATATATGAATGACATTTTCCTTTCTCACCGCCAAAATCCAAACTTGTGAGAGTTCCTGCACTAGATGAAAATGCCTTCACAGATTCCAAACCGTGTCAAAGGTCTCAGACCCGCAGTCCTCAGTCAGTGTTTATACGAGAGGCAATCAGATTGGAAAACCCCTAAAGAGGAGACCATAAAGCACAAGTCACAATAGGGGGACTCTTTGGCCTCGCCATTACGGCGGGAGCACAATAATTCCATTGGGGTAAGCCCTGGGAACCATGAGATCAAAGGATAAAAATTCCACAGTCTCTCGCGGTTCCTGAGATCTGCCTTCCCTTCTCTTTAAGGCAATTAGGGTAGGAAAGATCCAGGAAGACTTATGTTTTTTCTATGCTGTTCAGGGGGCCCCCTCCTCCTGACACTCCAGCACAAACAGCAAAAACAGCAGCTCCAGAAACAGTGTCTCTGCATAGGGCTTATCACTGTGAGGGTCACGTGGGCAACCTTAAATCATCTGCTTTCCCAGGTGGGTGAGGCTAGCAGAGTCGAGCCCCTTAGGGGAACAGGGGCAGCTGTATGCAAAACAAAGGCCATCCCCGGTCTGAGTCCAAGCAAAGTGTCATGGAGCACACAAGCTCCAAAAAGCATGAAAGATTATTTTGATGGGATTAACAGTCCCAGCACAGTACAGCACAGCAAAAACAGCAGCTCCAGATACAGCATAGCCCTAGTCTCCGCGTAAAACATTTTAATACAAGACATAAAAGTAAACTCTGAAACATGAACAGAGGTTAACACAAACAAGAAATCTATCCCTTAAATTAAAATATAAAAATCAAAAATACTTCCACTAACAATTCTTCCCCCTAAGAACATGGTGAAGGGTGATTACACCGGTACCAATTCCAAAAATCTGTTCCTTGATTGTTTATGGTATTTCAAGACCACCCTGTCAATGTGTGAAAGCATATACATTTCTGGAAGCCACAATGTTCTATTTGGATATTTGGAGGATTATCTGTTTCTTTGAATAATCTTTTTGGCCATGGAAGAAGCCCTCAAAAGCCAAGTCTTCTGTGAAGATGACAGGTCCTTCAACATCTCATCTTCTCGCAGAATCAGTGTGTAGAAATCATGTTCTAAATTCACACCAAGTACTTGGTTTAGTGCATCAGAAATGTAACCTGAGAGGTTCTGCACTTTGTGACAGTCCCATTTCATATGATCCAATGACTTAACCTTATGTTTGCATCCCCACCATGCACTGGATTCACTTAATCTGTGTCTGTTCATCCTCTTAGGAGTTCAATATATCCTATTCAAACACTTGATCTGTCTTGCTCTTTCATTTGTGATTGCCTCCCATCTCACTACAGTCATCTCTGAATTAAGGCAACTTGACCACGTCTCCAGGAGCTTGGTGCTCCCTTCTGCTGTACCATTCAAAAGCTTGCAAACTGACAAGGCTGTATGATCCAGTTTTCCCATGGTTATAACGGTTTCCTTTATATCAAAGTCAGCTAGCATTTCCAAAGAAGACACAGTGGATCGCAAAGCCCTATATTCTCCATAAGTACCATCTGTAAGACCCCTGATATCCCTAAGATACTTAAAAGACAATGGGCCTCATTACGACCCTGGCGGTAAGGGGTTAACGCCAGCGTTAGCTGCGCCGACCCCTTACCGCCAATTACGAGGTCCCCTAGCGCCATGGTGCTTTTAACACCTGCTTTTAGCAGGTGTTAAAATCCATGGCGCTAAGGGACCATGGAGTTAATTACGCCACCGTAATTTACGGTGGCGTAATTAACGCCTTCCCCACTCCCATTATGCCCTATGGGGCAAAAATGGGAATGGGGAAGGGTAAATGGGGATTGGGGACTTACCGCCCCGCCTAGGTCGGAATGGGGCGGTAAGTCCGCCAACCACCATGGCGTAAACGTAGTTTACGCCATGGTGGTAAAGTCACGGCCCAGGCGGTAACTTACCGCCTGGGTCGTAATGAGGCCCAATGAATTCCCAAGTAAAACTTCAATCCATCTGATTCCTTCCCAGTACTAGTTGGGGCAGAATAACATCTTTTTATTAGTTTAGTTTGGTTTATTATTTGATAATGCACTCCAAAACCCAGGGGTAGCCGGGCGGAGCAGTTACAAGAATAATTTGGCTTAAGGTTGCGTACATACAAAAGGATACATACAGAATATGAATTATATGAGTTATTAACATATATACAAAACCAATATACAAATATACAAGAAATACAGGAATGTGAATCCATCTCATAGGTCTGGTATCGGGGGAGTCAAAGGTAGTTATGCATAATGATAGGGCCAGGTTCAGTGGGTTAGTTGTCGTTACTCCAGAGCCAACTTTTCACCTTACTCCTGAAACTAGAGTAGGGTAGATTAGCTCTCAATGCCATGGGGAGTGAATTCCAAGCGCAGGCCGCTCTAACAGGGAAGCTAGCTCCGCCTGCTTTAGTTAGTCTAAATCTGGGGGTTTCAAGTAGGGAGTGGATAGAGGCTCTGGTATGGTGAGTAGAGGATTTTCTAGTCAGTCTAGCCGAGATGTAGGGGGGCACAGTGTTGTTTAGTCCTTTATGTGTGAGAGATAGTGTTTTAAGGAGAACTCTGTCATTGATTTTTAGCCAGTGGTTGTCTTTCCTAATATTAGATATATGTGCTCTGCAGGGTATGTCAAGGGCTGCTCTAAGAGCATTATTCTGCAATATTTGCAATTTGTTAGTGACAGTTTTATTGGCGCCCGCATAAAGGGCATTACAGTAATCCAGTTTGGACATTACTAGGGCATTGGCTAGTGTGATACAATTGGTTGTGGACAGGTAAGGTCTGCAGGCCCTGATTAATTTGCAAGTGTAGGCTGTGGAGGAAGCCAAAGCGTTAACTTGTTTTTTGAAAGATAAAGTGGAATCAAGGTAGAAGCCTAGTGTTTTTACCTCCGTTGCCACTTTGATTATATTACCGTCTATATTGAAGGCACTGTAGTTAGGGCTGAGTTTTTTAAGGTTGGAGTCGGTACCCAGTATCAGTATCTCTGTTTTATCGTCATTCAGGCAGAGGCCATGTGAGGCCATCCATGCCTGAATGATGAGGTAAATCTTATTTACTAGAGCTGTGTCTTCAACAAAGTTGCCAGATAGTGGTATGAGGATCTGCGTATCGTCCGCATAGTTGGTGTAAGTTACCCCCAATCTGTCAAGTTTGTCAAAGAGTGGCTTAGTAAATATATTGTACATTGTGGGGGAGACACATGAACCTTGTGGGACGCCACAGGTGATATGTATTGGGTCCGCTGAGGCTAATGGGGAGAACACTCTTATCGTACGGTTAGCTAGGAAGGATTGTACCCATGCTATAGCTTCACTTGAGAAATGGGCGGCAGATGCTAGATGGTTGCATAACACTGCGTGGTCCACTAGGTCGAAGGCTGCCGATTAGTCAAGGAGGAGGAGCATAGCTGTTTTACCTTTATCCTTCAACTTGTCGATTTGTGTCTTAAGGTCGATTAGGGCCGTTTCAGTACCATGTAGTGGTCTGAATCCAGATTGGCGTGATCCTAGTAGTTGGTTTGTCTCCAGGTAGTTTTGGATCTGGAGGTAAGCTACTCTGTCAATGATTTTAAGGAGAAATGGGACCGTAGTAATGGGCCTATAATTAGTTGGGATGGCTGGGTCAAGGGTCTGTTTTTTCAGGAGAGGCAGCACCCAGGATTCTTTAAGGCTAGTGGGTACAGTGCTAGATCTGAAGGAGGAATTTATTAATTTAGAGATGAAAGGCGCTATTGATCTGAATAGAAGGATTCAGACAAATGCATGCCCCTTTTGCATACATTGCATGTTATTTTCAAAGATTTAATAGGAGACCACTAGGGAGCACCAACCAATAAGGCTGCTTGTTAGAGTACCAGAGCGCATTAATGTTGACATAGTAGCCCCAACCTGTGCTTGAATGTTACCTTGGTAGACAGTGGCAGACACTGGAGCGACTGGAAAGACAGCAGGGAGAATGTAATACCTGTGATGTGCGCTGGGAAGAGCAGATTGCCAATGTTGGCTTTGGGCCTGTGAGAAAACCAGCTTCGGAGCACACACGTACTGGGGGCCATGTGGACTACCCTGTGTAAACAGGAAGGGGCAAAGTGCGGCAGCAGGCTAATTGTGTAAAGGCGCAGATTGCAGAAACACCTGCAAGGGCAGAAGGGGCTCTGCTGAAGGAAGGGGTAGCAGCGGCCTGCAATGGCAACTGGCAGAACAGAGTGCGGCAGTCTGGAAGTGGACAGCCGGGAAAGGAGAACCTCTGGTGTGGTGAGAGCTGGGCTGTGCTGAGCCTGGTGACCTGGATGGTGACTGGTGGATGACCAAGGAAGATGGGCCAGGTCAGAGCAAAGCCACAAGGTGGTAAATGTACTAGCTGAAAGAGGGGAGGCAAGGGAAGGCTAGAGATCCTGGACAGCAACAGATTTCAGTGAGTCCGAGGGATTGGCTGATGGGGCTGCTGTGCTGGTTTGGGGAAACACCTAATAGTGGAGCCATTTGGGGGCCTGGATGTTGATGGATTCGGGTGTGGAGAGGTACAGAGACTACCAGCCAAAGGGTCACTGGGCGACCTGCATCGAAGTGAGCCTGGGTGCTGAGAAGGCCAGTAACCCGAATGACCAGTGGAAGTGATTGGACGCAGGAGGCCTGGAGCCAATGTGAGCACCACACAATTGGCAGGTCCAGAGGAGGGGGCGCCAGGTACCCGGGCCCTGACAGGACAGGGGTAGAGTAATGAAAATCAGCGACTATAGAAGGAAAGGCACTGCAAGTAACGACTGGGAAGTGTAAAGAAGACTGAAACTGTGTAGGAAGTCTGAGGGGCTGGGTAGGACAGAAAATTAAGAGTGAAAGCCCAGAAACTCTCATGGTGTTCTGAGGTGAGAGGTAATGTGGTGCCATATATCTGAGGAGGGGATGTCCTAAGGTTTTCTGTGCCTCTCTGGATTACGTAGCGGAAAGGCAAGTGCAGGTGGGTCCAGGCTGCAGGGAAAGAGTGTTTTGCATTGGAGGTGGCAGTCCTGGGAGTACTGCAACAGGACATCCAGAGCATTCTGATGAAGTGGAAGGCATTTAGGGCTGAATTGCAGATGTCTCTGGGGGCCATCTTTCAAGGTGGCAGATAGGTTGGATGCCCTGGAAAACAACCTGCTTTCATCCGATATACTGGAGGCGAAGCTAGAGATGAGAATAAAAGAACTAAAAAATAGAGTAAAGGAGGCCATGTGTATGCTTGATGACGCTGAGAATAGGGAACAGAGGAATAACTTGCAAATCTGCGGCATCCGCGCAAAAGTACAGGGAAAAACCTAAGAACTTGGAGGCACTTGTTGGGCAGGTCTTGCAGTAACTCCTGGGCCAAAGGCACATTCAAGATGTCCACTTCGATAGGGTACATAGAAGGGTTTAATCTGGTGCTGGCCCCCGTACAGTAGTGCCCAATTGCCACTACTGCAGTGACAAGTGACTCTGGATGTTCTGATATCCTCAGACCTCCCCTTCTCTATCCCCCTCACCACCCCTCTTTCCTGGAGTTATCACTTGCTCCTTTCCTCCCATGTCTCCCTCTCTACCCCTCAGGCCAAGCCAACTCCAGCACTACCACCTACCTTCTCGGTCATCCAACCCATGAAGCGTGTGTCAGTTGAGGCTTTCACCGCACTTTCTCCTCCTCCTCCTCCTTTGGCTGACTCACATCCTGACACAGCCCTTTCCATGCTCCACTCTTCTATCACTGATACTCTTGATGTTATTGCCCCTGTCATGAGGATTTGCTTGAAGCCCAAAGCCAAATGCAACTCCTGGTATGACTGGGACCTCATCACGCTTAAACACAAGTGCAGGGTGACTGAGAGAAAATGGCTAGCTTCTTGCGCATCCTCTGACAAACTGGCCTGCCGCCTGCTCAAAGGCAATTCCGGCTCTTTGTACGCACTAAGAAGAGAGCCCACATCCAAGCCTGCATCTCTGTGGCACCTAACAACTCGGCCAAACTCTTTAAAATCTGCCAGGGGGTGGCGAATCCTGCTGCAGTCTCTACCTCTCCTGTCCCTTCCCAGGCCCTCTGCATGGCCCTGGCTTCTCATTTCATCTCTGAAACCCAGGACATCCTATCCACCCTCTTGTCCCTCCTCCGCCTCTCTGTATTCTATCCTCTACCCCCGGTCACTGTGGCCACCTCTCCTCGCTCTTTCTCTTCCTTTCCTCTGTTCTCCCCTGATGAGGTTTCTAGACAAGTCTGATCTATGAAGGTCTTGTCAAAACAGGTTCTTCCCTGTTCTTCCAAAACCATCAAGGACCACATTGACACCGTTGTTCCTGCCCTGGCTGACTTCTACAACCACTCCTTCACCAGTAGAGCCTTCCTTTCCCCCCTAAAGCACCCTCTTGTGCACCCTCTTCTCAAGAAACTCTCATCTGACCCCCTCGTGCCTGACTAACTATCGTCCAATCTCCATCACTTCTTTCCTGGGCAAACTCCTGGAAAAGTTGGCTATCTCCCAGCTTAATCTTCACACTGAATCTGTTTGTTGTCTCTATGAGCATCAGTCTGGCTTCAGAGCAGCCAGAAACACAGAACCTGCTCTCCTTAGCATCTGTGAAGACCTGCTCGCTAACCTTGTTTCTAGTCTCCCCTCTGTCCTCATCTTACTCAATGACTCTTCTGCCCCTCTACCTGTGGTGTTCTCCAGGGATATAACATTTTTCCCTGGCTGTTAAACCAATACCTGGCACCTCTCGCCCACCGCATTGCCGCTCTCTACCCCAACTTTCAGTGTTATGCGGAAGACACTCGGCTTGTTTTCAGGCTCCCCTCTGCCTCCTCTTCTCCTTCTCTCATATCGGACTGTCTGCCTGCTATCCAGGAGTGGTGTGCCACCAACGATCTCCGCCTTAATGCCAGTACGACAGAGATTCTCCTCATCAGCAAACCCACACCCTCCTTTCCCGTCACTCTCTGGCCAGCCTCCCATTGCCCACTTCCTGCTCCCACCTGTGAGGATAAAAACCTTGGGGTCATCTTCAACTCCACACTCTCCTTTTCTCCTGACATCTCTGAAGTCTCTAAGAAGTCAAACTTCCAACTGCACCTCTGGTTCTCTCTAGGCTGGACTACTGCAACAGCCTCTTTCTAAATCTGCCTGCTTCTTCTCTCTGCCCTCTGCAACTCATCCAGAACAGGACTGTGTGATGTGTCCTTGGCCTCAGGCCTAGGGATCATATCTCTCCAGCACTGACATCTCTGCATTGGCTCCCAGTGGCTGCAAGAATTAAGTTCAAGACCCTCTGCATTGTCCAAAAGGCCTTCTGTGGCCTGGCTCCTCAATACCTCCAGCTCTCTCTTCGTAAATACCTTCTTACTCAAGCTCTTTGCTCCTCCACCTTCAGCTCCCTTAGGGGCAGTCGCTTCTCTAAGCAATGAGTCGGTGGTAGAACTCTTTCTCTGGCTGGGGCCGCCCTCTGGAACAGCCTTCCTGCCTCTCTGAAACTTGACGGGAACCATCTCTGGTTCTGGAGGGACCTCAAGACATTCCTCTTTGCTTCTGCCTTCTCTCTTCGGCTCCCCTGCTGATTTCCTGTCTGATACTGCACTGGTCACCAGGCTACACTCTGATTTTGGGGCCAGGTCCATGTCCGCCCAGTTGTACACCAGCACTGCCTCCTGGCAACCCTTGCACTTGGGTCTGTATCTGTAACCCTACAGTCCCCCTACCTGCACTTTTGGACACCTGCTGTCTGCGCTTAGCCTTGCACCTGACACCTGCTGGCCACACCTCTTGTTATTATTTTGTTCCCATGTACAGCACTGCTTCCTCACCTTTCTCCAGGCACTTTTACCCTGCCCCTCCCCTGCACTTGCACAATCTCAATGTAACTTGGCCTAGTAAGATCGTTGTCTCTGTCCTCCCTCTGTTCCCCCTTCCTTGCCTCGTCGCGCCTTAACACTTGTGTATAGGTACGTTACAAATGCCATATCATATCATATCAAGGATGAGATATACCAGAAAGCACGAGAGCTGGACACAATTGAGTGGGAAGGCACCTCAGTATGAATATATCAAGATCTCTCTTCCCACAACTTTGACCAACAGTGAAAATGCAGGCCCTTAACATGGCTCCAGGCAGAAGGAGTGCAATGCCGGTCGAGGTTCCCTTTTGCCCTCTCCTTTGAATACAGGGGTGAAGGTTATGAGAATGTTATGAGATTAAACAAGGGGAGAACGTAGAACACGTACTTCAAGTGCTGCAGGGGCGGGGTCATCTCAAGATCAGTAGGTCAATGCCAACCAAGGGAAAGGTTTAAAAGTCAGAGACAGGAGGGGCAGAAAACCCACCACCTCTTAGTTAAAAACCATGAGATGAGCTCTCAGACTGGCATATAATGAGAATGACAACATTAGGGGCTGCTGAAGAAGTTTGAAGTTTGGAAGCTGAGGTGGAGGCAGTCTGCAGCAGTCCCCTGTGTTTTCGTGCCTGGGAGTCTGTTTGCTACCTTCATTGCTGCTTCAGTCCTTGTGGGAGGAGAAAGCCTTCAGAACACCTCACGCGTCGCATAGCAGCCGCGGTGCTGGAAGCTGAGGTGGAGGCAGCCTGCAGCAGTCCCCTGTGTTTTCGTGCCTGGTAGTCTGTTTGCTACCTTCATTGCTGATTCAGTCCTTGAGGGAGGAGAAAGCCTTCATAACAACTCATGCACCGTGGAGCAGCCGCAGAGCTGGAAGCTGAGGTGGAAGCAGTCTGCACCAGTCCCCTGTGTTTTCGTGCCTGGTACTCTGTTTGTTACCTTCATTGCTGCTTCAGTCCTTGTGGGAGGAGAAAGCCTTCATGTCACCTCACGTGCTGCGCAGTGGCCACAGAGCTGGAAGCTGAGGTGGAAGCAGTCTGCAGCAGTCCCCTGTGTTTCCGTGCCTGGTAGTCTGTTTGCTACCTTCATTGCTGCTTCAGTCCTTGTGGGAGGAGAAAGCCTTCATAACACCTCATGCGCCGCGGATCAGCCACAGAGCTGCTGCAGAGCTGGAAGCTGAGGTGGAAGCAGTAAGCAGCAGTCCCCTGTGTTTTCGTGCCTGGTAGTCTGTTTGCTACCTTCATTGCTGCTTCATTCCTTTTGCGAGGAGAAAGCCTTCATAACACCTCACGCGCCGAGGAGCGGCAGCAAAGCTGGAAGCTGAGGTTGAAGCAGTCTGCAGCAGTCCCCTGTATTTTTCGTGTCTGGTAGTCTGTTTGCTACCTTCATTGCTGCGTCAGTACTTGTGGTAGGAGAAAGCCTTCATAACACCTCCAGTGCCGCGGAGCGGCCGTGGAGCTGGAAGCTGAGGTGGAAGCAGTCTGCAGCAGTCCCTTTTGTTTTTGTGCTTGGTAGACTGTTTGCTACTTTCATTGCTGCTTCAGTCCTTGTGGCAGGAGAAAGCCATCATAAAACCTCACGCACCGCAGAGGGGACTCGGAGCTGGAAGCTGAGGTGGAAGCAGTCTGCAGCATTCCCCTGTGTTTCCATGCCTGGTAGTCTGTTTGCTACCTTCATTGCTGCTTCAGTCCTTGTGGGAGGAGAAAGCCTTCATAACACCTCACGTGCAGCGGAGTGGCCACAAAGCTGGAAGCTGATGTGGAAGCAGTCTGCAGCAGTCTGCGGCTGCCTGGGCCACGGTGTGAAAAAGTGAGAATGGAGGAGGTGGGAAGACACCTCTGGAGACAGCGAGCATGCTGTGAAGAAACGGGCTTGGATCTGAGGAGCCCGCTGAAAAATCCCCACCGCCAAAAGAGACATGCTTCTGCTCTGGCGCACTCGACTAACACGACAATTGAAGTAGGTACAGGCTCATGTGACTTTGCGCTTTTAAATAAGTTGCTATCGCCAAGCATAACAAATAACATGTACCCAATATTACCTCTTCTACGTCTGGAAATAAAATCTCCTGACATTGAGAAAACAGACAAGCCGACAACCCTCACTCTGGGTGCCGGTGCTAACTGCAACATTCATACCCCACAAATGACTCACTCACCTGTTGGAGGGGGAGGCGAGGAGGGTGGATGTGGGTGTTTTGAACTAGCCGGCGGCGATAGTGAAGGGGAGAGAGGAACCAAGGGGGTGCCGTCAGAGCCCCTGCAGCTCCCGCCGTGTGGATCACCTGGAACTGACGCAAGAGGAAAAATTGATTGCCTCTACCCGACGAGCAACATCGGACCCCCTTTCAGTCGGAGGCTCCACAGAGGGGCGACGTGGGTCAAGACTGGCCGGTGCCTGCTCTGGGCTTAGTCGCTCCACCCCCACTGACAATCACTAGTGTAAAGGGAAACAAGGAATTTCCATTTGAAGATCCTCTAAACATGGGTCAGGATCATTCTCGAATGGGGCTGGCGGGTGAAGACGTAGAAGTAGAGGATCCCCCTCCCCCTCCCACCATAAACTAAGAAAGCCGCTCTACACCTGCTGATACACCTATGGCAAATACCAAGCCAACTCTACAACTCGCCATAGAGATACATGCAACAATGACAGCCCAGCTCTGAAGAGCCACCAGAATTTGGAATCTTTAAATATCACACAAACCACAAACACCTCGTGATGTTCAGATCAAAAGAACTTTGGTGAAGACAACAAAGAAACTCAAAAGGATATTTTTCTGGATAACTCTGCCGGTGACTGTGCCTCCCCCCTCCATGTAACGAACCACAATCGGACACCGCAGAGGCAACTAAAACGAATCCGTCAGCAAGAGGTGGTCTAAAACATGCCCCAAGGAAATAAAGGTCAGAAACCAAATTGTAACCATCGCACGTAGAAAAACACATCAGAAAACCACCAAATCTCTACAAAAAAAGAGTGATACGAAAGATAATCCCTGGAAAACACATGAAACTACTTCCTCCAAACTCTGTGGCTCGCTTTTTTCAGAAATCGTCGGCCATGGAGCAAATGTCGACAGACGAACTTTCTGATGCTGAACTACTGGAAGGAGCTGGTCTGTCTACAAACCAAAGCCCACATGATCGCCCTAGGTTCACCTGGTCGGGCTTGAGAGCAGACACACCTCTCACAATGTCAAAAGCAGGGATCCGGTATTTTAAAGACCGGGGCCTACAGGACAAAGCCGATAACCGGAAACCTGATTGCACCAAACCCACAAATACTTGACAAGACAAGGGTGTGTTGAACTCTGGGAAAGGACTCCCAGGCAAAAGGGCTTCAATTGTATCCACAGATCCTAAGCGATGATACAATGGGCAAAGATATGGGACCTCCTTAACAACCAACCCTTCCCTTCACTTCCTGTGACGACATCGCACCTACCATTTCTGAAAATAACCCGCCACATAGCAGAAATAACCCTCAAGATGCACCACGCGAGAGTTCCTCTCTGGGACATGAACTAAAAAAAAAACAAAAGAGAGATACAGGAAAGGGGAAATAGTGCTGAAAAAACAACAAAGAGCAACAAGACCCTAATGAGTCCCATGGATTACCCTCCTACAAGGTCACCAGTACGAAATAGAAGATCTTCAACCTTGTTTTCTAATAACGAGAAAGAGACTCCATCAAAGAAAAAAACAACATTTTTGCTATAATCTCAGCTGTAACCATAGCCTTGGCACCTTTTAGTAAATTATACGAATCCATCAACGGCACCCTGAAGGATCATACAACCTTGCCAGCTATGCTGCATACTAAAAAGATTTAATTAGAATGATATGTTACAGCTTTGGAAGCAAGGAGGGGGCACAATGTGCCCTAACTCCAAAACTACTGAGCTAAAGGAAGCATAAACAAAACAACAACACATGTTCTCTGTGGGGCACTCAAAATTGATAAAAACTTTGACTGCCTCTCAGACTGACGAGCCATAAAAGACACCTTCCAGCCCACCTGTTATAGTGGAAGGCCCAAAGGTAAGGGAATCATCGGCTACCTCAGATAAAACAAACTCCACAAAATCGAAAAGTACTGTTATTCAGGAGATTACTTCTTCAAAATCATTAAAACAACCACAGGGCCATCCACATAGATCAATAAAAAGAAATCCAACAAACTGAGGTTTGGTTATGACTGTTGAAGATGACACCCTGTGCCTAGCCTCTGTACCAGTCGGCTCTCTAGAAGAATCACAGAGTGGGACTAAAAGGACATAAATTCCAGCGATGCCTGCGTCAAAACACAATGGCCCTCAAAGCAAGGAGTCATTAGCGTACCCACTCTTTGCAAATGGAAAGAGGCCTACAGAAAAAGAAGAGAACACAGTTGTAACAATAGAGGCTCCACAAATTTACTCTGAGCCAAATAAGAATCTAAATGGTAGCAGGAGAACTGAAGGAAGTGTAACAGTTCATAACAGAAAGCGGATTGTGACACTCCCAGGTCCGTAGTTGAGTCACCCAGAGAACTCATGCCAGTCTGATTTATCAGAAAAACAACAAATCGTAATTGAGGACTCCGAACGCAGTATAGATCTTATGGAATTGTCAGAGTTTTCAGTGGAAAACTTGGAATCAGAACTTCTGCAATCTTCACACTTGGCAGGGAGAGCGAGTAAAGAAAAGCAACAAAACAACGAGGTGATTCAAGAAAGCCCTTATTTGACATTAAAATATAGACAAGAGAAAGTACAAAGGTCCTCTCCTTCAAGAAAAACGGACAGAACATACCCATCAGAAAGAGTAACAGGGGAAAGGGAACCTCTGAGAAAAACACCAGCTTCTCACTCTGCAAATTATAAGGGCAGACCGTCTCCACAGAGACGATACACCAACCCTTCTAAGCCCGAAGAAAGAACAAAACCCAATCTACGAGAACCGGATTTCAGGACGAAATTCAAAGCCAAGACAAGCACTGGCCGGAATTCTAAAAAGGGGCACAAACAAAATCTCAAAAATGAGAAGGATAGTAACATCCCTCACAGTAAAAAGCTAGGTAGTGAGAGGATCCTCAAACTGAAATGTGTTGGAGAGATTCATGATAAGCGGATCTTGAACAGAAAGAATACATTGGCTTTGATCCATTGTATTCCAAACTTAAGGCAGATCCGCTCTGAGGACATCAAAATCGTGGAATTTAGTACCACTGGTAAAAGGGACTGTGTGTACCTACACATTCCATCTCCAATAATTCGAACCATGTTGATTGCAGACCAAGAAAGTTTCCAAATGATGGGATATGATCTGCGCGACTGTAGAACTGGAGGGGGTGTGCATATAGAAAAGACTCCCGACCACGTACATACGACAGAAAGGTTAAAGAGTCAACAGGCACTTGGGACGACCCCAAGTTCAAAAGAACCACAATTAATAGACCGTACTAAAGAGGTCTCTGCACGATCAAGGCAATAATCGATAAGCAAAGAGGATGAGACCCTGGCCTCTGAGACGCTCCGAAACCTTTGGAGAATGGGACAAAGGTCGGATGCGTCACCGCGGGATCAGATGGGAACATATACATGGACCCTTTGGACGTTGGGCGCTTCCCGAAAGGACCTTTCCAAAAGTTGACAATTACCTTTGCTCGAGAGGAATCAGACATGGAAATTGAGGAGCTGTCAATGAGAAAACCTGGAGAAAGTAAAAAAAAACAACCCCTCTAGATGGACGTGGATTTCAAAGGCTTTAGCTACAAAAAGCTAGCCATTCAGAGTCTGGATTGATACAAAAGATGACATCTTGAGAGACGCAGCTAAGGCTACTTGGAAAGCACCGTACCACTAGGCAGCTGGAATACAAGAGGATTCGGCCACCTCCTGGAACCAAGTGATGTCAATTTGGGAGCTTTTGACATCCTATGTCTCCAGGCAACGAGTCTTATTAAAAAGCCATTTTTGGAGGACTTTGAAACCTATCTTTCACCGGCAGTTCAGGGTGGAAGAGGCCGCTCATCTTTAGGCCTGTTGACAGCTATTAGATCCAGAATGGAACTTCAATACATGAAGCCATTGATAACGAACATTCATTTTCAAGTGTCTCTCCTGAACTGGACCCAGCAAAACTCAATGAACAAAACAGATAAGGGTGATGCCGTGATCCTGATAAATACATACTGGAATCCCGCTGCAATTAAAAATGAAGATTTATCTGGGAATGGCAGACAACATTCTTGAAGAAGCATACGCAGACTGCTGTCCGAAATTCACCATAATTTGCAGAGACTTGAACGCTGTGTGTCCTAAAACCAAAGATCTCAAGGGAACTCAGAAAAACATTCCTCTGAATATGGTCCGTGGTCACCTATGGGTGTCTTTGATGGCCTCATGGGTCTTACAAAATCTACAAACATCAATAGCCAAACCTAGATTTGAAATTCCGATTTAGGAAAGAAACAAAGAGCTAACTTGGACCACATATTCATCTCAAGAGAGATGTTGAAGAAAGTGACCGATTTTGAGATTTATAGAACTAATAACAGCGATCATAATCTCTTGAAGGCAACATGGACATGTATGTGGGATATCAGATCCAGAATGGCTGCAGAGGTGAAAGCCTGTAAAGGATGAACCAAGCTCAGATTGTCTGCAAACGCATTCGTGGAACTGACTGGGACATACAGTAATATCTGCAAGAAAAATCAAGAAGCAGACACGAAAACGTACTATTGATTATCAGCAACTCCTAACAATTTACAAAACTAAAAAAAAGAGGTGGTCTAATAGCGATGTAAAAACTCATCAACATGAATTTAACAAACTCATAGTAACAGAAAGGAAAAAACGAAGAAGGATAAAACGTCAGCTAAAAAAGTCTAATTCCTGTGTGCTCATAGAACAGGGAAACACATCAACAAAGACCTATAAGAGCTGGCTGCGGCTACAGAGATAATCTTCATATCAGGCTGACACCGCTGCAATGTTAAATATAGTGTGCAGCAGAAAATCAAGAGACTTTAGGACCTTAATTAGAGACACATCTTGTAATCAAAATAACCCCCTAAACAGCTACATGGGAGAAAGAACTTGGATCGATTATTTCACCAACTTATTCCAGAAACCTGGAGATGAGATCTCTGTTAACCAGACCAATCTTAACAACCCATGGATGGCAAATAGGGATTTGGAAGATATGAAGAAGAAACTATCCTGTTTGAACAGCTCAAGGGCCCCTGGCCCCGATGGCATCACTAACACGGATGTCAAGAAACTCCCGCTAGAATGGCCAGATTTTATCCATGAAGTAGTAACTACCTGCATGGATGCAAGAGCAATACCCACCTCGTGGACAACAGCAACAATTGTCCCTATCTATAAAAACGGCCCAAGAGACCAAGCTAAAAACGATCGCCCAATAGCACTTTTAGACATCATCGGGAAAGTCTTTGGGTTGCTTCTATTGGACAATTTCCAACAATGGGCAAGAACTACAGGGTACGAAGATCCACTTCAATCTGGTTTTGTAAAAGATGCAGGAGCATCGCCAAACATCCTTTTAATGATTATCCTGAAGGACAAGATACACAAAGGCAGTCCTAAAATCTACCTTGCTTTTGTTGACCTGGTCCAAGCTTTCAACCAGGTCAACCGGGAAATTTTGTGGGAGAGACTAACAGCAAGAAACTACCCGGAAAGCATATTAGGCCCAATCAGAGCCCTTCATGAAGATACTTCAGTTAGGGTCCGCTTAAATCGGAGGGGATTACGCTGTCAGATCAAATTCCAACAGCCAGAGGAGTAAAACATGGGTGTCCTCTTGCACCGACCCTGTTCAACTCTTATCTGTGGGACATCAAAGACTCTGAATCGAGGGTCCGATCATTTACTCCAACTGTAGGCAAGACAACGCTTTCAAGACTTCTCTAGGCAGATGATTTAATTCTGTTGGACAACACTCCAATCGGCCTGCAGCGTCAATTAAACAAACTGGTGGCTTACGTAAAAAATAAATATCTTGAAATTAACAAGGCAAAAACAAAGGTCATGATCATGGAAAAGAAACGGCAGGAGACCTTTTGCTGGACCTTGCAAGGGGACAAGATTGAACAGGTCAAATAATTTAAATATCTGTGTGTAATCTTAAGTAACAACAAACAAGAAAGTCTGATTTAAAACTACCTGATGGAAAGAGCAAGTAAATTAGCACTACAGGCAAGAGCAATAGACAAAGTACTGCTGTTTCACAATGATATGATATGATAGGCTATTTATAACGCACTTAATACCCAGAGGTTTCTAAGCGCGGACACAGGAATTGAACCTGTGTTGCTCCTCCTCGTCTTGCTTCCAAGGCGAGAATGTTGCCGCTGAGCTATCCTCCCGAGACTAACACTGCTTGTTCAATTCTACAAGGTAAAGGTGGTACCTTCTCTAATTTATGGTGCAGATGCATTGCCGACGCTACCAGCAGCCTTTTGGCAACATCTAGAAGGTATTTTTGGGGGAAAAACACTGAATCTGCCGGCGTCAAAACCAGTATCAACGATACACCTGGAACTGTGCCTTCAATCATTACAGTCCATGGTAGTTAGATACACAATGATGCTCTACAGGAAGATAATCATCAGCAGTCGAACAAATGTGATGACCATCATTCACACTGAAATGAAAGAAAAAAAAGGAATCTACTTGCGAATTGGCCTAAAATAAATCAGAAAATTCGGGAAGAAATAACAGCTCAGAAGAGGAACTTATTCAAAACCCTGATAAATCTAAACAAAAACTGAACAAATGAGACTGGATTCAGACAACCTCTTTAATGTCAAGAAGTAAATTAATAACTCACTTGGCACCGACAACAAGGGGACTAAATGAACTAACAACGTACATGACAAAACTCCCCAATAAGGCTCTGAGAAACACCTTTTTATGAATTTGTATGAAACATCTGTTGACCAATGAGATTAGAGCTATATGAAAGCAAACAACGGACAATTCCTGTCATTTTTGTAGAAGCAAAGAACAACAGGAGACAATTAGACATCTCTTGCTGTCATGCCCAGGATTGACGGTGCTAAGAACAACGCACATTGGCCATATATTCACAGACACGCAATCTTGTGGGGAGGAAGAGTGGTGATGCCGCTTAATTGAGGGAGACAACACTTCCTACGTGATAGCGGTCTCCCAATTTTTCACAAACTTAAAGCTTCAGGATCAAATTTGAAATGGCGACTTAGAGGATGGATGGAACCTCGCTATTTTCTTTTGGGTCAATACTTTCCTGTCGGATGGGGCTTCCCTAATCTTGCATTTCTGTCTGAAAGTTGACGTTTTTTGTTTTGTGGACATGATGATTCTTAAGAATTCTTAAGAACTTTTACTTATGGAGGAGGGATGTGTAAAAAACTTTCTCTTGTAAATATTTCTTGTAAATTGAATCAAGTAATGGATTTGTTAATGCAAATGTTATAGAGGGGCGTCAGAGGGGAGGTTCAAGGGAGGGGGTGCAATGGCAAAAGGGGAAATGTTTCACACAAGTATTTGAATTTGTTAAGAGCAAATTGTGGTATTCCATTAGACGGGAGCTACAGGAGTGATGTTGGAGAGCGGAGAATGGGTGATATTAGGGCCGCAACCTTGAATTCGAAGGGGCTGAACTCCCCCAACAAGAGGTCACTGTTGTATACTATTTTCTGTAGAATGCACCTCTTGGTCCTTTTGCTGCAAGAGACACACTTTAAGCATGGAGGGGACTGGTGGATGTAGGGTGGTGGCATAGGACAAATGTTTTGGGCCTCACAGAAAGACCACACAAAAGAGGGGGTGGAAATAATGTTGGCAAAAACCTTTCCAATGAGAAATGTGCAGGTGAAAAGGGAATTCAGGGGTCAATTCATGGCGGTCAAAGTGAAGCTGGATGATTCAATCACCATCCTGGTCATGCCGTATGCACCTAAGGAGGGGCAGAATGAGTTTGTGAAGGAGGCATTTCTCTCATTAGAACAATAGGGGGGGTATCCAGATTGCTGGGAGGGAAATTTAATACAATCACAAACCGTGTGATAGGTTTGCAGTTGGTGAAGGGTGATCCGCACAAGAAGAGTATGAAAGAGAATAGGGAATTTGCAAGCCTGCTCAAAGAGCACTTCTGGACTGATGTTTGGAGAGTCAGATACACACAGTTTGGAGGTTACACATTCTTCTTCCCAGTACATGATACCTATACGAGAACAGATCTCCTATTGGTCCCCCGGGAGCAAGACCATGTAGCCACAGACACAGTGGTGGAAACTGTCACCTGGTCAGACCATGAGATAGTAACATTGGGGTGGCAGCTGGAGACATGCAGGGAGGGTAACCCAAAATGGCGATGTAACAACGTCCTGCTCAGGGACCCGGTATTTGAAGAGTTTACGGGAAAGGATCTTTAGAATTATTTAGGAGTCAATGATACTTTGGAGGTTCACCACAAACAAGTGTGGGAGGCAGATAATCAATGGTGAGGGTTCTTCTCATTGCAGACTCAGCACGGAAGAAGAGGGAACGAGGCTTGATAGAAGCTGAACTACTGGAGGAGAACAAGGGCCTGAAATCCCAGATGGCTCAAAAGGAAGGGATAGGGAAAGAGCTCATAGACGCCTTCAAGGACAAATGGCAGGAATTACTCTCTCTTGATAGGGGAAGTGGTAAAGAAAATTAGATACATAAGCAAAGGTTTTACAAGAAAGGGGACCAGGTGGGGATGCATTTGGCTGACAAAGTTACAGAAAGCAGAGTGGAAAGGAGAGCCAACCAGATTAGCGGTTGGTTCTCGGGAGGAAAACATTGTTTTGTGGACTACTATAGGACCTATATGACCAGAGGCTGGAAGTGTATACGGCTGCAAATCAGGACTACGTGGAGGGACTGCCTCTTCCTAAATTGACTGTACTAGAGAGGATTGTGCTGGAGGCTAACATTACGGCAGAGGAGGTAATACAGGATATAGGAAATTTAAAGCCTGGGAAAGCCCCAGGTGAATATGGCTACTCTTTGGAATTCTATAAACAATTCCAAAGTGTCTTGGCGGGGCCTGTGGCCAAAGTGTCCAGCACAATTTCCAGTTTGGATGACATCCAGGTTGGATCTTTTCCTCCCAAAGTTGATTCACCCCAAACAGACTCTTGCCGTAGGTGCAGAATAGAGGGCTATACACATTTTTCTTACAATAAAACAATTGTGTATTTACGTAGGTTTATTTTAAAACATTGTAAATAATTAGGGTTCAACATGTGTTGCTTTCTTTTTATTTCTACAGATTGTTTTTGTAACTGTATATATGATTTGATATGACAGTTTATTTATATAGTGCCTATACACAATGGGCCTCATTACACGGTAGGCGGAGGACCAAGGTGCTATTAGCACCTTGGTACCTGCCGGTAAAATACGGGCACCGCCTTGGAGGAAAGGGGAATTACCGCCCTATTCCAAGGTTGGCGGGGTGGTAATTCCCCCTTCCCCCTTTGCCCTTCCCATTTTTGCCCCATAGGGCTCTATGGGAATGGGGAAGGCGCTAATTACGTTGCCGTAAATTGCGGAACCGTAATTACCACCCTGGTCCCTTTGCGAGTTGGTTTTTAACGCCTGCTAAACAGCAGGCATTAAAGTACCAATCCGCAAAGGGACCTCGTAGTAAGGCGGTAAGGGTTTACCGGTACCGGTGCCCTTACCGGTACCGGTAAACCCTTACCGCACTAAGTGTAATGAGGCCCATGGTCTTTGGTCATGGCCGGTGGGCACGGCCACTCTATATTTTAAAACATTTGCAACCCATCGCACAAAGATATTCATCAATCTCAAACTGATTTTGACCTGTTTCGAAAGTGGTATTGTTATGTATAAAAGACTGCAGACTTTGAGAACACACAGGGTCTCATTACGAGGTTGGCTGAATGGGTTTACCGGCACCGGTAATGGTGCCGGTGCTGGTAAACCTATTCCGCCCTATTACGAGGTCCCCTCACGGGACCCGGAACAGATGTCTGGTAAAACCAGATGTCCTTTCCGGGTCCCGCAAAGGGATCAAGGAGCTAATAACGGGCCCGTAATTAACGGGCCCGTTATTAGCTCCATACCCATTCCCATTGAGCCCTATGGGGGCTCGAATGGGAATGGGGAATGGTTTTGTGAATGAGGAATTACTGGGTCCTCCAAGGTTGGAATGACCCGGTAATTCCTCATTCACAGACATCGGACCGGACACGATTTTGGAGGCAGCCATGGCGCTGATAGCACCATGGCTACCTCCAAAATCGTAATGAGGCCCACAATGTTTTTAGGCAATGTGCAGTGAGATTACATTATTTGCCCTAGACTACACACTGTGGTTAAGCAGTGTGCTACAAGAAGCTTGTTTTATGACTGGTCGCTTCTTGACTGTTATGATACATTGTACAACCCCAACTAACTGCATTTTAGCAGCATGGAAAAGGGGGAAAATGACTGGCTTCAAGAATAACAAAGATGGCGGTTGTTGCGTTTATAAACACCAGGCTTCTCTATAATTTAACCGGGATATAGCTATCTATTTCACCCCCTTCTCCATGAAATGTTTAAAAAAACTATTGTACGGAGCAACCCCAAACCAGGAAAAGGCCTCAAGTTAACACTTCGTGCCCAAGTTGTTCCCAACCGGGTCCAATTCCGTCCAGCAGTTTGGACTGTGCGGCCCTGCAAAAAAAATACATTTTTTGTTCATGGGAAAATGAATGGGAAGTAGGCTGCAGCTTTGTTTTTTTCTATTTTGTTTTCTTAATAGCTTTCCTATTTTTAATAAATATTTACCAAACTTTGTAGTCGAGTTGGGGAAGGGAGGGGGGTGCCCCTAATTGACTTCCAAATGTAAGTCAAATCTGTTGCATGGGTCAAAAGCTATTAGCAATTCATTTTTTGGAGGTTCCTATGGGAGTCAGACTCGCCTTTACTACAAGGCAGCGACCATCCCCTATAATATATATATATTTATATATATATATATATATATATATATATATATATATATTTTACAGGGCCTGTGGTAGCGGCCTGGTAGATATGGTTAAATTGCTCAACAATAGGAAGAGCACTTTTGGGGCGGCTCATAACTTTGCTGCCCCCCCCGGATGAATCCTCATGAAACCTTGAAAAAAAAGTATATGTCCCCGTCAGATTGATTCAGCAAAGTTTGGCGAAGATTCGTTAAGGTTAAGTAAAGTTAAAGGGGCGGTCCAAAATGTGTAATTTTTTCCATAGATGCAATAGAAACAAAATTTTGATCATGCCTACAGCCCAAACCGCTGGACGGATATTCATCAAATTTGTGGCAGGAGCGTGGAAGCGTGCTTTTGTAAATCTTGTGTAAAACTGTCCATTAGTTTGTTTTAAAACAATGAAAAAGTAGGTAAACATAAATTTGTGATATCTGGGTTTGGTCTGCAGACTCACTTCTCGGTCTGCTCTGTGGACATGCCTCTGATTGGCCCAGAGGGTGGCTTGATGTCCACGGACATCAGACATGCCCGCTGATTGGATGGTCAAAAGAGTGAGGTGCGTCCGTTTTTTGGAAACAACCGCCACTTTGGATCCGTGGACACCGATGACTGTCCGCGGACAGCGCAGTGGGGGAAAAGTCTGAAAAAAACATTTTGGGTTATTTGATGGTGGAAAAGGGGCAGAAAAGGGTGGGGAGTGGAAAAAAATATAATATGGGGCTATTTTTATAGGTTGAAAAAGGTCAGGCAGGTGTAGCTGTCTGCGGACACCGCAGTAGTTTGCAGACTGCGCCATGAATGGACAGTTTGGAAAAAACATTTGGGGTTATTTGATGGCTGAAAGAGCGTGTAGAAATGGTAGGGAAGAGGAATGAAGGTAATGTTTTTATAGGTGAATAAAGGGTTTGGAAATGCCTCTTAGTCTGTGGTCAATTTCAGTGTACACAGACATAATTTTGATTGTAGGGGGTCAGAGTACATTTTCTTAGTTGATGGTGTATGGTATGTAGTTAATTATATAGTGGTGGTTGAGGGCAGTGGCCAGATTCTGGGGGGCAAGGCCACAGGCCAATGCCCCAAGAATATGTCCACTGGTAACAACCACCACAATAGAAATATGTGTATAGTAATTATAGGTAATGCAGTACTAGTATGGGCAGAATCACCATAGTAGTAATATGTGTATAGTAATTATAGTAATGTAGTGGGAGTACAAAGTTTTTGTAATATGGGGGAATGATGTAATTGAACTGTGTATGGTAGTTATGGTGTAGTACAAGTGATGATAGTGCTCATAGAATATGTATTGTTTAAAAATTGTTATTATAATTGATTTAATTGAAAAACAAAATCAATTTTTATAACTTTGCTTAATCCAAGGGAATATACTTCCTCCCATGTCCCTAATTAGAGCTGTTGTTAATCAGTCCGTCTGACTCTCTAATTTGCTTTCTAAACATTACCGTCTAAGACGCTCAATGATATGTTTCCTGTTCTCTTTCCTTTGTTACACAGTCCACTGTCAATGCTTAGTTGTTCTGGTTAAGCCCAGTTCTTCAAAAAAGCTGATGACAGCTATAACCCAGGTGGTTTTTCCCCGTTCATGAGTCCGTTCCACCATTCCTCTTAGTCATGGTATCTAAAGTTTTTAAAAAGGTGGTCTAAGTGTCTGTCACACATTTTGTTTGTTCTGGTGCATGAAGAGAGACGGTGTCCTTAGGTTTCTACCTTCTCTGAGCTTTTACAAAAGGGCACTTGTTCGTTTCATTTTCTTTTCTTTGTGCCATGAATTCATGTTTATTTATTAAATTTAAAAGAATTCGGAGGAAATTTTGTCAGTCTTATGTCCGCACACTTCTCCATGTATTTTCTTGTTTTGTTAATTTTCATCGAGTCGAAAGGGTAGTTATTTATTTCTTTTGAGTTTGATGCTTCCTCCAATGTTCGGATCCAGCCGCACTCTAATATGCATTATTTGACTTTTGTGGGGTTACTTTTCAGTTCTTCTTCTGAGCTCTCTGCCCAGTCTAAGAGGCGAATGTTCTTAGATGCCCAGGTATTTAGCATCTTAAAGGTTCCTGCATCTAATTCTTTTTTGAGAATCTCCATAATCAAAGGTGGCGATGGGAGAATCATCTTTCTACATAGCATCAGCCCGTTCCGGTCGACTGTCGCCTTCAATGACTGTAGGCTCAGTTCTCGCCTGAGTAAGGTCATTGGTAGCGCCTGAGAGAGGGATAACATTTCTGCCAATAAATCCCCTCTAGTTTTTGCCAAAGGGATTCTGAAAGGTTAAGCATAGCTTCAGTGCCATATGTTAACCTTAGAGCAACCTTTGTTTTATAAAAGGTTAGTACCGGCATCAGCGAAAAGCATCTGTACTCTCTTCAATGGCTTGTGTTTGTCCTGAGAGGGACTTTACTTTTGAGATCAGGCTATCTTGCATTGGTGTTTCCTGCAAGTTTTTTAAGATGATGCCCAAATATCTGAAACTTTTCACCTTTTCTAATGACTTTCTCTCAATGTTCCAGCTCAGGTGTTCCATTTTTTTGGAGATTTTTTTGAAAGACATTATTTTTTTTTCTATTTGTTCATTTGAAGATGGTTTTCTTTTAGGTACCCCGACAAGTTATTTAGTTGTCTTTGTAAGCCGAAGGCCGTCTGATCCATCAGGATGACGTCATCCGTGTACAGCAATCTTGATATTTTAGCATTTCCAAGAGCTAGTGGAAAAGATCTTATTTCTGACTTGGAGTTCATGTAGTCCGCTATATATGCATCCTATAGAGCTGGTGCCAGCAGACACCCCTGTTTTACTACCCGACCAGTGCTAATTGATTTGGATAGACTTCCTGCTCCATTCAGGCCTCCGCACATTGAAGTTCCGGAGTAGAGGGTTTTTATTGGATTCAATATCTTGTCAGGGCAGTGTCTTGCTTCAAGTTTGTTCCATAGATTTCACAGTTGACCTGATCAAATGCTTGGACCAGGTCAATGAATGCCATGA
The DNA here is from genome assembly GCF_040938575.1 of Ambystoma mexicanum. Lineage (NCBI taxonomy): Eukaryota > Metazoa > Chordata > Amphibia > Caudata > Ambystomatidae > Ambystoma > Ambystoma mexicanum. The sequence goes on from NC_090927.1 coordinate 596,130,778, forward strand.
AAATTCTTGGTCTGCCCTCCATTACCTTTGCCTTTAGGATGCTTAATATAAATATGTTCCCGGTGGTGCCCAGATTTTTCACAAAGCCGGTCTGTAAAGGATCGCAACTGGTAGACAAGGTGGTCCAGTCTTGTAGTTTATCCAAGATCAGGGAGCCAAAGATCTTCCCTATAGTCTAACAAAGCTATTGGACGATAGTGATTAGGGTTGTCTCTGTCTCCTTTTTTAAAAATCAGGACTACCACCAAATGTTTTCCATGAAGGTGGTATGGTGTTGGTTCGTGTGCAGTTCTGGAAGAATTCTTTAATGAATCGTGACAATTGCACCGGGTGTTTCTTGAGGTCGTAATTCGTGATTCCATCCATGCAGTTTTTTTATTTGCTTTGGATGGACTCGATGTCATATGGTAGGGGTCAAGGTTTTTTTGTTGTTGACAGGGCATGTACTTCCTCTTTTCATTGTGGTTTGCTGTATAACGTTGTAAAGTGGTCGACTCACTTCTGTTCACCCAAGTTGTTTTGTAGGCCGTGGTTTATTCCTTTTGCAGTCCCCTTGATTAATGCCCAGAAGTCCTGTGTTTTTTTTTCCACAAATTGCACAAAGCATCGCCTCCAAATCTCCTTGGTACTCATGATGTTGATTCTGGTACAACCATTTTTTGTAGGTTCTCACTGCCTTCTCTACGTCTGTTGTTTTTGCTAGTGTGCTGGACTTCCGAGCATTTCGCTTCAATTTCCCGATGGCTTTTCTTTTATCCACCACTTGTTGGTTGTATACGTGCATATGTATTTTTCCCGAGAGGGAACGATTTGCTTTGCTCACTTTTAAGACTGAGAGGAGGGTTATGTAATCTACTTCATTCAGGTTTGCTGATGGATGAAGTATGGGTTTGTTCGCGTATTGCTTCGTGAGGCGTGCTATTGCATTTTCTGATAGTCTCAGTCTAGTGCCCCCATCACACATCTCGATCTCTGATTCCATGTTTTCGTTTGGGCTCACGCATGGTCTTCCAAGTTAATATTAATATGTTATGATCACTCTGCTTAGATCTTTGGATGCTGAAGGACTTCATGAGGACAAGGATAAGTTTTCTTGACACAAATGTTTAGTCAATTGTTGCTTCGTGTCCCTGGTTCTCCCAGGTGGGTACTTTAGGATGATTTTTATCCATCAACCAATGCATGTTGTGTAGGTCCCTTACATCCATAAGGTTGGACCATAATTGCCCTCTCTCTCTGGAGTCCGCAGAACATGTAACAGATTGTCCTCTGTTGAGGATGTCACGGCATGTGGCGTTAAGGTCGACATTTATTATCATCCATTTTATGTCGTGGTTGTCATGTGCCTCATCAATAGTCATTTCCATATTCTCGAGATAAGTCTCATTTGATATAAATCTCGGGTTCCAATATGTGTTTGAGTAGTTCTTCTCTGTGAGGCTTTCCTTTTTGATCCTCCGGTCTGTTCCATGTCACTAGGGTGGCGAGGATAAATTCTGAAGCCATTATCACTTTCATCATGGTGAAAATGCAGACTTGTAACCCTCTAAGAGGGGTTTTGTCCTGAGCAAAATTTCCTTCAAACACAGGGCATCAAAGGAATCTAAGTTGACATCACTGGGAGTTGACTGATGGCCAAAGTCTCGGGTGTTCAAGGAACCCATTGTAATTTGTCACTTCTCTAGTTTTTCTTTCTCCAAGACGTCATGCCTTGGGTCCTTTTATGGCTTTGCGTTAGGCGATGGCTAATTTCTCACATCCTCTGCTGCAAATGCAGGGAGCCGTTCCCATTTCCTGGGATGACGTTGGGTTTTGAGCAGTCTCTCCTTCTTGGTTCTCTCATCTGCTTCTCTTCCTGAATATCCTGAGAGAAGGTGATTTTCAACTGATGGACCGGGCCCTTGGGGAGCCTGCCTGGGTCTAGTGACAAAGGCAAAGTTATTCTTTCATTCCAATTACATGCCTCGGATCTCTTGAGGTCGCTACACCTTCTTTCCTGTTTCGCAGGTGATCTGTACTCATGTTTTCTTTGTTTTTTGAGTGCGCCGAGGGATGATTCTTCATGCAGCAGTCTGTTTGTGACCTCCCTGCTCATCTTTGTATCAGGTTGTTTTGTGTCAGACGTTGCACCTGATATCCAAGAGCACTTTCTTAAGTTTGTCTCCTTGATTTTCAGTGATTCAGTTTCTGGCCTTGCGTCACTCTCTGTAGTGTGACTTAGGTCAAATCCCAGTGACCATACATTCTCTCTAGCTTCTAGCAAGAGAGTCTTGACCCTTTGTGGATCCCTATGCAGCAACGAGCTGTCTGTTCTCCCATTAGAATTGCGTTCTACAATTTTAATGTCACTTGAGGACAGTCTTCTCAGGGAGCGGACTTGTTCAAATAATTTTGTTATTGCTCTTCTTTTTAACGTGCAGTTATCACTATGATCGTAGATTCTCTCGAGCTTGAAGGTTCTCGTGGTGGCTATTGTTGGTACACATTTTTGCTGCACTTCCTTTGTTTTGCTGGGGTTGAGATCTACTTGGTCATCATAAGAGTTACCGTTAGCTCAAGATCTGTAGTGTTTTATCGCTCCTGCTTGTCGCTGATCCAAGGTTCTCCTTTGAGGGGGTTGCTTATCTGAGTCCCGCTTGCATCTATCTGTCCCCTCAGCATTACTTTCTTCGTTTCCCTAATGGGATGACTCCTTGCGTGGCATATTTCGAATGTAATTAAGATTTGTTGTTCTTGTTTCCTTGTTGGAACTATTGTGGGCCCCTCTCTCACCGTCTTTTTTTAATTAAACCTCTTTTATCCGCCATGGTTAATAATGCTGGAGAAGGTGGGTCGATGATCAATACTTTGTCCTTCAGGCCTATTGAGGGTGACTCTTCGAGAAGGGTGTCCAATTTTCTCTTTTGGTGTGGGATGTTAGCCATTTCCGATTCAGAGTATTTGATGGTGTACAGACTCATATTCATTAAGTCAATCAAGTTATCAGAGATATCCACTTCATCAATCTCATTTGGCTCGGTAGTTGCTATTGGTGTCTCCCTGTTGGTGATCCCTGGTGTCTTTAGTGTTTTTTCCAGAGCTGACTGTCTGGGGAGGGCTAAGACCACTGCCCTCTTGTTGTTCTCTTGTTGATGGGTCACGCCGTCTAGATATTTTAGATGTGTTAATTGTGACGTTTTCTTTGGTTGCGCAACCTGAGGTACTTTTGTTTTCTGAGAAAGGATGCCAAAGGTGGGTGGGAGGATTCCTTCTAATCTCACTCCTTATGTTGGCAAGGTTTTGCAGGAGATATTCTCGAAACATGCTGTGCTAATTGATCCATTGCTTGACCTGTTAGCCCATGGCATTTGCAAGCATGGGATTTCAGTGGATTTTGTTAACTTCCTGTCCACAGGTTGCTCTAAGGTAGAGGATGAGTTAGCGCTACCTGAGGTGTGTGTTGCTAAAGATCTTCAGACTTCCCCTTCTGGTGCCTTCCCTTTAGTTCCCTCTTTTGTCTTCCTGTGGTAAACCTCCTCTGTTTGATTGCCTGAGGTTGCTTTGTTTTGTTGGGCCCAGCAGTTGAGCCTTGACTTTTTGCAGTGGTGCAGCCCCGTTGGAAATGTTCGTGGTTTGCGATGCTTGGTTTATCATTGCCAATTTATCACTGGTCTTCCCGATCACGTATCCTTCCAAATAGGATAATTTGGTGTGCATGTACGCAATCATAGTAGTCTGGTCCTTTAGACTGTCATTTAGCGCTTCATACAGTTTGCAAAAATGGGCCAGCGCTATTGTTATTGTTGACAGTAGTATCATCGGGTCTGTTTTTGTTTATGGTGATTCTCTGGGTATCTGCATTGAGATTTCACTTAGTCGTAGGTTCAGAGGTGTTTTCATGCAGGCGTCTGGTTTGGCTGTTTCAAAATATGGCGCATTCTGAGCGGAGTCGGTCCCTAGGTATCTAGTGCTGATTGTCTGGTGTGTTGGGGCCACTCCTTTGTGAGCTCTTGAGTCTTTCAGTGGAGGGACTTGTCCACTAGCCAACGGCCCACTGAAGTTTGTGAAAGGTCCCCTTAGCTTTTCCTGAACCGGGAGCCTCTGTTCGCTGTTGAGAGGGTTAGATTAGCAAGGTTTAGGGGCTGTAGGCGTAGGATTTGTTGTTCCTGGTTCAAGAGCTAGCGCTTCCTGTTGTGTGGTTTTAGGAGTTTCGTGCGCTATTCCGACTTTGTCGGGCGGTTTGCCAAAGTGCCATCTTTGAGGAGTCCCACTTGTTGGTACTTGTGTTACCAACAGCATTGCCCCCCCTGCTCCAGCCTGTTTGAAGATAATGAAGGCAGTATGGTATCATCGAGTTCTCCCAAGCCCTCTAGTACTGCCAAAATGTCTGCATCCAATGGCTCGGCTCAAGCTTTATCTATTGGGAATTTTTTCCCAAAAAGCATTTCCAGTCTGTTGATGGAAGATGTTTGTAGACCTGCTTGATGCCTTAGATGATCGCTGGCCACTTTCCTATAAGGAGCCTTTGCTTTTGATGAGCGGCGTGTTATCAGCTTTTGATTTTTTATAGCAGTCCAAGATTGTTGGTTAATGTAGTCGCGGCTTCCTTGTCGTTGACATTTCTTTTTACTTTTATCACTTTCTTTTAAGTTTGTACTGTTAGAGGGGACACTTGATGTGTGTCTTTTCTCTTTTAGAGCTGCAATTGTATTCGGGATTGCTGGAATGGGAGCCAGGATCTTCCCCTCAGGGGTCATGAGTGAGGTGCCGATCTCCTGAGGTATAGCATCTGGATTGGGAATCTTTCCTCCGTATGCGTCCTCACTTTACGGGTTGACAAAAGATAGATCGCCCGCTAGTTCTGTACTCTGGCTCCTCAGATCTTCTCGTTGTGGTGTTGGGTGTACCGTAATCGAGGCTTTTATCGATTTCTGGACTGGCTCCGTATCTCTGTGCAAGCTTAGCAAAGATTTGACTGTCACTTCCGCCCCTGCGGTGACCCCTAATCTGGAGGGAGTAAGGAAAGAGCCTCTTTACTGGCTGGTTGAACATTCTGGGCTCCCGTCAAGATCCCTCTTTCCCAAGCCCGCTCACCAGTTTCTTCAGGCTGCCATCCACTTGAGGGAAGGCCGTCCGACATCACCGCTGCTGTAATCTCCACTGTGGGTTGGTTAAGGTGAGCGGAATGTCCTGAGTTTGTGTTAATCGGGGCGGGGGTGGGGAGCTTAGTGTGATCACGGACGTCTGGCTGCTTGTTGTAGCAGAAAAGAGGTTACCGAGTGGTGTTGCCGAGAGAGGGGAAGCGTCCAGCACCCTGTCTCTCACGGCCTCTGTCAGGACTTCCTGCTCCCTCCATCCAGGGTCCTTGTCTGGGGGATGTTTTTGCATACTCCGTTGAAGTCTTCCCTCACCTTCCACCGCAAGTCCCATCGCTGCGGCCGTCGCTGCCATGGACTGCAGAGGCTACATGCGACTCTGCGACAGCTCCTCTAGTAATGAGCTAGGCTGTTTTAGGCTTAGAATGTCTTAGACCAAGCTGGAAGCTCTTTCAGCAGAAACTTATACGGAGACAGGTTGAAGAGATGAAGGGTAAAGAGTAAACAACAAAGCCAGCAGGGCCAACAGAGCCAATCCAGCGGGGGATCGCTGTATTTATGATCTGCACAGCCTGTTTTGCCTATTTGCCTATTTCTGCAGCAGCATGCAGGAGCCCAGGAGCCGTTAATAGCTGCTCCGCTCCAGAAGGTTTAAAGGTGGGTGGGAGGCTACAGGAGCTGAGGGAAACACTGGCGCTGCCCCTCACTTACTTGCGATCTTCTAAAAGGATTTCTCGCCTCTTTGGCCCCCGAAGCCTCACCGCATCTACGTGACTATGCCGCACCGCTCTCAGTCTCTCTTCGCTCCCTCGCTTGCCCTCCACTCTCCAACTCTCCAGCAGTTCACCGAAAGGACCCGGGTGGCTGCCAGACGTCACGTAGCGTAGCAGAAAGTGGAAGGTACACACTGTGTCAAGCTGAGTCAAGCTGCACTGTCTCGATAGCCCACTCGAATAGCCGCTTCCGACATTAATTAATTGATTATAATTGCTTATGGTTACTTAGTTTTATAGTGTTATGAAGTTGGGATCTCTGGTTTATTTTCTGTGAAAAAAAACAGTACAATTTGTTAAGCAGGATAGTTTAAAAGCTGCAGGTGTATACAATGTTACATGTATATTTCTTTTAGACCCTCATAAACAGTACATTCTAAGTATTATGTTTGGTACAACATTAGTGTATGACACACTGCTGTTTTGACATTAAATAATCATTGGGTCACTGGGAAAAGAAATCCATACTGGATAAAAAAAAAACTTGATTACAGTTATGAGAGTGTAAGGATGTTAGTATGTTTGTTTGAAGTATGTTATGATTAAGGGAATGCTTGAGGTAGTTAGGTACCTGATGGCGTATTATAACTACAATAGAGATTAGAAGAAGCTTTGTCGTATAAGAATTGAGATGGTGTATTTGAAGTGTTTTGGAATTAAGGGTATTTTTCAAACTAGATTGACTTTGAAAAGTACTATTGTGGTATTATGGATGTAGTTAGATACCTGTTGGTGTATTCTAACTGTTAAGTGTGCTATCATTTAATTACAACATTTAGGTTGAAGGAATATTCAGTAGGTATTAGTTACATTTGCTGGTAATCTATGGTTTGGAGTAACAGAGGTATTTTTACATTCAAACCAACCATTTATTTTTTTGACATATGCAGTATAGTGCCCTGAAGTGGTTGTGGCACTAGTCTGGTATACTATACCTACTGTTGTGAACGTTTACGTTACAAGGTATACTTGGCCGTGTGTGAAGCCTGTAAGCTCACAGTTATTTTTGGCACCATCTGAATTGTACCTTAGAAGCATTAGTATGACATATTGTCTATGTGAGTTTATTTGTGTGGTGGAACCTTTGTCTGAATTGCAAAAAGGGCATAATATGCCATTATGCAGAAGCTGGTGAAATGGAATGGATTAATAATTTGGTATGGATACATATACAAGTCATTCATTACAGATGTTGTCTTGCTAAACATGGTTGCAGAGAGTGTATGTATGTTTCCACATGTATGAAATCTGGAATATTTTGTTTATAGGGATGTTTTTGGTTTCCAGTACTTGTAGTATGTACATTAGGACTTCTTGTCAATCTTTCTGTGTTTTTATGGTACATTTTACCATCCCTGCACAGTAGTCCAATTCTTGTCTTATACCTGAGACACTGTTAGTGTTGTTAGGATAATTTGTGGCATTTCTATGAAGGACAAGCATTTGTAAACACAACTGGTTCAAACCGTTTAAGTAAATGTTGTGAACAATTGGTGGCAATTGAAAGACAAAATTAATTGTCACATTAGCATAACAATTTACTCCAGTTGTGTTGCTAAATTTAAATGGACCAGAGAGTTCTGTTTGTGGATCGTTTAATGGGCCTCCAGATTTTTCTGGAGAAGAGACATTTGTGACTTTCTTTTCTGACGGAGGTGCAGTTGGTTTTGTACTAGACAGTTTTGTGGTTGTATTGTTTGATGCAGAAGGAGTTGGTCGTTGTTTTTAGTGGTACTATTGCAGTGGTCTTCAAACTGTTTTGGCCTGGGCCCCCCTGAACAAAATGAGGGCAGGCTGCTCCCCCCAAAATGGCGAATGGACATTATATACAAATGGCTATGAGCTATTGCGCACTGCAACTGCTCTGTACTCCCTGTATAGTCCTTGTGCTCACCCTCCTGCTCCCATCACAGTCGCTGAGCTCCCACAGCCCACTTCTACTCAGTCCCTGGGCTCTATCCACCCCATTGCAGACCCTGGGCTCTCCCCACCCTGCTCCCACCTTCATCCCAGTGCTTCCACCCATCTTGCTCCCACCACAGACCCTGTGCTCCCCCACCGCATTCCCAACACAGTCCGAGGGCCAGTGGAAGTTGGTGAATTTTTTAAGTGGAGGGGCATAAATATTTCCCACAAAAAACGCCATAGAGAACGAGCGCAGCGAGGGTGCCCAAATCAATCAAGGGGGTTCGGGTGGCATTCCCCCCTGATTTATTTTTAAATTAAGGTTTTAAACATTGCATTTTAGAGCATAAAAAGCCAAACAGACAAGCAATTTCTGCTGGGGGGAGACGGGGCCAAGGGGGAAAGTATGGCATTTTGACTTGACATCTATGATAGATATCTAGGAAAAAATACCATCACTGTCCCCTGGGCTCCACAGCGCCCCAGAAGGAGAGCTGATTTTTGCTGATGGGTAGGGGGATTGTGCAACATAGGATTTTTTTAAATGCCTTTGTTGTACAACCCTCCTTCCAACCAATTCCCCACTTGCCAATATCTGCTCAACAGACCAAAACAAAGACACACACACATTCACACAGCAATCACTCTATCATTCATACGAGCACCCATCACCATACACTCACACATAACATGAGCATACACGCATCCATACACATATTTAAATAAAAAATAAATGACATAAGCGTACCTTCTGCAGGGGCCTGCGCATGTGTGCTAAATTGCCCTGCTCCAGGCTGCTCTGTCCGTATGTGCAAGGAGGCACAAGTGTGCCCCTCGTAAATACAGACATGCAGTACCTCAGCCAGCATTTCCAATGAGCTATACAAGGCTGCCGAAGCAAAATACCCTCATCCTTGCATGGCTCAGTGAGCATGTGCGACTGGGGAACTGAACTGGACTGTCAAAGGGAAACAGTGTTTCTCTTTGACAGTTCAGCCAGCCCACGAGCACTCTCAGCTGGAAAAAGCAGCAGAGTGAGTGCACAGTGTTTCATTGGGCTGACTCCTTGGCTCCTCCATAATGGGTTAGGGGGCTACTGAATGGACGCCCTTTCGACCATTATGGATGAACTGCCACGTTTGGGCTGGCCTATAGGGCAAGAGGGCAATGCCTTTATCGAAAATACTAAATGCTAGTGTGGGCCAGTCAAAATGGGCCACCTTTTCTTGGCGAATGTGGACCAGTTTGATGAGTTACTTCACTATGCAGCTAGTAGCTTTGACCATTGTTGCTGAATAAATATACTTTAAATATCACAATTTGCTTACATTTTAAGCAAAACAAAAACCCTTGGATACTGCTCCAACAGTCTGAGACTAAAGGAAGGACTATCCATTTGCAACTGCGGGCCACTTTTTCATTGGTGCCTGAGTCAGTTTTATGCTCCATCATGACCATGTGTGCTGCCCCTGCCCATTTCCTCCAATCTAAAAAATAAAATATATCTATTGTTTTTTTTTAACGTTTCATGCTGGGCTCCCACAGTGTAAAGACTTCTGTATTATTGGGAGATCTGCTATAACTTCTGTTTGTATTACCTGTCTTTTTAAAGGTTTCTTTTTTGGGGTACATGATAGATATCGACATGGGGGTGTATAGTGCTTGTAGCCTGTTGTATTCCTTGATGCAGGGATTGTTAGCATTGACTTTGGTTGCTCCAAAGTTAACTATGAATAGACCAGTGAGTGTATGCAGGCATGAAAGTGGTATGCAACTCATACCTTCTTTAAAGAGTGCGCTGCCAATGTCAATCAATTATTGATCTACGGATAGACCATTTAATTTGTGAATAGTGACAGCATATGCAAGAGACAGAGAACATTGCTCGCTGCGTGCGTACATGTCTTATAAAAAAGAAGGAAACATGCTATTGTCTGGCCAATGTTTTTAACTTCCCCATGTTTGTCAAAATGAATGTTGAGAAGCTGAATGTAGTTGTCATGTGGATATATTTGTAAGGCAACAACTGTAACAATTGCTCCATTGCCTAAACCTTGTTCTACGTCAAGGTTATGTTTTAGAATACTCTGCAGTTTAGACACAAAGTCAATATTTTCACCAATCCAGCTGTGTTTTTTAGTCGTGCTGTTGCGTGTTGACACATAGGAAGTGTCATACAGTGCACTTCTAGTTTGTCTGTGGAGCAGATACGCCGTTTGGGTTGCATTTCTTTTTCAACATTGTCTTGGTGAATTGACTCCAGCATGCATGGACATGCATTTTAGATTTTTTGAGTTCATTGTTCCATGACATCAGAAGCAGATGTGTTTCATCCATATAGCTCATCAATTAGTGAACAATTGAAGATGGATTTTGCATCTTTAGTAAGCAGACCAGTTCTAATGCTTTTAAAAATGTTAGCATAGGTGAGGTCTGCAAACTGGCGCATGTTTTGAGTTAGTTCTCTGTAGTGACAATGTTGCCAGAGATTTACATTTCCAATGCTGCCGAGGGTATTGCAGCATTGCTTGTGTCCTAATGTTTTGAAAATAGGTTAACCTTTCACTTGTGTTAAATGTAGGAGGTCTCTGAAAACAATACCATGTTTTCCTCCAAACAGATCTTCGTAGTTGGTCGTTAGGAATTCTTGCATTCTGAGATGAATCAAAGCCAACATGAGGTTGGAAACCATGCTTACTTCATCTATCAGGAGCACTTTCATTTCTTTTAGAATTGTGAATACTTCAGTTGCTGCTTCTGCTGATAATTTGTAGTATTCAGATTTGTTTTGTTGTTCTACCTGGTGGAGCAGTAGTTGTTGTAGGGTTTCACCTCCTATGTTGTAAGCAGCTAAACCTGTGGGTGCTGTTACTACAGCTGAAAGGTTGTTGTTTGTTAAGTTCTGTAGAAATGTGCTGATTATTTTAATTTAGGCTGTTTAACCAAAACCAACTTTACGACTTGCATACAGGAGTAGAGGTTTATCATCTGTACCACTACAGGTTTTAGTTTCATGTCTAAAACCATGTTCAATTTCTTCAGTGACTTCTATTTAAATGGTGAGTTGTTCATGATTTCGCTATGATTTGAGCGCTGCCAAGTCTTCCTTGTATTGTCTATATTTATACATGTTATTTTTTACCTCGGTCAGGGCTATTTCTGCTTAATTTAGAATGAGTGGTTCTCCAAGTGGTTCTTGGCTTCCTGTAAGGGAAGGTTGACTGCCCTGAGGCGTGTCTTTGTCTAGTTGATCTTCAATTTCTACCTCTTGTTGGCGTTCATTGACCAACATTTGTTTGTATTGTTTTACATTGTCATTTGTTATACTGCTTTCATTTGCTTTGAATGTAGCTTCAAATGAGTTATAGTCACCTAATAATTCTTTTTCTTTTCTCCAAGGTTTAAAAAGTTGGAGTAGCATCATTTAATAAAGTTGTATTTAAATGATAACTTTATATGATTAATTGGTCTGAATTTGTGAGTTTCACTAGACTTCCTTCACAAGTTGAAGCTGAATATTTGCCAGTTGTGTCAATTGGTGTGACATTGTTTTTGTAGGTGTCGTTTTGGGCAATGTCGTAGAGACATATGTTTTCCAAAGCATTACTTCTGTTTGGGTAGTATGTTTCTAATAAATAGTTTTTTTTTTAATGTCCTGGGTTTAGGTATCATGTGTGGCTATGTTTTCTATCTCTTGTTATGATTTAAGTACTCTTTTTCGGGATGAAGCTGGTCCAAGGTTTGGCCAGACAATGTGTTCACATTTGCCATATAAACTGGTCTGCAGCTTTGTAGCACCCACATTCTCTATGGGAGAGCATTTTTATATCAAAGCTATGCACTTTTCGTGATAGTATTTGTCAGATGATATGTCATCCTAGAAGTCTTTTAGCTCTGTTTTCTCAGCTTTGGTGTGGTATGCTATGACATATCTTGCACCTGCATTGGAATTGTCAACATTGTGTTGTATATCTATGTTTGCATTCCACAAGAGAACAATGATTGCATTGTAATCATTGATGTACTTGGATGTTTTGTCCCTTTTAATGTTGTTTGTTTTTAGGGGATTTGCCTTTTACGCTGTGTCTAACAGAAGACATCCAGCTCTTTCCATTTTTGGGCAAAATGGTCTAAGGAAGCCAAAGCGACATTTGGTGTAGTATTTGCCTTTGTATTTATATCTACTTCAGCAGTATTTGCCAAACATATGTTTTTGGAAGTGTAAGTCTTGTATATGTAGGTCACTATCTGTGGTTTCTGAAGGGATGTCGCAGGTAATGTATTTTTTAATAAACTGTAAAACTATCATCGAGAAATGTAGGAGAAATATAGGAGCATCTTTTATCCACAAAAACATGTGGATGTGTGGTGCTCCTCTGGATTGATATTCATTCCTCCAAAAGAAGTGTTGCACTTCTACGAGTGGGTGAGGGGGTTATTGCAGATACAGTGTAGCATGACAATGAAGCAATAGTGAAAGTACCTTGATACATTGATAGGGTCAAGAGAACAGAGTTTGCCTCATGTTTTTATATCTATTTCATATTTATTTTGGTTTGCAGTGTGTAAGAAGTTGTGCAAGCCATCCCATGCCTACTCTGCACAACTTAAAGTTACAAACCATGTGGGTGGGCCTAGGTCCCTTAGGATAGAACATACATCAGCGTTCCATTGGAACCAATGTTCTTTTGTACCATGCAAATTTGCCAAGAGATTTGTGATACTTGAGTGCAAAACCTCATCTTTGTCTTTTATCTTTTGAAGCAGTTGGGTAGCAGACATGTTTAAAAAGTTAGAGCCTTTTTTAATGTGTGTGCAACTCCATAACATAGAGTTGCCAGGTCACTTTCAAGAGGAGGTAGAAATTGTATTCAACATTTTGTCTGAATTTGCGGACTTCACAATACATTCTTGGGGAGCGATATTCTGATGCACTAATTGTTGTGGACCGATCATCATATCTTCCTTCTTTTCCTGAAGGAAAGTGTAGAGGAAAAGAACATACTTCTACACATTTATATGTTTCTAATGCACCATCAATGCTGTCTTTGGAGTGTAGTGGGTGAATTGTATATTGGTCTAAAATGTTGGCTGCAGTAACAAGAACTACACGCTCAAATTGGCCAGTTGCTGGTGAGTTTTGAATACTTTATTCATTGTTTTTATTTTTAGATATTGTAGGGCTTGTCTAACTTTGTTTAAGTCGACTAGTTGTTGGCAAATGTGTTTGTCTTTTGTTGGCACACCATTAACTAGTACAATCAAAGATTTATCTATCAGTCGTTCTACTCCTAGAGTATGTACATTTTCTTTTAGATCTAATGGCAAATATACTGCTTTGCCACAAATGCCCTTTAGTAACTCAGATGGAGGTAATTTGACTGGTTTTGGTTAAAGGCATATTATAGCTTGAAAAGGGTGCACTGTTTGGATTATAATGCTCTCGTACAAGTTAAGTTGTTGGAGAGCTTTGGGAAGTGTGAATATATCTAAGTTATTAGTGATAGTGTGTGATGGCATTTAGTTATTGTCAATCTTTGTGTTGCAGTGCGTACGAACTGTCTAGGGGTCAGATATTGGATATTTTATATTTAGCTTCTGCTGTTAAATATATAGCTAATTGGAACCATTGGGGTTCTTCATTGTCTTCTATTTTGTAGACTGTATTTACTATTTTGGTGCTCTTTTTATAAAAAGATCTACAACAACAGACACATATTTTGTCTGGTATTTCAGCAGATGTGTTTTGAAACTTAGCTATTTCTTTTTGTATGTTTTTATTAGGAAGTTGGTGTTTATGAGGTTTTCATTTGTTTTCTGAAGGTACAGAATTTTCTAAGTCAACTGCAGTTCCAAAGTATTTACATTGGAAGTGCTGTATTTCTTGAAGCAGTTCTTTGGTTGTTCCATGTAGGAGAATGTCATTTAAATCTTGCAGTTCTAGAACAGGACTTTTTTGCATAGTATAGTCGGTGCACAAGATTCTTTAAAGTAGAATGATGTGTTACTAACATTTTGATGTGGTGGAAAGTGCTTCTGCAAGCAGTTCCTAAAATACAGGCTACTGAATGTCCTTTTAGACCGGTGTGGCTCTGCACTGGACAGGAGTCTATTGTTTGTAAACATTTCATTCTACTTTTGTCTTTTAGTTTCATATAGTGATTGAGGAAATGTCATAAAGATTTAAAGGATTGTTTGCGTTCATTACACATTGAACTGCATGTCCATTTCTACACTGGATGGTTTGTTTGGTTGAAAAGAGCATTTGGTTCAAAGTTTGTTGGGGACTTTTTTTCTAAAAGCGTTTCATTTGCCATAATGTGGTATTCCACTAATTCATACTCCCGACCATTATTGTCTATGGCAATTGTTTTTTGGTGTTCTTGTTTATGAGCTTCTTTGTTGAAATATGGTTCTGTGCTGCTTGTGTGTATCCATTCACCATTACAGAAGTTTGGAAAGTTTTGTATATTGGCTCTGCACATGTTTGCAAGTAGGTTTTGTACTTTATTGATTAATTTAGTTAGTGGTTTAATTCTGTTTAAAATCAATACAAACAGGGTTTGTGGAACTGTGCTGCTGTAATTGCATACATATACATGGCTCATTAATGTACTTACTTTGTTGAATGTGAAGGGTATTCTTTTTCGGTCTACTTCTTTCCTGTAATTGTAAAAGAAATTTAGTGGGGAAATGTGGTAATGGTGAAGTACTTTTAGTAAGCAATGTTGTTATTTATGAAGGAAGCAGGAGTGGTGGCAAAAAACAGTTAATACAATTGGTGCATGGTTACAAATTGTTGCTTTTAGGAGCATTTTCATGAAAGTCATTAAATGCGTTTGTGCATTTATAGACAATCTGTAACGTTTTGTAAAAGATAAGAAAAGTTTATGGAAAAGATTTGTAGTACAGCACTTGGTGTGTGGATGTTTAATATGCTAGGAGTATATGCATACTTGCCAACATGATCTATTATAATCTGTAGGTGTTCATGTAGTCCTAGGTTTCTAGATTGTTCTCTGGGACTCGTAGTTCCACTTTTCCATTATGAAAGTTGGAGTACAAGTCACAGATTGTAGAGAAAAAAGTAGTGCTGCATAAGCATCTGAAGATTGGAATGGATTATGTAAGGAAGTATACATGTACTGTCAATATATAAAACTGGCACACACTGAGTGGCAATAATAAATGCTGTACAAATCTATGTTATCTGCTTTTACTTTCTTTTATGAAAAAGTGACACAGTAATGCTTTAAATGAACATATGCATGTTTTTACTTTCTTCAAAATGCTTCCCAAAAAATATCTTGAAAAGCAGTGAATTTTATGTTTTTATTTGTCATACATGTCACAATTTTGAATCTTGAAATTTAGTTGTGTATTTTTCTTTTTATTGTGGGACCTGTAGTTTGAGTTTTATAATGGGCGGAAGTCAATTAGAAGTGACAGAATGCAAAGGAAAATTTTAAAGACTTAATAAGCAGCCATAGATTGGAATGGGTGATGTTGGGATGTATGCATGTGCTTCCCACATATTTAACTGGCAGACACTAAGTATCACTTAAAAATGGTGTAAAGATGATTTTTTTCTGATTTTCCTTTATTTTCTGAAACAGTGACACAGTGCTGCTATACATGCACATATGCATTTTAATACTGTCATCACAATGCTTGTAAAAAGAAACATTTTGAATCACGGAGCATTTTAATTGTTTGCTGTTTCATGTGAAGAGTTGATGAATGCTGCAATGGATCACATTTGCTAGACTGGTTAAAAAAGAGAATATGCTTATTGAGAAGCTTTTTACAGGATAACTATCAGGAATATATATGTATATATATATATATATATATATATATATATATATATATATATATATATATATGTATATTTGTGAAAAAGTTGAAGAACATTTTTTTTAAAATATAAGCATACTTGTACTACATTCTGGTAGATGCATAGCTTGTTGAATCTGGAAATAGAAATCTTCGACAGTTGCACAGTTATTTTTGATGGAGTTGACTTTCACTAACAGGAGATATGTACTGTGAGAGTTCAAGCGTACATCTGAAGTGTTGAAGTGAGATGACAGGGTTAGGTGTAGAGGTTTTGGATGTGATTGGTCTATGGATGCATGACTCTTTGAAAGCAAATTGCAAAGAAAGATGTAGCGTGTACAGTAATACTGTACATAAAATCAAAAAAAGGTGTTTGTTTACAAACCCCAGAAAAAGGTTATTGTCAGAGACACCACTAAAGATTAAATAAATGACATTGTGTTTAATTTTCCCCCCGCACCTTTGAGTGGCTGTGACGTCCATGGTAGTCCGTGGACGGCACATGCCACATCTGGGTCTTTCGAGGAGGCCTGTTATGGAAAGGGGACTGTGGAGACCGCAGACAGTCGTGGATGTCCGAACACGTTGGAGGATCAGCCAATCAGGTTTCCTGAGTGTGGTATACAGGAAGAAAGATTAGGAGGAGTTTTGTTATTAGGAGTTGTGAGAGGATTGAAGATGGCCATGGCAATGTCTTTCAGCAGGCAGAGTGTTTGGATTTTGGGGGACTCTTGGGTCCATTGGTTGAAAGTGTATGCTGAGCATTGTGGAATAGCTAAACATGTGGATTCCCTGAATTGGAAGTGTTCTGGTATGGACTTGCTCCCATTTTGTGCAAATATGGGTGAATTGAAACATCCAGACATTATTGTTCATTGTGGAGGAACATTTGGGGAACATGACTGGAATTGCCTTTCTCAGATCAGTCGGTGGGTTTATTTGGTGTGGTGCCTCATAGAAGTAGTTCTGTGGGAATACACACCAGGTTTCCCATGACTAAGTACAACTTTGCACTCAGTGCATTGAACGCTA
Source organism: Ambystoma mexicanum (assembly GCF_040938575.1). NCBI lineage: Eukaryota > Metazoa > Chordata > Amphibia > Caudata > Ambystomatidae > Ambystoma > Ambystoma mexicanum. The sequence goes on from NC_090927.1 coordinate 596,147,402, forward strand.
CGCGCACACGCCTTTGGGACATTTCCAACAGCTGTGAAAAATTGACACACCCAGGCCTCACTCTGAGTACTGGTGACATGGACTTCCTCCACCTCATCCTCTTATTCCTCTTGATCCTCCTCTTCTGTATCACTTTATGTGTTCCCCTCTGCAGGCCCTCCTGATGAGGATGGTGGTGGTGCTGGGGGTGGCTGGGAAGAATTGATGGCCATAACAGATGCCATGGTTTCCAACAACATCTGCAAAACAAATCTTCACAGCAGTAAATCAGCTGCTCTCTCATGCATAGCCAGACTAAGCATGAGAAAAAGTAATGGGTGGGTCCCTTCATGGGAAAAGTCCACAGACAGTAGTACTGTATGCAGAATGCAGAGTCAAAAATAAGCACTGAAAAGTTGTAAAATGTTGTCAGATCAACCAAGAGTGGATCTGGGGGCAATGGAAGGGAAAGGTTTCTCTTGAAACACCTTAGATTGGCTGGAAAAGCCCTTTTAAACTGTCCGATGTCATGAACACCGTATCAGGGACACACCAGTCACACGGCATGTGTGCCATCACATGATGATGTCCACGGCTGGCACTTAACCCACTGAGCTAGCATATCGGCTATAGCAAAATGAGCAATTATTCTGTAGTGGATACCATTAAACGGGTAACTGAGATTTAACAGCAGTCCAGTTAAGTTCATCTGTAGGTCCTGTGCAAACTTGGCCGCATGTCAAGCCTGCATGCATCTACCTTCAGGATTCAGAGATTGGCAAAATAGGGAAAATCAGTGCACTCACAGGACATCCCATACACTGAGCACTCGTTACCTCATACTGCAAACAAACATCCTGAACAGCATGCCAGTGAGATCGGAAAGATAGACACATTGCAACAAAGCATTCATTGTGGCACAATGAAGTCAATGGTCACTTGATGTGCTATGGTCAAATATTTGTACATTGCACAGAAGTTTTTAGGCACAAGGATTTTGTCAAGTGACCGAGGACACCGAGATGGAATGTCCTGTGATGATCGTAACAGAGACAACGGGTGAAATAAACATGCTATTACTGCAACTTGAAAAAGGCAAAATACATAGTCCAAAATTGATGCTTATTCTACTCTAAAATTGGTTGTTTATCACTAATATCACTAATACATATTTATCACTATTACAACAACACAGGAACTCCAGTGGGCACTGTGACAGCCATATATATTTTTTTCACATTTTTATTTTCAAAATATTTTTTTTTGTCCAAACCGGCCCAGGCATGGCCAGAAACCAGCCCCCAATCCCCAGGGATGATTTCAGCCTGGCCACGTGCCAAAAGGCCGAGGGGCCAATCCAACCCTGCACTGGGTGTCCGTAGAACAGGCACATTGTCAGCTGACTAATTAAATGTCTTTCATGCAAAAACGGACATGTTCAGACATTGGACCTCATTACGAGTTAGGCGGTAAACATCCATCAATAGCGGCATGCCGGTATAAAAGTGTCCATGTTGGACTGCGCCCATAATGAACGGGAGTTCATGGGTCCGCGTGCACGCGCGTACTGGCATGCCGGTAATGGATGCACCACCGTGCTGGTAAAATCCCTGACGCCCCGATAGCGGCATCATGGAATCCTCCCCTGGCACAGTTGGCACCCTAAATAACGGTACCGCTAATAAAGGTACCGTCATTACCGGTAACATCATTACCGGCACCGGAAGAAACGCTATCGCACAGGAACAGGAAATTCTCCGGTGGCCATCTTTAAAAACACAATCCATTGCAATCCTTTGCTTACAGGACCTGGAATTGGAAACTGTGAATCCTGCCTGCCAGAGAATGGCTCAATCAACCCGCAAAGGCACATCTCATCAGCGCAAACCACGATTTAGCAACGAAGAGCTAAACATGTTAACAGACACCCTGGTCCAGCATGCGGATGTGGTGTTCTGCACAGACCTGCGCCGTGCAGCACAAAAACAGAAGAAACACATCTGGGAGGAGGTGGCCCAGACGGTGTCTGCAGTGGGGACTACCCCACGCAGTGTAATGGACTGCTGCAAAAGGTGGGATGATCTGCGGCTGCTTGTCCACAACATACTGACAGCCAACCGTAGACAGGCCCAGGCAACAGGTGGCTGACAATGCTCGCCCATTAGGCTAGCACGGTGGAAAGAAACGTACAGCTCTGTTATTCACGGGAGTCCGATCATTAGCTGATGAAGGTGGGTGACCGTTAGCACAATGCAAAAGTGGCCACACACACAACACCCCAAACACAATGGTGGAGTCCAAATGGCAAGTAGATGACAGCAAGCAGATCGCCCATCACCTCCCACCTAAAGTTTGCACCAACAGAAATGCCACATCCCTGTCCTGAAAACACACAACCAACCCCTCTGACACAAACCACGTGAATCCCCAAATGCAAACACAAACAACATCTGCATGCGGACACACACATGCATCACTGTAGCGATGCAGGCCTCACCACTGTGACATCTCATTGCATGGTGCTGACATATCCACCACCGAGTGCACACCTGAGCCCCAACCACACAGCACATGGCACGCAGACCCTGAGGCATGCCTACCACACGCAATCCACGACACACCCGTAGGCCACCCAACAGACAGCATGTACAACTTGGCTGCGCTAGAAGGATGCACAGACACTGCACCCCACCCCCAACTCCTGTAAACACCATGACCGCCCTTCCAACATGCACACGGCAATGCACAAGACCCAAAATGTACAGACATCAATTATTTAGGATGTACCTTCACCCATGACGCATGCCCTGCCTCTCCATCCCCCACAGGCACAGGATCAGACAGCGATGCGGGGCCCACGACAAAAACCAAGGCAACACCAGCACGCAGGAGCAGAGGGGATGCCAATGGCACCAGGCCCTCTACGTCAAGGGCTAGCCCGAGGCGAACCACCACCCCCAAGCCAGAGCAGCCCGGTAGACAGATCCCACAGGCCGGAGGACTTGAGAAGCAGCCAGCACCGGCACCTGGCAATGTGCCCCAGACAAGGCAAGTGGCCCCAAAGGCCACGGACAACACAAACCCTGTCTGCCCCACTGCAGCCACCTCATGTGGACGAGTAGGGTTCACCAGCGGCCAGTGATGCTGAGGGGCCGCAGTCAATGGCCACAAGTGACCTAGGGGAAGCAGCACAATCCGCCCTTAATAGCGCAGAGGAGGACGGCCAACATGACGAGGCTGACACAGCAGGCCAATGCATGTCAGAGGGCATTGAGCAAACACCATCCTTGCCGCCAACACCACAACACTCCCTGGGACATGGGTCTGGTGGTCACAGCTCCGGGAAGGAGACGCCTGGGGAGGTCTTCAGCCTTCAAAGGAGTCCCACTCCACCTCCTGTGCAACCACCAGTTGGTAACAACATAAGGGACCTAGAGGGCTGAATTAACTGCATGGAGGAGCAGCAGCAGGCCATGTAGGATATGGTGTGACAATACATGGCAGAAAGGAGGCCATACACCAGGCCCACTGTGACAACAACCAGGCACTCACCTGTGCTATGTACCGCGTGGTTAGGCAGGTGCGCAAGGGAATGGAATCTGTGACGCAGGTGCTCACACACTTGGCAGCCACCATGGGCCAATGTCATGCTGCACCGGCCGAGCCACAATCCTCATCATCGTCGAGCACAACCCCGGCAAGCTCGACTCAGACGAGCCGGTGCGTAGGTCGCTACGCATCATCCACCGGCCAGAGGAGCAACAGCCTCCATCCAAAAGGGGCCTTCAGTAGCCGGACATTCATGCAGGAGGGAGTCTGGTTGGACTTGTATTGGGTGCAGGGACGTGGATGTGTGAGGGAGTTGAGGAATGGGGGTGGTGGGTGGGGGGCATGGGTGTGTGGGGGAGTTGAGGGATGGGGTAGTGGGTGAGGGTATGGGTGTGTGGGGGAGTTGAGGGATGGGGGCTGGTGGATGGGGTGTGTGGGTGTGTGGGGGAGTTGAGGGATGGGGGTGGTGGGCACTTTGTAGAACAACCAAGGGGTTTGCTGCACATTTAAACCTGTTTTATGTACATAGTTAATATGCCCTTAATACAACTGGTGTGCACATGAGGAACTCATAACTGGACATAGATCATTGAGTGTGTGTCAATTTATTTGTCAACAGTGCCCAGTGTCCAACATTCAAAGTGCCATGTGTTATCGAGTACATTAGCAATATTGTTGAATCAATCATTGGGTTACAGCACGTCCTTCAGGCAAACACCAGTGAAACACCTGTGTACAAGTGCGATATAAATAAAATATCATATCATATTATCATATCACATTCTGTTGTGGCCGAAATGCAGCATCTTCCCCATCATCCTCATCTTCCGGTGGATTTACGTCCAAGTCAGGTGGCAGGGATACATTGCACCGGATGCACATGTTGTGCAGCATGGCAAATACCAATACTGTCTTCCCCACCTTTTCAGGCCTGTATATGAGTGTACCACCAGACCTGCTGTAGCAGCAAGACCGTGTCTTTAACAGCCCAAGTGGCTCCTCAATCATCACACGAGTGCATGCATGCACACAATTGTAGTCCTCTACGTGCCTGGTGACTGGATGCCGGACAGAGTCGAGGAGCCACGGCTCCAGGGGATACCCAGCATCACCTGTATGGGAGCAATTGATATTGTAATTGTGAGGGTTTTTGGCATTCCTTGTGTACACTGGCTGTAGATTATTCGTGGTCAAATGCATAGGGATCTTCACTGTCAGCTATTGCCATTTCATTACAGCAAAACTCAGGTCTGTGCACTCGATGTTGTTCCATGGTAGGGGAGCATGGGTAACGTACAAGCCGTAAGGACCTTGTCACCTAATACAGCACTCCCACAGATGATGTCAGTAGCCCCATGATGTGTTCACATGTGAAGGCTGTGTTGCAGTGGTAAATCCAGTGTGCATGTAGGGCACTGGATGATGGTTTACCATGATGTGCAACATGATACACGTTGTTTTGCCAATCATGCTTCAATATACATGATGATGCCATGTGCATGTCCGTCACCCCCTTCACCCATGTGACAATGGTAGAAGGGAATTGGTGGTATGGTCCGTCAGTGTAGGGAGACAGTTCTGTGATGGCGATGGGTGTCAACTGGCATGGTGGGAGTGAGGTGCAGTGTATTGGTCCTGCAGCAGTCGCACATTTGTGTCAGTGGTGTTCACCACTTGCTGGAATCTATTCTGTACAACCATGTCCCATTGAATTTCTGGATGTCCCTTCAGGTGTTGTGTATGGCATGGTGGTGTGCGGTGTACTTGTCGGGCAGGGGCAGTGACAGGGGATTCCCCGAGAGGCAGTTGGATTAGGCTCAGTCATGTCTGCATGACCTGCACTGTACTTTGCTGAGCTCATTTGAATAATGCATTGTGACTGCAGGTTGGTGTATTGGGATGCCTGTGGTTGAGATCTGATGATGTACCTTGTGCAGGGGTGGGTGCTGTGTACCTAGCTACCATTTACACATGGCTGTGCGATCATGGCATGTCTGCATCCATTGTCAGTTTCACGCATCCCGTCATATTCGTTGGGGTCACAGTGATTGGCAGCCAGGACGGTGTCTCCTCCCAACAATGACCACCATTGCCCAGTCAGCAGACAGGTTACATATACTTGTGGTTACCCCCTCAACATAAACCCCCATGGCCCAGCCAGCAGACAGTTTATGTATGCTTGTGGTCCCCCCCAACTACAACCCCCATGGCCCAGCCAGCAGTCAGGCTATGTATGCTTGTGGTCCCCCCCCCACAACAACAACTCCCATAGCCCTGTGGTTGGACTTATCCAGAAGCCAGGCACTTCATGTAGCGTGACGTTCCATGTAGTGGGGAAGCTTGGAGTTGCGCAGCACAATTGCAAGGAAGTGGAGCACAGACACTACCTTCAGCAGAGGGGGGTGGCAGCATGGATGTTGATCAGGCTGACCAGGTCATTGTGAATGAGATCCACAATTGGGCGTATTGTGTCCCTGTCCAGGTGGTACAGGGTGTGGATTTGTGCAGGGGTTAAGTCAAATGGACTGGCCCTTATGCGAGGTATAGTTGGCTGCCTGTGGGGTACCACTGCCTGCACTGGTGGTGTGTGCTGGCCCAGTCTCACCGTCCTTCTTCCCCGGCGCCTCCCCTGAATCCCCTGGTTTAGTGCCTGCTGGAGTAGTGGCAGTGTAGGCATGTCCCCCAGCCCCTGTAAAGCAACTGCTAGTGGTATCATATTGGACTTGTAAGGGGTGTGGTGTGTGAGTGTGCTCCATTTGTGCTGTGCCTAACTCCATTGCCTCCTCCTGTGCTGATTTTGTGCACCTGTGGCAGTTGGGAACACAGCAGTTTGCTATTAACGGGTGACCTGCGATGCCAGTGTTGCCGGCATCATGGTGGCTCTTCTTATCGGCTTCTGAATGCCGGCATGTGCATGTCCGTGCCACTCGTAATGTCCTCTTCCTTGCGGCATGCTGGAGTTACTGACACGGCACACACGCCGTATGCCAGTATGGTGGTGCATGGCCACAGCGGGTCTCTGCCGACCCTCTGTAGCACTGGCATCTTGGGTCGTAATACACTGCTCCGGTAATGGATGCTGATATTGCTTTACCGGTATCGTTATTACCGGAGCGCAGACCTTGTAATGTGGCCTATTGTGTCTGTCTGGGGGCACCTCAATTATGTGTGCAGACACCCCAGACAGTTTTAGTGTCCACGGATTCAGAATTGGGGTTTTTAAAAAAAAAGAAATATTATACAACAATATACAAATCATTTAGTATAAAATATATATTTATTCCAGAGATGTATGGGTATCAGAATGGGACACATAAATGGGAGAATTATTACTTTTTGTACAATAATCATGAGGGGAGGAAGGGTGTGAGGTTTCATTAAAGCATCTTTGATGAAAATGTTCAGAATTTGATGTGGATGATTGCTGGGGACAAGAGGGACAGCTGCAAGAAAGACAGTGATAGGGAACATTTTAATGACATGATTTTTGGCATGCTTTAACATTTCCTTAAAATCATTACTCTGGGCATCCATTTTTTAGACAAGTTCATGATTTGATTATTTACAGTTTGGGATAGGACTTCTCTGTGTGAATGTTGGGATTGTGTATAATTAAACTGGGGTGTGGTTTCTTCATGAACACCATTTACTGTAAGAAAAATAGAAATTATTATATTAGTAAGGTGTGTACAAAATACATGATTTGATTACATTAAAATATGTATTGTATAGCATTGGAGATGTTATTGTCGGTCATTTCCTCTTTTGGGAAGTTCTTCTCTAATCACTCAAGTGTGCTTGTGTTAGCACCCTCATCCACCCCTGTCATTACTTGACTGGTGCCATGCTTTGCTTCATCCAAACATGGCACCTCATGCCATTTGCCAACCTGGAGCATAATGCGACGCCAACCACAAGACAATGTTTCCTTATCCCTGCCCTTCACGAACCTAATGCAGCACTTCCAGGTCCAACATAGTGGCACTTTAGGTATGTCACCCTGCGCATCTGGAGGAGGAGTCTCTGCCCGCTCGCATTCAAGACTGCCAGCTGACTACAACGCTTTGCGTTTCAAATCCTGTTGCTGGTAACACTCTTCTGTGCTCTTCCCTTGCTTCTATTGTTGCTTCAATTCTCGTGCTTACCTTTACCCTGTTTACCTCTGCCTGTGCCTTTCACTCTCTGTGTGCCTTAAACTGCTACCTGACATCTATCCTGTAATTCGTGGGCTGAAGCAGCTTGCTCACATTTGGTTCTACAAGCTGACTTGCACCCAGTTTCCACTCTGGACAGAGCTTTGTTGCTGCCAGGGTATTTTTTACTCTTATGGGAGTTTTTCCTAGGGTCCTTCCTCCCTTTTGCCAGGTTGGTCTGTGTCGTTCCAGACAGCCCTGGCATCAGGAGAGGAGAGACCTTACTTACATGAGAAGAGAACTGCTGGTAAAGAACCGGGTAAGCAAAAGCCCAAAAGCTTGCAATGCCCATTACCGAAGACCATGTCACAATTCCAGGAGTTGTTGGCTGCTGTTCAGAACTTGTCAGCAGAAGTACAGACCTTAAAGAATGAAAATATGGTCTTAAATGAAGCACCGCAGTCATGGGATGCCATCCCTCCAATGGCTACCATTGCCCCCTCGGTGCATGAATATATGGGGACCCGAAGCATCTAAAAGAATACCTGGACGCATATACGGTCCAGTTTTCATTCCATCAGGCTTGTTTTCAAAATGGCCATGCCAAAGTGGGGTACATTGTAACCCATCTATCTGGCAGAGCTTTGGCATGGGCCACAACTTTGAAGGTTAACAATGACCCTGTTCTGAACACACTGGATACCTTCATACAAGCATTAAATACAATGTTTGATCATCCTGATTTAGTATATACCCTGAAGGAAGACCTCCTTGATTTTCATCTAGGCCAAAAGGACATAGCTACCCAAACTACCTGGTCCAATGAGGCTTGTATGACCTTGCCCGCCGAGGGCTCTCAGGTGAATTAAACGATGAGGTATCTCAGGTTCAAGGGCCCCCAACCCTGAAGACCCTAATCCATCTGGTAACAGAGATAGACTACTCTATCCTGGAAAGTAAGGCTGAAAACCGAACGTCCAGGCAATTGAACCCTCGACCACCATATTTGCCGCAGCCTCACTTGAAGTTATCTGGGATACCCCTGAACCTATGCAGGTGGGAGCTACAAGGGGTCTTCTTAGTTCAGAAGAAAGATTCAGGCGTCGTGCAAAAGGTCTGTGCATTTATTGTGGTGGTTCATCTGACTTGCTCTGGAAATGCCCCTTGGCCCCTACTCGAAGAAAGGAAAACTACACCTCCTGGTCTTCGATGGGACTGGGATCCCAGAGCAATTGGAACATTCCAACAAGTCTGACTCTTTGTATGTCATACTGCTAGGGTGGATCAGAAGAGCTTCCTAGTACTGTCAGTGTTTCTCAACTTGCCAGAAGACCGATCCATCAAAGTTGAAGTCCTATTAGATTCAGGGGCAGTCAGACAATTCATGGACACCACTTGGGCTTCTCAAAATACAAAGTCTATGCCAGTACCAGTGAAGGCGTGGATGGCAGAGAACTGATTAGCAGGTCCTTTGTCCACAACAGTTCACCAATGCATATTTGGATTAACCATCATTTGGAGATTGTCATTTTTGATGTCATACAGATAGCCCATTTGCCCATAATATTGGGGATTCCTTGGCTTATTTTCCTTAATTCATATGTGGATTGGACGGGTCACACAGTCTTTCTATGATTCGAACACTGTATGACACATTGTGTTCAGGAAACCTGTCCAGTATCCGTAGTGGTAGTTCCAGGTACCTTACCTAAAGAGGATGTCCAGAAACTGTGTAACACAATACTTAAACATTACCAGGAATTTCATGAATAAATCGGCCAAGATCTTTACCAAAGTGGATCTCAAGAAGAATAAGAAGAGGCTGTTGATCTATATCTTTCCAAGACAACAGTACTGTGTGTATACTGCAACACACCACTCTGCATGTGGGAGCAGTATCAAAGTGCTTTAAAGGTTGTAATCAAGGAGCATGAGAAGCACTGCCCCCTACCTTGAATTTAACACACACCCAACATCTTTCCGTGTCCATCTGCCCCTTCATATCTGTGGTCAGTGCCAATTCCCTCAGTTCCCTCCCCCACCTAACTTCCTGGCCTCTCCTGAAAAAAAAGAAGAAATACAAAATCAAACAAAAGCAAAGAAAAAGGTACCATTTAGGAACCACTTTTCACAGCTAAAGAATACAACTAAAAAATAAGCTTATACTCTCCATCAATTTTACATTTTTCAGTAAAGTAGTTAGACTCAATACGATTCTCCAACATTATCATTAGCATGTTCTACTATGCTTATGGAAATAATGGACACTTGTGTACTGGAGAAAAAGAAAGAAGCACAGAAACAATGTTCTGTCCCAAATAGTTTTCTCTAGCATACAGGACCATCATCCATACAATTTTATGACTATCTGCAGCCTGCAAAGTACCCTTTCGAGACCATGCACAATTACAAAAAAACAGATTGCATGTGCACACAATTGCACAGGACAGCCCTTCTACCCTTTTTACTGTTATGTTTTTAGCACTCCCTCATTGCCTGCTTTCAAACAGTCACACATCTATCCACCAATGACTTAAAACACTCTACATATAACCTTATCAACATATTAAACTTCCACACACCATTTCCCTTGCTTATCCCAAACAAATTGTACACACTGCTGCTAATCATGCACATATGAATGGAAAGGGGAGTAGGGACTGTCAAGTGCTGATAGGAGCCCAGAAGGAAAGTGCCAAAAGATACTAAGGTGGGAGAATACTGGCTAACTGCTGTGTCAGAGGAGTCCCAAGGTGTACACAACTGCCAGGGGGTAGACCCGGAAGGGCAGTGCTAATAGGGGGTGTACTGGTGTCTACTAGATATAGGGTCTGCAATGTGTGTAGTTCATGAGGGTCCAGACCACAAGTCTCAGTGGTAGTGGTATGAGTTAGCACAGTTTTCAGATGTTTCCTGAACTTAAGGAAGTCCAGCTCAAGTATAAGAGGAGCAGGAAGACTTCTCCAAAGAGAGGCACCAGATACAGAGAGACATGCCTCCTGCTCTCTGTTTTGTTTTGAAAAGAGTTTGACAATCAGAGAATTGCAGTTAGAGTAGCAGAGGGTTCTAGCAGAGGAGTATTTATGGAGACAAAGTTGGAGATATTGTTGTCCCTGGCCCCAGAAAACCTTGTCAATGATACATAAGGTCTTGATGTTCATCCTTGCAGCCACCAGGAGCCAATGTACACATTTTAGGGCTCCAGCAATATGATCCCTGTGTTACGCTCACCTGGTATCTACGGGGGCACCACCCGATACTGCATGGAGGTTCTAAGCGCTATCCCGGACCCCTCTCTCCTTGGTTATGTACCAGACGTTGGGTAGCGCTTTAGGTTTTTGTGCATCAAACTCTCTGTCCTGCGTCTCTGTGCAGGGGCACGTGGTTGGTGCAGGTGTTCCGTGGACCTAGTTGCTTCACTGTTCCGTGTGCCCTTATGTCGGGTCCAGACCGGCTGTGACTCCGACTCTGCTTGCTGTCTTCCAGGTGAGTTATAATGCCTTTTCCATCGTTATTCTGTCTCTTTCTTACCCTCCATTTTCTCTGTCTTCTCAGCATCTTGCCCACTCTGCTGTTCCCTAACAATGTCTCTTTTTGTTTTCACAGGGATGGTTGCGATCTCGGAGTTGCCTCGCCAATGGCGAAGACCATGGGGAGTTACTGATGCGCGGAGCGCTGCATTGTTCATTGGTGTTAATTGCTAACCTGTGTTCTCTTCTCTTCTTTGTACAGGTTGTGGTGATGTTCCGGAGTGATGAGCGATTGAAGCGCTGCTTGCCCAGGTAGGTGCTTTGTTAATGCTGACCTTGTTCCTTCTCTCTTGCAGGTTGCAACCTGGAGATGTGCGAGGTAAGAGAAATGCAGGGTGCTGCCAGGACTCGCTGCTTGTCCGGGTAAGAATTGGTATAATGCTGTCCTTGTTTCTTTTCAGGATCGGGCCACCGGAGAAGCAGATGAGCAGGAGCTGGACACGGTGAGCATTACGCTGCAGGATTGCAGAATAACTCGAAGCGTGTTCTGCTGTTTGGATGTGGTTTAAATAGCCCAGGTAAAGTAGTTCCAGGCCCAGCCACAGCCAGAACACTAGAACGCATGGCTTGGTTATAAAGAGCTGAGCTGTGTATTAGGCCTCCATGTTGGATTAAGGTCCAAAACTGGTATTGCTTTATTCCTGATAATGAGCCTGGCACCCAAGTCTCCAGGACTGACTCCATGTATGTTTCTGATGGAGTTTTAAGTCCCTTGGGTCCAGGTTGAAGGGCTTTAACCCCACTGCTGCCAGGGAACTGTTATACCTGAGGGGGTCAGGGGCATGGATCGTGACACCCTGGGCTTGAGGCCATGGATAAGTCTTGCAGCCCTATTCTGGATTACCCAAAGGGGGCATAGACAACAAAGGGGCAGGTTGAGGTAGAGGCTGTTGCAGTAGTCCAGCCTAGAGAGGACCACGGCTCTAGAGATGTTGAGCTTCTTGGGGAAGGTGAGGAAAAGAAGAATGCCTGTAAAGAGGTGAAACTCAAAGTAGCCCTTCTTTACGAGCTCCAAAATGTAATGAGTTAAGGAGAGACAGGCCTCACAAGATGCGCAGTCACAAGGTAGGAGGAAAACAGGGCACAAGTGTCACAATAAGAAGGATCTCCATCTCACTGACATTGAGATAGAGATTGTTAGCCACACACAATGCCTGCATGGCGGTGAGACAATCAGGGATAAAAAGCGAGGAGAAAAAATGAGTACAGGGATGTTTAAGGAAAGCTGTGTAATTAACAGAACACTGAAAATAAGAAAAGAAGAAGGACATCAGGTGAGCCAGAGGGACAAAATAAATATTGAAGATCCACTATGATAGGACAGAACCCTAGGGTACACTGCAGCTAGAGAGTGAGGTGGTGGCATAGAAACGGCCCAGTTTCATCTTGGAAGGGTGGTTAGTGTGGAAAACAGGTCATCCACTCCAGTGCCCGGTCCATGATGCTAAAGGTATCATGTAACCGTTTAATGAAGATAGAATGGTTGACTGTGTGAAAGGCGCAGGAGACATCAAGGAGCACTATCCTCATATGTTCTACTTCTGATCTTACTGTGCTTTCAGCTTTACATTCTTCTTTTGATTCTGACTTACTGCAAAAAAATCATACTTCTCGGAAGTACACTTTGCCTCTCCAATCACCCCTCTGTTACTCCTCTTTTTCCTCTTTCTCACAATCTATCTTCACACTCGTTTTCCTTGTTTTCTCCTCTTGCTGATTCTGACACTTCTGCTCTTCTTGCCTATGCTCATCCTAATGCTTCTCATTCTTACCCTCTTCCTTCTTCTCTTATCCCTCAGGTCTATCCTCACCTTCTTCCTTATCTTACTTCTCTTATTCATTCTCCCTTTGCAAACTCCTGTTTTCCAGATGCCTCTAAGCATGCACTGATTGTTCCTATTCTGAAAACATCTACTCTTGACACATCTATTCCTGCTCATTTTCAGCCTATCTCGCTTCTGCCATTCTTTTCTAGAATTCTTGGGCGGGCCGTCGATGCTTAGGTAACTCGTTATCTAAATCTTTACTCTTTTTTCACACCTCTTCAAGCTGACTTTCGTCCCTCTTATTCTAAAGAGACTGCTCTCTTACATGTCTATAACTCTCGTATCTCCGCTCATCACTGTAAGCTTCTTCTAGTCTAATTCTTCATGATCTTTCTGCAGTATTCAATATTGTTGATCACTCTCTTCTTATATCTTCTCTTTCTACTTTGGGTATTTCTGGGCCTGTTCTTGAATGGTTCTGTTCCTATCTTTCTCAATGGCCCTACTCTGTAACTTGGGCCGGATGCTTCTCTTCTTCATTTCATCTTCTATATGTTGTTCTTCAAGGCTCTGTAATTGGTCCTCTTCTCTATTCTCTTTATACTGCCCCTCTCTCTATACCCTTATTCCTTAATTTAACCTTTCCTTTCATATGTACGCAGAAGACACTCAGATCTTTTTCTCCTTTTCTTCTCTTGATTCTGCATTGTACTCCACTGTCTTTCTGCTGTTCACAACTGGATGTCTTCCCACTTTATAGACCTCAACCCTTTTAATACTGAGGTTCTGTTTTTCCCTGATTCAAATATTCCTCCCACTTTTCCTCCTCCATCTCTCGCTGGTCTTTTCTCACAATGATTATTGTTCATCTCTTCTGCTTGGGCTCCCTTCCTCACATCTTTTCCCCCTTTTCTTCTGTTTGTAACTCTTTGATTCATCTTTTTTCTTTACCTTCTTGTACTTCTAATACATCCTCCCTACTCTCCATTTTGTTGCTTCCATTTGAATTATGCCTCCTTTTTCATTTTCTTTCACTTGCCTTTAAATCTAGCCATGGTCTGGCTCCTCCTTATCTTTCCTCGTTAGTCTCACTCTATGTTCCGTCTCACTCTCTCAGATCACAGAATGTATTTCTTATTGCTATTCCTAAACCTCCCGGTGCTGCATCCCGTTACTGCTCCTTTGCTCTTCTAGCTCCTAGACACTGGAACTCTCTTCCTCTTTGCTCTGGTACATCCCTTTTTTCAAAATTAAATCTGGAAGCTCATCTTTTATCTGCCTGTTCTACTTAATTCTGAAAGCCTTTTCCCTCTTCTGTTTTTACTCATGTTGCATTATCATGTGATTGGACCACTTTAATGATGATTTTTGTTCAGCGCTTTTGGCGAAAGTCCCTTATAAATTTAATGAAAACTAAATAATATGAAATCACATTTGAATCTCACTGTGCAATTTCAAAATGAGAGGTTGTATGGGATTTACAGTCAAACTCTGTTTATGGGAATATTAATGACTGCTTATGTCTTCCTGTAATTTTCAAATGTAGTTCAATTAACTATTGTCTTCACAGAACATATATTACCAAACTGATGTAGTTTAAGCCATGGAGTGCCACAATTTCAAACCGTGGTCTAATATTGACTACATCACTGAAAACACTTTAGCTACTTTAAATATCACTTATAAAATGCTACCCTGTCAGCGCCGTAAAACATTGCCTATTTTACAAAGAAAAGGTATGTTAGCATGTATTTACATGTAATCACCCTCACCTTCAAATACAATGAAAAATAAGCAACTCCAATATCCTATTCTCTTTTTGATTTTTAGGGTATTCATTGAGCGTGGTACTAGCTTTGGGAAACAACAGTGCTCTATACAATCATAGAGGGGAGAACCTGGGGAGGGAAGAAGATACATGACAGAATGGGGAGCTAACAGGGAAGAGGGTAGGTGGAAGACTTGGCATCAACAGATCTACAAGCATCCACGTGAGGCAATCGTTTGGAGAAGATTATCCAGTCTCGGTAGGGTGGAGAATGGAGGATCTGTGGACCTAGGTGTTAGGGAGGAGCCATTCCTTGATTAGGAGGGCATTAAGTGCCTTCCTGAACTGTAGATGCGACAGGGTGAGTCTGATGATGACTGGGAGGATGTTCCAGAGTCTTGGGGAATAGACAGAAAATAACTGTCTTCTGGTTCTTTTCTTCCTGCACTGGTGGATTTCACGTCTGCAAATGCCATTGCTTCTGGTATATAGTAGGCTGCCAGAGATGCAGAGTTTCTCAGTGAGGTAGCGTGGGGACTTCACTGTGACAGCCTTGTATATGACAGAGCAGGATTTTAAGATGATACCGGCTTGCAGTGGTGCCAGTGCAGTTCGATGAGAGTCAGGGTGATTTAATTGAAGTTGCAGAGTCCTTTGATAAGTCATGCTGCAGCACATAGAGAACATCTTAGGGTTCGGTGGGCAGAAAACCTTTTCCAAAATGACATTGCCACCATCCAGGTGGGAGAGGACCAAGGCTTGGACAGGAGACCTGAATTTGTTTTCTCTGATGAAGGGCTTGATGTTCCAAATGAGGAAACTTGGTAACACGCTGTTTGTGTTTTCCTTGCTCTTTGCTGTTTGAAGAAGACTCAATGGGACCTGGCACAGCTAGTAAACTGGGGCGTGAAGCCCTCAAAGTTTATAGCAGAGAGCCAGATCTGGATGTCAGGGTGTTCTGTGTTGTTAGTCAGAAGTAGCAATTCAGTCTTTAAAGGGTTGAAATTCATGCAAGCACTACACACCAATAAATGGGTCATTGTGAGGCAGGCCTTAAGCATGTGGATGTTTTCAATGGAGGATATCTTGGCATAGAACTGTTTGTCATCTGCATATTTGTGGATGTTGTGTGGAGCGAGGAGTGGTCCAAGTGGTTCCATGTAAAGATTGAAGATCACAAAGGAGATGATGGATCCATGCAGGACTCCACAGGTGATGGATAGAGTTGATGATGAGGTAGAATCCATCCTCACAAACTTGCAGTGATTAATTAGCAAGGTAGGATTTGAATTAGCTGAGGGCAATCTTGATGATCCCATGAGGTGATTTAGATTGTGAGTGAGTGTCTGGTGGCCTACTGTGTTGAATGCTATGTAGAGCTCAATGAGAACCAGGAGGCAAGGATAGCCATCATCGAGGAGTTTAAGGGCGTCGTCCATCACCTTGATGGAAGCTGTTTCTGTGCAGCATCTGGATCTGAAACCAGATTGAAAAGAGTGAAGGAGGGTGTTGGCTTTTATGTGTTGGAGGAGTTGAGTGGCTACCGCTTTCTCAAGGCTCTTATCTTTGAAGGGAAGATGAGTGATGGGGTGCTAGTTGCTGAGGTTCTCAGGGTCCAGTGTTGGTTTCTTGAGAAGCAAGAGGATTTGTTCCATCTTGGTGGTCGAGGGGGAGTTGCCTCGAGTTAGGTAGCTGTTGATAGTTGCCAGTTATGGAAGGAGTTCTTCAGTCGGAAGCATCTTAACTATGGACGCAGGCAGAATGTTGCTCGCTATCAATGCAGCCTTCAGGGATGCTGGGGTGGCAGTGAGGCCTTCCATTATAAGTGTCTTGAAAGTTGTTCAGCAAGTTGTGGTTTTGCAAGATGAGATGTGAACTGTGCTATCAGTTATGGGCTTGGTGTCCTTGTGTTGGAGGATCATTGTTGATCTTGCTGATAATTAAAGAGTTGTTGGCCTTGGCTACGTTGTTTTTGTAGTTACTGGCCATTGCAGTGGTGATTAGTCATCTGTGTTTTGCATGGATTTCTGTGAGGAGGGCGAGGTCAGATGTGCTGTAGAATCATTTCCAAATCTTTCCTTGTTTTCTGATGTTTCATTTGTTGAAGTTGAGTTCTTGTGTGTACGAAAGTGAGGAAGGTTTAGGACTGAGGGTGCATTGTTTCACTGGGGCATTGTAGTGATGATGGTTGTGAGGGTGATGTTGAGTCCTTGGAGAAGTGAGTCACAGGTTTGATCATAGGTAGATCAGCCCATGTGAGGTGAATTTTGGTGCGATCTTCCATTAGAGCATCCACTGGGAAGTTCTTGAAAGATGTCAAGGCTTGTTTGCTGTGTTTTAAATGGGTTTTCTTGAGTGTTGTGGTGTGGCTAACGTCGAAGGGGAGTTGCAGATGGTCTAACCAGTCCAGCCCAATTGGAGATCTGTGATGGAGGGTGGAAAGGGTGCTGATGATGAGGTTGAAGATATTACATTTCCTGTGAGTTTAGACTTTCATGTGCTGTGTGTGCTTCAAAGTGTCATGTAGACAGTGGAGATCTCCCGTCATTGTGCCAATAAGAAGAATGTTTGAATGCAGACAAGGCACAGTACAAAGGTGAGTACAGCAGGCAGTTGAAATTATATAAACATTTGTGGCAGGGTAGTTTACCATGTGTTCTGAAAAGAACTATACAAGAAGTCCTGGCAGGTGCAAATACACCAGGCAGTTGAAAATGAATAAAGATTCCTGGCAGGAGAGTATACCAGGCAGTCTGCAGAGATAAAATAAGTCTTACAGAAAGATTGTTACATACATTATTGCTTAAACAAGACCTTTGTGAGTCCAGTGAAGACACAAATAAACAATTAGCTAAAGAGACAATTTTGCCATCCTATTTAAGAATCCAATATAGGAGGACCACTCTCTGGATCCAACAATCTCTACCTTGGAGAACATTCTTGTTGGAGTAATTATTACACGTTTGGTTTGGAACACATTTGCTAACATCAAGATAAAGACATTTCTTTACACCCCAGCTTTTAAATTACTGACTTCCTGACATGGACTAATCCTTAGTTTTGATTTCTAGGTATGAAAATTCCTCTTTAGAATAGAGCCAGCTAGGCTGTTTCCCAATCAAATTCTGTTTCAATAAAAGTCTTTGTTTTAAAATAGAACTACCCTGTGTCTGGCTCTCATTGCTGATTACTCACAGGGTTATGGAACGGAAGGTGGCAGGGCTAGCCTGTCGGGTGGGGCTTTCCACTTGCACCTGCTCACCAACTGCAAAGGTACAGAGGCTAGAGGGCTGCTTAAGTACAGAAAAAAGGCAGCAAAACAAGAAGGCACCAAAAGTTTACCAGTGATTGGCGGGTGGGCGGAGCTTCGGTCACGTAATCAAGATCCACATGGACCTGCTCATCAACTGCATACAAAAAGAGCTGGAGGGATGCTTAAGTAGGGAAAAAGAGAGACAAAACAAGAATGCACCAAAAGATTAGAAGTTATTGACAGGTGGTGGGGCTTAAGTCACATGACCAAGATCCTCTTGCACCTACTTTCTATTGAATATCTTTATTAAGCTTCTGCGATCTGACACAGGAGTACCATATTTTCTACATGCAGTCAAATCTCACAAGGCTTTAAATATGATGGAAAGCACCATTGTATTTCACACAAAATACAAAGATGTTTCTAATTGGAAGGAGCACCTCCAAGTGGCAACCACCACCCCAATTCCCTTGCACCCAAGAGACATAGGTCAATATTTCCAGGAAACGTAACCTTTATTTTTGAGGAGATTTTTAAACTCACTTTAAAATCTTGCTTTTAAAGCGCTTAGTCAAAATGGGCCCTCATGTGTTTCCAAAATAACTCATGCTCTGTGTTCTCATCCATCTGCAAAGCAAACTTGTTCCAGGTTAAATGAGTTCAGGATCCCTCGCAGACAAGGCGCAGTTTTCCAGATGGTATTCAGACTGCACACTCCTCTAATGGAGACAGGTGGTCTTGTTCCCTGCAATGTTTCCAGAGTCAAAATGCTCTCCTTTGTACTCACACTAATTCCCAACATATGTCATAAATATGTCACACTATGTGTTTGGCCATATTCTCCAATTGACCTATCTCATAGTAAGACACTTCTATTGAGTATACATCCACAATCTTTGTTGACTGATTATAACTTATATTCTTGTGATCAGAAAAGGAGGGGGGCAAAACTACTCCAAAAACCCTTGACATCAATATTTCTTATATATATTTCAGGGTAGTTACTGGCAGACTCAAAGAAACCTTGATTATTGCAATCTTCACTTTCTGATACACTGTTGTTTACATGATATTGCTATTTGGCATATTGCTTCCTACTTTTTTTTATTTTACTTATATTATTAGTTATTACAAATCGTAGCTAAATGCGAATTTGGTGTTAAAACGAAGAGGAGCTTCTGATCTTCAAAATGCGCTCTAAGTTTCATTTTCTTAAGACTTGTATCTCCAGAATTCATAATATAATTCTCTTTTGAATGAATGAAGAACCAATGGTAAATAACAAATGTTGTTTACAACAAGGGATATATATACATGCATAGACTTGCCCTGTCATTCAACTTGGAGTCTCGTAGTCAGCACATGAGTTAAACAAACAGCTGTTTCTGAGGCTTTGATTAATGATTTTTTTGACACACTTAAAAGGGCTCTTTGTGTTCTGCTCTCATTAGAGTACCACACATGTTGTGTTTTATTGTGATGGATGCTTCAACAAGACATGAAAAGTGCAATTAAATAGTTTCAAGCTGGCCGTAAAAACAAACAAACATATACTAGCATATATTATTAGACAAACAAGCTACCATCTCCTACACGTTCCACTCTGCAAACTAACTTGCACACAAAACATGCATTTATCCACTGTGCACCAATTGCATGGAATTCCAAACCTCTTCACATTGGCACTGAACCCTCCATTGACCTCTGTTCATCTCCCACCTGTTAAACCTTTGAACCTGGTAGGGTGCTCTAAGACTCTCTGGCTAGGGCTGATGCTGACCAAACATTTGGAAAAAAATAAATACATTAATTAACCTCTGCATAGACTCTGAGAACCCAATTGCCTGGCATTTTAGAGTATTTTTCTGACACTCTCCCTTGGAAAACTCCCAAAGGTGGCAGGGAGTTGAAACCCAGGCCAGCCTGAAATCAGCACAATTTCAGGCTGAATCAAATACTTCAATGCTATTCAAAATAACACAACAGAATCACTGGTTGTCTGCATATTTACACTACAATACATTATATAGCATTCACAATCGGCAATTTAAATAAAACTTTATCTTTTAAATAGTTTTTCTCTGGTGTAAAGTGTATAATCTGCATTTAGGTCATTTCATGAAGGAAAAGTAACAATGTGCTTTTATGAAAAACATGGCAACATCCTATACTGTTACAAGATATTGTATTTGACTTTTCTCCCTTCAAAGTTTATTTCTTGTAACACAGGCTGTATTCTCTCGTTAACAGGAATGCATTTTTACCAGATTCAAGCCTCTCTGCACTGTTTGTTTGTTTGTTTGTTTGTTTGTTTATTTGTAATGCGCGCCAGACCCAAAGGTAACCGGGCAGAGAAGAAAGAATATGCAAAGCTTACAGTGTTACAAGAATCAAGCAATGACAATGTTACAAAAATGTACAATTTGCATATTTACAGATGTGTGCAGATAATTACAGAGAAATAATATACAAGGTACAATAAGTTTACAAACAATGTTGGAATTATATACATTTGTTGGTGGTTTTCTAATAAAACATCAATACAAACCAGTTGGACTAAAGATACCTGGGTATCTACAAGTTATTCGAGTTGATGTGTTTGATGAAATTCCTTCTGAAGTGTGAGAAGGGTTGGTCTGCTCTCAGGTTATGTGGCTAAGCATTCCATTGTTTAGCAGCTATCACAGGGAAGCTGATGCGCCAATGTTGGCAAGTTTAAATTTTGGTACTACCAGGCAATTGGAATTGGCAGTTCTTATCGGTCTGGTAGATGTTTTTCTCTTGATTTTATCCGTCAGATAACTAGGAGCAGCATTATTAAGGGCTTTGTGGGTCAATGAGATCATTTTCAGATGGATTTTGTTATCAAAAGAGAGCCATTTATGTTGGCGTCTAATAGAAGAGATATGCTCCCTTTTATTTATGTCAAGTGCGGCTCTTAGGGCATTATTTTGTAGGATTTGTAGTCTTTGGGTAATGGCTTTGTTGGCACTACTGTAAAGGGCATTACAGTAGTCGAGTCAGAAAAGTATTAGGGCTCTCGCCAGGATCATGCAGCTGTCGTTGGATAGGAAGGGCTTGCCTGTTCATATTAATTTACAGGTGTAGGCTGTGGTTGATGCTAAGGAATTAACCTGTTTAGTGAATGACATGGTAGAATCAAGGTAAAAACCAAGCATTTTTAATTCCCTAGAGACCTTAATGGTGTTTCGTCTATGCTGAATGTGGAGTAGTCTGGGCCTAATTTGTTGATGTTGGCCTGCGTGCCCAAAATAATCAACTCTGTCTTATCATCATTCAGGCAGAGACCGTGAGATGTCATCCATGCCTGAATGATGATACACTCTAATCACCAACTCCCTGTCCTTACTATGATCCCCGTAAAGCTGGAGGAGAATCTGTGTATCATCTGCATAGTTAGTGTAGGTGATACCTAGATGGTCCAGATCATCGAACAGAGGTTTGGTGAAGATGTTATATAGTGTTGGAGAGACACAGGAGCCCTGGGGTACTCCACATGTGATGGGTGTCGGGTCAGCTGCTGCCGAGGGGGAGAGAACTCTCAAAGTTCTCTCACTCAGAAAGGATTCTATCCATCTGATAACCTAGGTAGAGAAATGTGCAGCAGAGTCCAGATGTTTACAGAGGACCTTGTGGGCCACAAGGTCGAATGCAGCTGAGATATCAAGTAAGAGGAGGAGTGCTGTATTTCCTTGATTTCTCAGTTCATCTATTTGGGTCTTTAAGTCAATGAGGGCTGTTTCGGTTCCATGAAGTGGGCGGAAGCCAGATTGTCTAACTCCTAGTAGCTTATGTAGTTCGAGGTATTTTTGAATCTGTGTATAAGCCACTTTGTCCAATATCTTTAGTAAAAATGGTACCGTGGTAATCGGACGGTAATTAGTAGGGATGAGAGGGTCAAAAGTCTGCTTCTTCAGAAGCGGGAGCACCCAAGATTGTTTAGGTTGGCAGGGATAATGCCTGTGGAGAAAGAGGCATTAATGAGTTTGGAGATGAAAGGTGATAAATCTCTGGCAGCGTCTTTTATTATCTGTGTAGGGCAAATATCACCTTTACAATTAGAAGGTTTAAGAGAGAGGATGATTTTCTCTACCTCTATTGTAGTAGTTTTGTTGAAGGAAAATGTATTAGTCTTGTTGTTGAGGGTAGCATTGGGTGGTGGCTTGGGCAGATTAGGAAGGTTTAATGAATCTTTTTTTAGTTGTATTTTATTTTGGAGGGTTTTTATTTTATTTGCTAGTGCGTGCTGGATATCTGTACACCAGGTTTGATCCTTGGTACAAATGTCTGGTTTGGCAATAGGTGACTCAGGTCCTTCAATATGGAGAAGAGTTCCTTCATACTCGAATTGGAATTAGCAATGCGGTCATTATATGAATTTCGTTTTGCCAGGCAGACTTCTTTTTTATAGTGACTAGAAATGGAAGTTAGGTTCGCCTTATTCTCATCAGTTGGGCATAGTTTCCAGGCAGATTCACATTTTCTCTTTGTTAGGCGTAAAGCCTTGAGTTCCGGCGTGAACCATTTGTTTAGATGGGCCTTCGGTTTGCTTGTTCGTAATTTGAATGGGGTGAATTTGTCCATATTATCGATCATGATTTTAATATATTCGTGAACTAGTACACTAGGGTCTAAGTTGTCAGGCAGTGCATTTAGTTTAAGGAGGATAGCAGGAATGATATTGTCCACTGTCATGTTCTTCTTGTTTCTAGTTAGGCATGAAGGTGCCGTAGGTAGAGCTGTGGTCGAAGGTCGGCTGGTAAAAAGGTTGAAGGATACCAGTGAGTGGTCGGTCCAAGGTAATGGCGTGATAGAAGAAATGGTGGCTGTGCAATTAGAATCGGAGACCCGGTCTAGTATTCTGCCCTTCATGTTGGTAGAATTATTAACTTTCTGTGTTAATCCTAGTGAGTTAAGAGTGTTAGCGATGGTCAAAGCATGCACGTCCGCTTGGTCATTAAATCCTAGCTTGAAGTCTCCTAGCACCAACAGTTGTGAGGTAGTTTTGACATTGTTGGTTAGTAGTCTGTGCAGATCCTCCTCAAAGGTCCCAAGTGGGCCTGGTGGTCTGTAAATTAGATGACTAGTTAGTGATTGGGTGTTGTTTATGGGGAGTTTAGCCGTGAGGCCTTCACAGGATTGTAAGGTTTGGGTGGGGGCTAGCCTTAGTGATGAATTTGTTTTGGATATGATGGCAATTCCGCCTCACGGGTGCCCTCTCGGTCTTGCCTAAATATAGTTTAACCGTCAGGGATGGCCCTGCTGTATTATGTAGTCAGGTCTCGGTTATAGCCATGAAGTCCAAGTTGGCTTCAGTAATTAGGTCTGCTATGTCAAGGGCGTGGGCAACTAGTGATCTTACATTGAAGAGTGCTCCTTTGTATGAATGAGCCTCCGTATCCACTTTGATTTGTGCAAGATTTGGTATACTTATCGCACTAGACTTAGGCTTAGATTTAGGGGTTTGAGAGTTTGTTGCGGTTGGTAGGGTAGGTACGAGATTAGGAGCATTACATTCCCTATTATATTGGCATTTAATTTCACGTTTTGTAGCAGGGAGAAGTCTTCTAGGTAACTCATGTAATTTGTTGAGTCTGGCACGTAATTTGTTGTTTCTGTCAATGGTCGAGCTGGGCTGGGAAGCATAGGCTACTAGTCCTTGCACAGCAAGGTGCTTTGAGCGGATGTAGGCAGGGTTATTTATAACTGATCTGTCATATTAGGTAGGATGAATACTGATTCACATGGGGGGGGCATTGGTGTGGCAGTCCTGATTGCTAGTGACCAAAAGTGAGGATATGGCCATTATGCAATAGATACTGAGTGATCTTAACATTGTGCAGAGCTACCGTTGTAATTGAATAGGTGGAAACCGTACAGTGCAAATGCTTCCTGGGCTAAGATGAGGTGGCCTAGATAATGTAGATTAGATGTGCAAGTATGCAGTATAGGTTAGAAACTGTTAGTGCAATTAAGGTAGAGTACTTGAGCTAAATTCATCTAGAATTGAGTTAAAACACTTGAGCTAAAATGTATCTAGAATTGAGTTAAGACACTTGAGCTAAAATGCATCTAAAATTGGGTAGGAGCATTTGAACTATAATGATATGGGGCAACACCTACATTCAGAGTAGGAAAGGCAGCACCTACATGCAAAGGTAAGACAACTGAGGCAATTAAGCTAAGATATGGTGGGACAGCAGCATACGAAGACACTGACACTTCAGGTTTTGAAGCATAATGGTACAGATGAGATAGGATGTGGGGTGGGTTTTACATCCGGATAACAATGATGGCATTACGTGGTTAGCACTTACAGTTCGTGTTCGTAAGCAGCATGTGGATCACCGGACATATGGAGGCCCCCTAATGGGTATTAGTGGTTATATGGGGCAGGTGACACTCGAGCCTTCCTCTTGAGTCCTCATTGTAGCGGCGCTCGGCCCAGATGGCTGTAGATGGGATGGCGCGGTCAACGTTGGGCAGAGTGGCTGGCAGGAGGCAGGGACGGGCATGGACATGGTAGGACAGGAAGCAGTCCTTTGTGTGTGGTCCTTCGTGGGTGGGGCGGCGAACGCCTGACGGCGATGGATTGGCCTGAAAAGACGATCTGTGGTCCAATCAGAGGCAAAGGGCGGTTGGGCCAGGCAAAGCAGGTCAGGCAGGGACACCGGGGACTGTTAGAAATAAAGATCCCTTTTAAACTGTTGCATGCTGCATCTCCTGATTCCACTTGACATTGATACAGACACACAGGCCGATTCATGGAATAATTAGCGCGGCGCAAGTGGGCAAAAACGTGCGATTCGCAGTGGAATAGCGAAAATCGCAGTGCAAGTGCGAAAATCGCACGAAAAGCAGCGCACGCCGATTCATGGAAGGCCGTGCGCGAGAAAACCAGCGGATGTGCGATAAAAAAGTGCGCGGCGCACGTTGGCGCACAGGCCATCTAACAGCGTGCGCCAGGTCACCGCGAAAATCGCACAGGCCACAGCGAAATTCGCACATAGCGCGGCGCACGCAACAAAAGTAGGCGGAACACGGGCGTAACACTCGGAATGGGGAACAACTTGCCAAAACGTGGGCGTCACGGGGGAAGTACAGGGCACAAGTGCGCGGAACGCCCACACGCTCGCCTACAACACGTATTCATGGAATAGAATAGGGGAAAAAAGCGCACGCTCAAACCAGCGCACAGGCACAAACACGACCGCCACAAGAAAGCAGGCGGTAGCGTCTCTGCGGCTGTAAGAAATGTGCGCCAAAAGGTGCGCCAACAAATAGCACCTATATACTGCCATGATGAATGTCCCATACTGTGGCCCTCCAGGAAAAATGACGTGCAAAGGGGTACCCACAAACACGGACACCCGCTGACAAAAAATACGTGTGCGTGTATACCGGGGTGCGCGGGAAGTCTCACACGCGATTTCAGCAGGGTACGTGCATCACAGGGGTTCGCGTGAAGTCATTCACGCGATCGGGCCTGGGGGAGCGGGCTACGTGTATTTTTAGGGGTTCGCGTGAAGTTTCTCACGCGATCGGGCCTGGGTGAGCGTGCTACATGTATTTCAGGGGTTTGCGTGAACTTTCACACGCGATCGGGCCTGGGGGAGCGGGCTACGTGCATTTCAGGGGTGCGCGGGAAGTTCCACACGCGAATAGCCTGTGCGCGTGTATTTCAGGGGTGCGCAGGAAGTTTTACACGCGAATAGCCTGGGCGCGTGTATTTCAGGGGTGCGCGGGAAGTTCCACACGCGAATAGCCTGGGCGCGTGTATTTCAGGGGTGCGCGGGAAGTTCCACACGCGAATAGCCTGGGCGCCTGTATTTGAGGGGTGCGCGGGAAGTTCCACACGCAAATAGCCTGGGCGCGTGTATTTCAGGGGTGCGCGGGAAGTTCCACACGCGAATAGCCTGGGCGCGTGTATTTCAGGGGTGCGCGGGAAGTTCCACACGCAAATAGCCTGGGCGTCTGTATTTGAGGGGTGCGCGGGAAGTTCCACACGCAAATAGCCTGGGCGCGTGTATTTCAGGGGTGCGCGGGAAGTTCCACACGCGAATAGCCTGGGCGCGTGTATTTCAGGGGTGCGTGTGAAGTCATTCACGCGATCGGGCCTGGGTGAGCGTGCTACGTGTATTTCAGGGGTTCGCGTGAACTTTCACACGCGATCGGGCCTGGGGGAGCGGGCTACGTGTATTTCAGGGGTGCGCGGGAAGTTTTACACGCGAATAGCCTGGGCGCGTGTATTTCAGGGGTGCGCGGGAAGTTCCACACGCGAATAGCCTGTGCGCGTGTATTTCAGGGGTGCGCGGGAAGTTTTACACGCGATTTCTGCACGGTACGTGTATTTCAGGGGTGCCGGAGAGTCCCACATGTGATTTGACAGTGCGGGTCCTCCCAGGTGTACCCTGTACACCCTCCACGGCCCCTGCAGGCAGCCCACACCACAGGGGACTACCCTGCATCCCTGGTCATGTCCCGCAGGCAGCCCACCCAACATGGGCATGCCCCCCAGCAAAGGCACATGTCTCCTTGAACTAATGAACACCAACTCATGTCCCCTTGCACCCCCACCCCCCAGCACTGTGGGGCACCTGCCAGCAGGCCCCCACCCATGTCCAACTCATGTCCCCCACCACCCCCACCCCCCAGCACTGTGGGGCACCTGCCAGCAGGCCCCCACCCATGTCCAACTCATGTCCCCCACCACCCCCACCCCCCAGCACTGTGGGGCACCTGCCAGCAGGCCCCCACCCATGTCCAACTCATGTCTCCCACCACCCCCACCCACCAGCAGTGCAGGGGCAGCCTCCACCAGGCCCCCACTCATGTCACCCACCACCCCCACCCCCCAGCCACCAGGGTCACCCTCCACCAGGCCCCCACTCATGTCACCCACCACCCCCACCCCCCAGCCACCAGGGTCACCCTCCACCAGGCCCCCACTCATGTCACCCACCACCCCCACCCCCCAGCCACCAGGGTCACCCTCCACCAGGCCCCCACTCATGTCTCCCACCACCCCCACACCCCAGCAGTGCAGGGGCACCCTCCACCAGGCCCCCACTCATGTCTCCCACCACCCCCACCCCCCAGCAGTGCAGGGGCACCCTCCACCAGGCCCCCACTCATGTCACCCACCACCCCCACCCCCCAGCCACCAGGGTCACCCTCCACCAGGCCCCCACTCATGTCACCCACCACCCCCACCCCCCAGCCACCAGGGTCACCCTCCACCAGGCCCCCACTCATGTCTCCCACCACCCCCCACCCCCCAGCCACCAGGGTCACCCTCCACCAGGCCCCCACTCATGTCACCCACCACCCCCACCCCCCAGCCACCAGGGTCACCCTCCACCAGGCCCCCACTCATGTCTCCCACCACCCCCCACCCACCAGCAGTGCAGGGTCACCCTCCACCAGGCCCCCACTCATGTCACCCACCACCCCCACCCCCCAGCCACCAGGGTCACCCTCCACCAGGCCCCCACTCATGTCTCCCACCACCCCCACACCCCAGCAGTGCAGGGGCACCCTCCACCAGGCCCCCACTCATGTCTCCCACCACCCCCACCCCCCAGCAGTGCAGGGGCACCCGCAACCAGGCCCCCACTCATGTCACCCACCACCCCCACCCCCCAGCCACCAGGGTCACCCTCCACCAGGCCCCCACCCATGTCTCCCACCACCCCCACCCCCCAGCAGTGCAGGGGCACCCTCCACCAGGCCCCCACTCATGTCCCCCACCACCCCCACCCCCCAGCACTGTGGGGCACCTGCCAGCAGGCCCCCACCCATGTCCAACTCATGTCTCCCACCACCCCCACCCACCAGCAGTGCAGGGGCAGCCTCCACCAGGCCCCCACTCATGTCACCCACCACCTCCATCCCCCAGCCACCAGGGTCACCCTCCACCAGGCCCCCACTCATGTCACCCACCACCCCCACCCCCCAGCCACCAGGGTCACCCTCCACCAGGCCCCCACTCATGACACCCACCACCCCCACCCCCCAGCCACCGGGGTCACCCTCCACCAGGCCCCCACTCATGTCTCCCACCACCCCCACACCCCAGCAGTGCAGGGGCAGCCTCCACCAGGCCCCCACTCATGTCTCCCACCACCCCCCACCCCCCAGCAGTGCAGGGGCACCCTCCACCAGGCCCCCACTCATGTCACCCACCACTCCCACCCCCCAGCCACCAGGGTCACCCTCCACCAGGCCCCCACTCATGTCACCCACCACCACCCCCCCCCAGCCACCAGGGTCACCCTCCACCAGGCCCCCACTCATGTCTCCCACCACCCCCACCCCCCAGCCACCAGGGTCACCCTCCACCAGGCCCCCACTCATGTCTCCCACCACCCCCCACCCCCCAGCAGTGCAGGGGCACCCTCCACCAGGCCCCCACTCATGTCACCCACCACCCCCACCCCCCAGCCACCAGGGTCACCCTCTACCAGGCCCCCACTCATGTCACCCACCACCCCCACCCCCCAGCCACCAGGGTCACCCTCCACCAGGCCCCCACTCATGTCACCCACCACCCCCACCCCCCAGCCACCAGGGTCACCCTCCACCAGGCCCCCACTCATGTCTCCCACCACCCCCACACCCCAGCAGTGCAGGGGCAGCCTCCACCAGGCCCCCACTCATGTCTCCCCCCACCCCCCACCCCCCAGCAGTGCAGGGGCACCCTCCACCAGGCCCCCACTCATGTCACCCACCACCCCCACCCCCCAGCCACCAGGGTCACCCTCCACCAGGCCCCCACTCATGTCACCCACCACCCCCACCCCCCAGCCACCAGGGTCACCCTCCACCAGGCCCCCACTCATGTCTCCCACCACCCCCACACCCCAGCAGTGCAGGGGCAGCCTCCACCAGGCCCCCACTCATGTCTCCAACCACCCCCCACCCCCCAGCAGTGCAGGGGCACCCTCCACCAGGCCCCCACTCATGTCACCCACCACCCCCACCCCCCAGCCACCAGGGTCACCCTCCACCAGGCCCCCACTCATGTCACCCACCACCCCCACCCCCCAGCCACCAGGGTCACCCTCCACCAGGTCCCCACTCATGTCTCCCACCACCCCCACCCCCCAGCCACCAGGGTCACCCTCGACCAGGCCCCCACTCATGTCTCCCACCACCCCCCACCCCCCAGCAGTGCAGGGGCACCCTCCACCAGGCCCCCACTCATGTCACCCACCACCCCCACCCCCCAGCCACCAGGGTCACCCTCCACCAGGCACCCACACATGTCCCCCTGCCCCCAGGTCCTGACGATACTCAATCATGGCAGTAATGGCCAACATACCCAGCACAAACACCCAGGCAAGGATTGCATCCACCCATATAGTGAATGCAATTACATGATACAACCCCAATGGCAAGTCTGTAAATGAACACATGTCCGTCACACACACATACACAATGGGTGCAAGTGAATGTCAAAACCCATATCATGACATGTATGAAACCAATGAGAAAATACCACAAGTGAAAGTTAAAAAAACATGTATTAAAGATGAAAAATAAGTAAAAAAAATCAAACATACAACAATGGGGATAACAAAATAAATGGTCCATGTCCGAGAACAAATGTAAAAATAAAAAAAACAAAGTAATCCAAAAACAAATGTTGTCCAAAGCAAAATCATGTGGAAGTAAAATAAAGAAAAACCATTTCCTCATGCTGAACACAATAATTAATAAAAAAAATATTTCTTCAAAAAGCTAACTATATACACGAAAATTCCAGGGTCCATGAGCCCAACACCATAAATGAAACCTACTACTACCTAATGAAAATAATATATACAAAAAAGTGGCCATTGTCCAAGCGGTCCAAAAATACAAAAATTAATAAAGGAAACCTAACACTAACTAACTAAATAACTATATACAAAGGCAGCGGGCAAGTCCTGCGGCTCACTCGGTGATGTTGCTGGCCAGGGCATCATCGAACTCCATGTCGATATCCTGGAGGCGGGACTCTGTCCTGGCCCCGAGGTCTCGCGGGGATAACCCCATGTCCAGCTCAAACTCCCTGCGAGCTTCCTCGAGGCACTCAGCCCGCCTCAACGCCCGACGCATGGAGAACTCCGCCCTGACCATGGTGAGCCGCTCCTCTTCCGCCCGCTGCCGCTCCGCACCTATCCGCTGGACCAACTGCTCCCACACGGAAGACACCACCATCCCAGGGTTGCCCTGCCCTCCGGCCGATGCCTGCCCCTCTGATCTTGAAGGCCCCGAGCCATGATGCCTCCCACGTCGAGCCTGCTGCTGCCTCCGACGCCACTGCCTCTGCCAGCACGACGGCATCCAGGCTGATGGAAACCACCGACGCTGTCGTGCACGTGCCCTGCCCGATGATGCTGTCACATCTTCCATCTGCTGGGGTCCAGTTGCTGTGTTGTCCACCCCTGCTGGACCTCCGACTCCCAACTGTGGCAGGGATGGGATCCCCACCGAGTAGGCTGCATTGGTCGGGGCAGGTCCACAGGGGGCCCTGGTGGCATCTGGGCCGGAAGACGGCAAGGAGAACGACTGGTGTATAGCCTGCACAGAGGAGGAGAGGGCCGCCAGATTGGACAACACATGCAGGAAACCCCCGAACATGGCCGATCCCAATTGGGCCACGTCGGCACGGTGCACTTCGTGATGACGTGCGTCCTCCTCCCGGGAAGCACGCACAGCATCACGAATCACAGCCGTGCGCATCGCGACCCCAATCAGGACCTTCTCCACACGGCCAGGGGTTCCCACGTCCGCAGGTGGAGTGGAGTCAGGTGACATGGACATCCCCTCTACCTGCGGACGGGCCTGGGACGGGGCATCCCTGCTGGTGCATGGTGGTGCACTCACAGGGTCAGGGACAGCGACATGCACAGGCCCCTCCACGGTGACCTGTGCTGCCTCCTGCCCCTGGCCCTGGACTGCACCACTTGCACCAGCAGGGATGCCCCCACCAGGCCCCATGTGTGCCCCAGTGGCGGCCTCCTCCTCCTCTGTGCAAACCACCAACCTGGATGGCTCCTCACCGTCTCCCACCGTAGCAGGCCCCTGTGGGGGCTCACCCACCCCTTCCGCTGCAGCTGTGGGGGCATCCCCGCCGCCTTGCTCCACAGCGCCTTCTCCGCCCTCTTCTTCACTAGCCGCTGCGTAGAGGGAGACAAAGAACACAAGCATCAGGGCACTGTACAATGGTCCCCTAGACAGGAAGCAATAGCAGATGAGCACCACTGTCAAAGTACACTTCCATCATGTCCCTCCACAACACATGGGTCAGTCCAGGCAAAACACACACAGTAACAGGCATGGTGCATGCCATGGACATTTCCATGCATGTCCAATGGACTCTTGAAACATTCAATGATAAGTAACTCACATGCATCATGGCTCATGCCTATCACATGCACACACTTCACCTCAGTCACATCCATCTGGCCCCAAACACACCAAACACAGCGGATACAAGGGTAATTTGGCTGCTTCACTGAATCTGTGCATTGTCACACACATGTGTCATGCATCCATGGCATGCACAAGTCACAGACACGCAGGTCAGGCACACAGACATGGCTACCATATATGTACCTGGCATCAGCACCCATCCCTCACCCCCACCCATGTCCAGGAACAGAGACTGGCATGCTCTCATGTTCAAAATCTGCATAGGGCTCCCCATGCGGCATTTGAACACATGCAACAACCATGTGGGTCACACATCACTGGTCGCACATGCATTACCATGATGTCCCTGCACACATACATGCATACATGGCCTATGGCACACATACAGGCAAGTATCATAGAACCAGCACACCGCAACATGCCCTGTCTCACACAGTAATGCTTGGACACTTACCGCTCAACTCCAGACGGGCCTCCCTCTCAAGGATCTGGGCGTGGAGCGCTGGGCGTACGCGTTCCAGGACCCTCATCTGGATGGAACTCATGCGGCCCCGGCCCCCCTCCACGAGGCGCCGGGCCTTCACAAGGGTCCTGGACCTCAAGTCCTCCCAGCGCTTCTTGATCTTCAGGACGTTGCGGGTTGCCACCCCCTCCGCGTTGATGGCAACCACACAGTCGGCCCAGATCCTCTCCCGTCCTTCCTTGCTGGCGCGGGACGATCCAAAGAGGGCATCATACTGCCCCAGGACATGCTCCACCAGGACACCAACTTCGTTGTCAGTGAAGCTGGTGCCCCTCTGCCCCTCTGGCCTGGGGTTGCCACTGGTGCCAGATGTGGATGTGCCCGACATGGCAACCCCAGAGGCAGGTGTGGGTGGGCAACTGGGTCCTGGGGCTGGGCTGTGGAGCGATGTAATCCCAGTCGGGAGTCTTCAGTTCCAGCAGGGGTGGACATAGCAACTGGACCCCTGCAGATGGCTGATGTGCAGGCACCAAATGGCAGGGCACGGTGGCAGCAGGCAGGCAGGCAGGCAGCAGCAGATGGCACGTGGGAGGCTGCTCGGGGCACTGGGGGGCAGTAACTCGGCCTTCTGGGCAGGAGCGTGGTCTTCCGTGTGTTTTTGCGTGGCCAGCTTGATACGGAGTGATTTGGCACGTGAAAATCCTGCACGTCAGCGTGAAATCCGAGGAAAGGCCCTTAGCGCGTAAGCGCGTCAGCACGCATACGCGATTCTATTGGACCAGAGTCCCTCAGCGCGTAAGCGCGTCTGTGACGTGACCCGCACGGGTGTTCCCCACTCAGCACGTGATGACGGAGCACACGTGGAAATACTGCACGTCAGAGTGTCATCGCGTGTAATTGGACAAAAGTGTGCGTACACGCGATTGGCCTATGTACGTGTATTTCATGGGTGCGCGGCCACTTACACACGCAAGTACGTCAGCGAACCTGTATCCCGTGGTGCGTGTGAATTTCCACACGCTATTGGACTGTGAACTGGATTCCAGGGGTGCGCGGGTCACACGCTCGCCTAGAACACGCGCAAAGCATAAATTTGCGGACTTTAACAATAACAAGCTCAGACGCCAGGATGAACATACCGTTCCTAGCAGCAGTGGCAGTGGGCTACCAAAGGAGGAGGAGGAGGATAGTCAGGGCCAGAATATTCACACCCAGAACCAGCCTTTTCGGGATGCCTGATGACCAGGTGTATGGGAGGTACAGGTTTCCACCACACATTATACTGGACCTGGTGAGTGAGTGGGAGGATGACCTCACATCACCCACCCTGTGCTCCCAAGCACTCAGCCCCCTGGAGAAGGTCCTCAATGTACTGCACTTCTTAGCCACTGGATCATTTCAGCGGACAAGTGCCATAGTGGGTGGGGTGTCACAGGCCACCCAGTCACGCTGCCTACACCAGGTCTTGAACATCATCACTGCACGCCCATCAGTCCGCAGGCACATATACCTGCCCAGAACACCTGCAGAAAGGCATGCTGCCGCCCTGGATTTTTACGCTGTGGCACGATTCCCCAAAGTGCTAGGTGCCATCGACTGCACCCATGTGGCTCTACGTCCCCCCAGGGCATCTGAGCACATCTATAGGAACCGCAAGCACTGGCATTCCATCAACGTGCAGGTAGCATGTAATGCCAAGGGAATCATCACCTCAGTATATGCCAACTATCCCGGCTCCACCCACGACAGCTTCATTTACCGAATGTCCACCCTAAGCCGGGACCTAGAAGCTGGGCGGCATGGCGATACATGGCTGCTTGGTGAGTATGTATGCCACTGCACATGCATGCATGTTGGATACTGAGCAAGGTCACAACCCCACCAATGATACCAATCACCACCTCCACAGGGGACAGTGCCTACCCTCTCAGCCCCCACATGATGACGCCAATTCGGAACCCCACCACGCCACCCGAGGTAAGATATAACACAGCCCACATTACAACCAGGGGCATAGTGGAGCGCACATTCGGAGTGCTAAAGTCACGCTTTCGCTCCCTTGACCGTTCTGGCGGGCAGCTGTTATACGCTCCCCCAGTAGTGTGCAGGATCATAGTGGCAGCATGTGTCCTGCACAACGTTGCAACACGCCGGGGCCTGGCCGTGGACATGGTGGTGGCCCCACATCCCCAACCACATGCACAGCCGCTGCGCATGGGAGGGGAAAGGGCACGGGGGGAGGCAGCCCGTACACAGCTAGTGGCTAATTACTTCACATAGAAATCACACCCCTGTGGAGTGCACACTGCCCTGGCACATTCCATCTGACAATCAATGATGACTCAACCTGACACTGATCCTGAATGTCTGGAGAATGAACCGTGAATACCATATCAGCCTGAGATTGTTCACCTGGAAGTGTCACAATGTGTGCATCCCTACCCACACAGACACCACCAATGCAGTTTTGTGAAGTTACACATTGAAGCAGCTAAAATGAATACCCACTTGCAAAATGCAACAAGAGGACAGTGCCATGTCAGCCAACCCAACCCCAGCACCGCCACACGACACACCGTGCCATGTCATGCTAATTGCAGGTAAACAAAGTAATCCCCACAACATGACATCAGTCTCACTATGTACAGTGTCCCTATTAGAAACCTGCAACACCTGAAATGCTCACAGCAATGCCGGACCAACAACATACTTGAGCACGTACTACCATTAACATGACATCACAAATGTTACATATTAGTAGTCTCACCACCTGGAAACGCCTGCACTCCCACCACTACCAACTGTGCAGTGTTGGCGCCATGTAGAGTTGTAGGTGCACTGCTGCCAACATGGACCCCATCTCCAGACTAGAGGTCCTTGTGTAGACATGAGGAAGGGACCTGCAAATTGGGAGGTAGACACAGAAGAAGAGTTACACATCAATGCAACATGCAGTGTACAACACAACAGCAATATGCACTAGGAATGTATACACAGTATTGACTACAGACTGCCCACACAGCTCATGGGAGTCCAACGTCACTGTGTAATTCACTGTCACTTGGGCACACCCTTTGCAAGCCCATGGAAACGGGAAGCAGGAGGGGTGTGTGTGACTCAAACCCAAGCATCTGAACCAAATACATTACAAGCCTGCATGTGCCCAGCCACAATGCAGCGTATGCCCACAGGAACCACGGAAGCCAACAAATCGTCCCAAAAAAATTGGGAATAAAAGAAATAAAAATAAAAATAAAAATAAGAAACAATCAAAAATGGCCATTGATGGGCCCGGGGGGGTTGGGGAGGCCACCCAGGAGGTCCGAGGACAGGATGCACACCAGAACCCACCTGCGTGGATCCTGGGAAGATAAAACACCTCCATGGGCTCATGGCCCACACGGCTACCCTATTGTGGGAGTATCACTGCTGTCGCTATTATCACCCTGTGCAGCTGCATCCGGAGGTGGTTGCACTATGGGAGGCAGCCTATGCAAGGCCCTAGTCTGCTCCTCCATGGCTGCAAGCATGCGGGTGTGGTAGGTCTGGTTCTGGAGGATGAGTGTGCGGAGGTCCCCATGCAACAACTCACGGGATGCCCGGACCTCCGCCCTCGTTGCCTGCATCTCAGCTGAGAGCGTACGGGTGAGACGCTCCAGCTGCTGTTCTGTCCTTTGGTGTGTTGAAGCCTCAAGCTCAACAAGAGTCGACCTGAGGTGAAGGAGCTCCTGCCTCAGGGCTTCCCTGTGGCCCTGGGACTCAATGGAGATGGCCTCCTGCAGAGTCGCCAGTGCCGCCCGCCTGTCCCTGTTGGACCCCAACATGTCCTCCCTGTGTGACTGGCAGATGGAGTCGGTTGCCTGCTCTAGTCGCTCAATCAGCCTTTCTGGGGGGACAATGGAAGTGGCCACCCTATCCATGGCCTGAGCCATCATCTCGGATGATGCAGCCTGTTGGGTTGCCATACCGTAAATGGATTGCTCCCATGCGGTATTGCCGGGTGGCGTACGGCCACCACGTCGGCGGGCACCACACCTGTCTGGGGCAAGGCGAACTGCGCCTTGCTGTGCCGGCACTGCCTGAGGCTGCAGGACTGCATTCCCCCTCTGATCTGCTGGCCCAGGAACAGGATCAGATGTCGCGGAGTGTGACCCTGCATCCGTAACCACCGAAGGCGTAGCTGCCAACACTGACATCCCCATGGAGGGTTCTGACCCTGGTGCAGGTGGGTGAGACAGAACAGAATCCCTCCCTGGAACACTCACCTGCGACGGCACGTAGGTCTCATCCGAATCAACACCTGAGTACAGCTCGGGGGAGGTGCAGCCAGAGACACCCCTTGAGAGCACGACCTGCAGCACTTGTGGGTTCTCCCCCACCACCACACCACGTCCCTCACTGGTGGTTGGTCGGCCCTCGGACCCCTCCTGGGTCTGCACCATCTCCACAACCCCAGCAGTATCAGGTGCGTCTTCCCCTGCAAAGACATGAAAACAAAGAAATGGAAACAGGCATTAGCACCATGGCACACAATAAGGGCTGAGAAGCAAGAGAACCAGTACTTGATTGACACATGTCCCACATGACTAAAACCCTCCCATGCATGCACCCTCACTGCGTATGAAGTGCAGGCAAATGGCACACACTGATGACACCAAGATGGAAGATGAACACATTTTCTGCATGCTGCCTGGCAGTGGCATCACACATTGGCCTGTGATTGCCAGGTGAAACACACATGCCATCACACAGATGGCATGTACCATTGCTATTGAGTGAAGATGGAGAGGAGGGCAGCACCTATTCATTCAGTCCAGTTCCTGCATGTAATCGCTTTTCTAATTCTAACAGGTCAGATTTTTCACCTGGAGCTGCCAGTCTGAAATGGTCCAATTGCACAGGGACATGTGTGTACAAATGATATCCAGGTAACAAAGTCACTCCACTTTACCATACCCATGTCAGACATGTGACTAGTGGACAGCGACATGCCTAGTGAAAGTGGTGGAATGCAAACAAACTGACTGAATGAACAGTGAAAAATAAGCAACTATGTTGTGGCAAGGTGACACTTCAAGGGCAACTGGCGTGCAGTTGGGCTAGATGTCTACTGTTGGCAGAAGGGATACTGCTATGGCCAAATGCAGCTGCGCAGGAAGGATTGCATGAAGCACATGGCTGACCCATACGACTCAGGCGCACACACTCTCACCTGGCACACAAACAGAAGCCCTCACACACACACCATGCACATGGATGACACACACATGCATGTGCACTCACCGGACAATGCCTCGTAATCAGCCAGATCTCCCACGCCTTGGATCTGTTCCTCCGTGACGTAGGTCCCAGCGACTGACTCATGTGGAGTGAGTTCCATGTCTACTACTGGAGACCCACCTCCAGTCACTAGAGTTGCCGCATGACTTGAGGCCAGCTTACTCTTTGCCCTGCGCTTTAGGTCATTCCAGCGCTTATAGCAATCATTGGCTGTGCGCCTCACGATTCCAAGGGCACTTACGATGTCCGCAACGGTCTGCCAGTGTGCCTGGCGTTGTGCAGGTGTGGTCTTGGATCCTGCAACAATGACCATCTCGTTGTCATGTCCGGACACATACTCGACAAGTGCATTCAGTTCGTCATCCGTGAAGCTGGGCTTCCTGGATGGGCCGGACTGTGTAGCCGTGTCTGGGGCATCAGCCAGTGCCGGACGAGCACTCTTCCTCTTCCGCTTGGAAGGTGGTGGTGATCCTGAGTGTCCTGCGCTGCTCTGGACACTAGAGGCAGGAGCCCTGGTGGACTCTGTATCAGGAGTGTTGGATTGCACATTCAGCATGGGAGTTGGTGCAGGCATTGGCTCTAGTGTGATGGTGTCAGGGGGAATGTCAGCAGCATGGACTAGGACCGACACTGTCCTGGCTGGGTGTGTGAGGGCTGGGGTGGATGGAGCCGCAGCTGCCCCTGCAGCCTCTCCGCCCTGCCTCCTTGGTGCAGCAGATGACCTTGCTGGCCCAGATGCACGTGGCATGGTGACATCAACGTGCACCAGCGCACGTGTCATAGGCCTGCTGACCTGGAAGTCAGCCATGGAGTCAGCCAGATCTGGTGCCACAATGGGCTGGTCCAACAAGGGCTGAGCATGGATGGTGTCAGCCACATCAGCCTCAACGGGAGGGGGGGGGGATTATGGGTGCCCTTGACTGGTCCTCCACACATGGGGGGACAGGCTCACCCTGCAAGTAACGACCACGTCCCCTACCGGATCCACCACGGCCACCACTTGTGGCTCTTCCACCTTTGCCACCCTTACGGAATCCTCGCCTCCCAGCCATGGCACTGATGTAAATGTGCGTATGGGAGTGGCTGGAAACTATTGTCCTGGGCAATAGGGGGTCAAAGGGGTTGGGTACCAGATGGTAATTGTACCCTAGTGCTCTTGCAAGGCTGATTGTAACCCCTGGGGAAAGATGACGGGTCACGCTACGCACAGGAGCCCCAAAAAAGGAAGATGACGTGCACGCAACCCCTCCTAGACCACGTGTGCAGAAAGAAAAACCTGCACTATGCTGTGGCACCCAGTAACACAAGAATGAACGTATGCGTGTCACACGCAGCCTAGAATGACCTCTGAAGGGGTAGGCTACACACGGGGCAAGCACAGATGTTAGATACGTGCGTGACTCACCGTCTGCCTGGTAAACGAGCGTGTAAAAGGAGCACGTTTGGTTGGCAACACCCCCGCCAAAAGAAGATTTGTACGCTGTCTGAGGAGACAGGACAACAGTAGAAGGGAACACTGTTTGAGGGAACAGGCCCA
Organism: Ambystoma mexicanum; assembly: GCF_040938575.1. NCBI lineage: Eukaryota > Metazoa > Chordata > Amphibia > Caudata > Ambystomatidae > Ambystoma > Ambystoma mexicanum. The sequence goes on from NC_090927.1 coordinate 596,186,103, forward strand.
GGTAAACCAGTAAAAGCGAAAAAAGAGAAAAAGCTGTCAGAGGTAACAGGGAATACGAACTTGAAACGCTGTGAAGTAAATCGCGTGTGAAACGACAAGAAGTACAGAATTCACCCACTCGCTCTCCACGAAAAGCACGTACAAGGAAAACGTGTTCTACACGTACCTTTTATACAGGGCCACACGTCCAGCGTCACTTACGCGGCGTGTACGCGCTAGGGCCATTTCCACCAATTACACGCTTTGTCACTTCTGCGTGTAGGGACATTTCCTCCAATTACACGCTTTGTCACTTTTGCGTGTAGGGCCATTTCCACCAATTACACGCTTTGTCACTTCTGCGTGTAGGGCCATTTCCACCAATCACACGCGATGAGACTCTGACGTGCAGTCTTTCCACGTGTGCTCTGTCATCACGTGCTGTGTGGGAAACACCCGTGCGGGTCACGTCACAGACGCGCTTACGCGCTGAGGGCCTTTGGTCCAATAGAATCGCGTATGCGTGCTGACGCGCTTACGCGCTAAGGGCCTTTCCTCGATTTTCACGCTGACGTGCAGGATTTTCACGTGCCAAATCACTCGGTACCAAGCTGGCCACCCGTAAGCACACGGAAGACCACGCTCCTGCCCAGAAGGCCGAACTACTGCCCCCCAGAGCCCCGAGCACGCTCCCACCTACCATCTGCTGCTGCCTGACTGCCTGCTGCCCACGTGCACTGCCATTTGCTGCCTGCACATCAGCCAGGGGTGCTGTTGCTGTGACCACCCCTGCTGGAACCGAAGACTCCCGACTGGAATTCCATCGCTCCACAGCCCAGCCCCAGGACCCAGTTGCCCACCCACTCCTGCCTCTGGGGTTGTCATGTCGGGGCAAACACCATCTGTGACCACTGACAACCCCCGGCCAGAGAGGCAGAGGGGCACCAGCTTCAGTGCCACCGAAGTTGGTGTCCTGGTGGAGCAAGTCCTGGGGCAGTATGATGCCCTCTTCGGAAGTTCCCGTGCCGACAAGGAAGGACGGACTCGGATCTGGACTGACATCGTGACTGCCATCAACGCGGAGGGGGTGGCAGTCCGGGACTTACAACATGTCAGGAAGCGCTGGGAGGACTTCAGGTCCAGGACCCTGAACAAGGCCCGGCGCCTCTTGAAGGCAGCGGATGCCAAGGGGCGCCGGGGCCACTTGTCGGAAGAACAGATGGGGGTCCTGGAACGCATATCCCCAGCGCTCCACGTCCAGGTCCTGGAGAAGCAGACCCGTCTGGAGTCGAGCGGTGAGTGTACATGCATCCTGATTGTGAGCAGTGCGTGTGGTGATTATTCGGTATTGTGCAGGTTGCACATCTGTTTGTATGGGGTCGAGTATGGGTGGGGGTGTACATGGCCGTGGGGCTGACACATGCGAGGGCTGTAATGTGTGAGACATGGATGGTGCTTGTGTGTGTAGGCTTGCATGGCAAATGCAGTTGTGCGTGCACACATGTTTGTATGTATGTGTATGTAAGTAGACATGTCCGTGATGTCACGCATGTATGTTGTTTTGGGCTGCATGTATGAGCACTGTGTACATGTGCATGTGTGTGTATTTGACAAGGGTGCAACAGTGATGCAACATGGATGCATGTGACTGCGGTATGTGTAAGCCTGTTTGGCAGATGTGACATGGATGCCCGTCTGAACAGTGCGACACTTGGCAGAGGTGTACACATGCATGCAAGTGTGGTGGTGTGTGTACATGTGTGGTGCACTTCCTGTGTTGCATGTGATGTCTGGGTCACCTTTGGCTGCTCATGCTGTTGTATGTGTATGGATGGTGGTGGCAGTTGCGATATGGCTGTGGTATGGCTCATGTGTGCGAGTTGCAATGACATGTGTGTTGGGGATTGTGATGACATGTCTGAGGTTTGCCAATGCCACTCATGTGCAACTGTCATGTGTGTATGTGTCCATTGTACAGTGCCCTGATGCCTGTGTTTTGTTTCTCCCTGTCTGCAGCGTCAACTGATGAAGAGGGCGGAGAAGGTGCTGTGGAGCACAGCGGTGGGGATCTGACCGCCAGCCGGAGACGCAAGGCCCGGCTCCCCTCCCGTGTTGTCATCTCGTCGGGGAGTGAGGAGTCCGGTGCCGCGTCCCAGGCCGCAGCTGCCGGGGGGAGGTCCAAGAGGCGGAGGTTGGAGTTGGACTCCTCGGCAGCAGAAGGGGCAGCTGGGACCCCACAGGGCCCAACAGGGGAAGATGGCACGGAGTCATCCAGGTTGGTGGGGGGTCTGGTGGAGGAGGAGGCCGTGCAAGCACCAGAGACGGGGTCTGGAGGTGGGGATCCCACTGGTGCTAGTGGTGCAGTCCAGGACCAGGGACAGGAGGCAGCACAGGCCGCCGCGGAGGTGCCTGTGTGCAATCCTGTCCCCGATCCTGTCTCTGCATCATCTTGCACCAGCAGGGATGCCTACGTCCAGACCCGTTTCCAGGCAGGGGATGAGCTGACGTCAACTGGCCTTCCTCTGCCTGCGGACGTGGCTATCCAGGTCCGGGTTGAGCCTGTCCTGGCTGGTGTGGCGTTGCGTCAACGGGCCATGCGAGGTGACCTGCAGTCTTTTCATGGAGAGACTGCACGTCATCTCGAATGGCTCGTTGACCACGTCAGCCTGCTGGGACAGGTCACCCAGACCGGATTCCTCCGTCTGATGGGGCTTGTTCCGACCCCCTCCTCAACTGGACCCCCTACGCGCCAGTCGTCCTCTGTGCCATCTTCCCACCCATCAGTCACCTGGGTGCCCTGTGGAGCTGCCTCTGACAGTGCGGCCAGGCTGGTGGAGGAGGCATCCCTGCCACAGTCGGGAGTCGGACGTCCAGCAGGGGTGGCCACATCAACAACTGCACCCCAGCCGGCGGAGGATGTGCAGGCAGCAGGAGGCAGTGCACGGGCAGAGGCAGAGCAGCAGCAGCAACATGGTGGGAGCCATGAAGGCTCGGGGCCTTCGACATCGGAGGGGCAGGCATCGGCCGGAGGGCAGGAGGACCCAGGACAGAGAGTGTCTTCCGTGTGGCAGCGGTTGGGCCACGCCATAGGTGCGGAGCGGCGGCGGGCGGAAGAGGCGCGGCTCACAATGGTCAGGGCGGAGAACTCCATGCGGAGGGCCCTGAGGCGGGCCGAGTGCCTCGAGGCAATCCGCAGGGGGTTGGAGGAGGACACGGCGTCGTCCCTGCGGACCCTCGGGGCCATGGAACTGGACCGCCTCCGGGACATCGAACAGGAGTTCGATGATGCCCTGGCCCGGAACACCACGGAGTGAGCCGCTGGACTTGCCCGCCGCCTTTGTATATAGTTCTTTAGTTTTAGGTTTCCTTTGTTTTTTCTTATGATTTGGAGTCGACGGACACTGCTCCACTTTTTGTATATGGTTGATATTTAGGTAGGTTTTTTAGGAGGTTTCCTTAGTTCAGTTGTGATGATGGACCCTTGTTATTTTTGTACATAGTTCTTTGTTGCATGGAGAGTTTTTACATTTCACTTTGGACAAAATTTTTTGGATTTGATTTTCTACTTTTGTGTTTTTATGCGGACATGCAGCTTATTTTTTCACATTTACATTGTAGTTATTTTTCTTTCTTTACCATTCGTATTTTTGTCCAATACATTTTTTTTTCCATTGTTCACTGTGTGGTTTCATCTCATTGGTTTCATGCATGTCATGTTGTGTGTTTTCCCATTCAATTGGAAAATATGTGTGTGACGGACATGGGTTCATTTGCTTCATGAACATTGGGGGTGTAACATGTGTTTTCATTTCCATGTGGGTGAATGGGTTACTTGGTAGGGCTTTTTGGCTGTGGAGGCTGACCATTACGCACATGATTGGGGATTGTGAGGACCTGGTGGGGGCTGCACATGGTGGCAGGGGGGTGGGGGTGGTGGGAGACATGAGTGGGGGCCTGGTGGAGGGTGACCCTGCACTTCTGGGGGGTGGGGGTGGTGGGAGACATGAGTGGGGGCCTGGTGGGGGCTGCCCATGGTGGCAGGGGGGTGGGGGTGGTGGGAGACATGAGTGGGGGCCTGGTGGAGGCTGCCCCTGCACTGCCGGGGGGTGGGGGTGCAGGGGGACATGAGTGGGGGCCTGGTGGAGGCTGCCCCTGCACTGCCGGGGGGTGGGGGTGCAGGGGGACATGAGTGGGGGCCTGGTGGAGGTTGACCCTGCACTGCTGGGGGGTGGGGGTGGTGGGAGACATGAGTGGGGGCCTGGTGGGGGCTGCCCATGGTGGCAGGGGGGTGGGGGTGGTGGGAGACATGAGTGGGGGCCTGGTGAAGGCTGCCCCTGCACTGCCGGGGGGTGGGGGTGCAGGGGGACATGAGTGGGGGCCTGGTGGAGGCTGCCCCTGCACTGCCGGGGGGTGGGGGTGCAGGGGGACATGAGTGGGGGCCTGGTGGAGGTTGACCCTGCACTGCTGGGGGGTGGGGGTGCAGGGGGACATGAGTGGGGGCCTGGAGGAGGTTGACCCTGCACTGCTGGGGGGTGGGGGTGGTGGGAGACATGAGTGGGGGCCTGGTGGGGGCTGCCCATGGTGGCAGGGGGGTGGGGGTGGTAAGAGACATGAGTGGGGGCCTGGTGGAGGCTGCCCCTGCACTGCTGGGGGGTGGGGGTGGTGGGAGACATGGGTGGGGGCCTGGTGGAGGGTGCCCCTGCACTGCTGGGGGGTGGGGGTGGTGGGAGACATCGGTGGGTGCCTGGTGGAGGGTGACCCTGCACTGCTGGGGGGTGGGGGTGGTGGGAGACATGAGTGGGGGCCTGGTGGGGGCTGCCCATGGTGGCAGGGGGGTGGGGGTGGTGGGAGACATGAGTGGGGGCCTGGTGGAGGCTGCCCCTGCACTGCTGGGGGGTGGGGGTGGTGGGAGACATGGGTGGGGGCCTGGTGGAGGGTGCCCCTGCACTGCTGGGGGGTGGGGGTGGTGGGAGACATGGGTGGGGGCCTGGTGGAGGGTGCCCCTGCACTGCTGGGGGGTGGGGGTGCAGGGGGACATGAGTGGGGGCCTGGTGGAGGTTGACCCTGCACTGCTGGGGGGTGGGAGTGGAGGGAGACATGAGTGGGGGCCTGGTGGGGGCTGCCCATGGTGGCAGGGGGGTGGGGGTGGTGGGAGACATGGGTGGGGGCCTGGTGGAGGTTGACCCTGCACTGCTGGTGGGTGTGGGTGGTGGGAGACATGGGTGGGTGCCTGGTGGAGGGTGACCCTGCACTGCTGGGGGGTGGGGGTGGTGGGAGACATGAGTGGGGGCCTGGTGGGGGCTGCCCATGGTGGCAGGGGGGTGGGGGTGGTGGGAGACATGAGTGGGGGCCTGGTGGAGGCTGCCCCTGCACTGCCGGGGGGTGGGGGTGGTGGGAGACATGGGTGGGGGCCTGGTGGAGGGTGCCCCTGCACTGCTGGGGGGTGGGGGTGGTGGGAGACATGGGAGGGGGCCTGGTGGAGGGTGCCCCTGCACTGCTGGGGGGTGGGGGTGCAGGGGGACATGAGTGGGGGCCTGGTGGAGGGTGCCCCTGCACTGCTGGGGGGTGGCGGTGGTGGGAGACATGGGTGGGGGCCTGGTGGAGGGTGCCCCTGCACTGCTGGGGGGTGGGGGTGCAGGGGGACATGAGTGGGGGCCTGGTGGAGGTTGACCCTGCACTGCTGGGGGGTGGGGGTGGTGGGAGACATGGGTGGGGGCCTGGTGGAGGGTGACCCTGCACTGCTGGGGGGTGGGGGGGGTGGGAGACATGAGTGGGGGCCTGGTGGGGGCTGCCCATGGTGGCAGGGGGGTGGGGGTGGTGGGAGACATGAGTGGGGGCCTGGTGGAGGCTGCCCCTGCACTGCCGGGGGTGGGGGTGGTGGGAGACATGGGTGGGGGCCTGGTGGAGGGTGCCCCTGCACTGCTGGGGGGTGGGGGTGGTGGGAGACATGGGTGGGGGCCTGGTGGAGGGTGCCCCTGCACTGCTGAGGGGGGGGGGTGCAGGGGGACATGAGTGGGGGCCTGGTGGAGGTTGACCCTGCACTGCTGGGGGGTGGGGGTGGTGGGAGACATGAGTGGGGGCCTGGTGGGGGCTGCCCATGGTGGCAGGGGGGTGGGGGTGGTGGGAGACATGAGTGGGGGCCTGGTGGAGGTTGACCCTGCACTGCTGGGGGGTGGGGGGGGGTGGGAGACATGAGTGGGGGCCTGGTGGGGGCTGCCCATGGTGTCAGGGGGGTGGGGGTGGTGGGAGACATGAGTGGGGACCTGGTGGAGGGTGCCCCTGCACTGCCGGGGGGTGGGGGTGGTGGGAGACATGGGTGGGGGCCTGGTGGAGGGTGCCCCTGCACTGCTGGGGGGTGGGGGTGGTGGGAGACATGGGTGGGGGCCTGGTGGAGGGTGCCCCTGCACTGCTGGGGGGTGGGGGTGCAGGGGGACATGAGTGAGGGCCTGGTGGAGGCTGCCCCTGCACTGCTGGGGGGTGGGGGTGGTGGGAGACATGAGTGGGGGCCTGGTGGGGGCTGCCCATGGTGGCAGGGGGGTGGGGGTGGTGGGAGACATGAGTGGGGGCCTGGTGGAGGGTGCCCCTGCACTGCTGGGGGGTGGGGGTGGTGGGAGACATGGGTGGGGGCCTGGTGGAGGGTGCCCCTGCACTGCTGGGGGGTGGGGGTGCAGGGGGACATGAGTGGGGGCCTGGTGGAGGTTGACCCTGCACTGCTGGGGGGTGGGGGTGGTGGGAGACATGAGTGGGGGCCTGGTGGGGGCTGCCCATGGTGGCAGGGGGGTGGGGGTGGTGGGAGACATGAGTGGGGGCCTGGTGGAGGGTGACCCTGGATGCTGGGGTGTGGGGGTGCAGGGGGACATGAGTGGGGGCCTGGTGGAGGTTGACCCTGCACTGCTGGGGGGTGGGGGTGGTGGGAGACATGAGTGGGGGCCTGGTGGGGGCTGCCCATGGTGGCAGGGGGGTGGGGGTGGTGGGAGACATGAGTGGGGGCCTGGTGGAGGCTGCCCCTGCACTGCCGGGGGGTGGGGGTGCAGGGGGACATGAGTGGGGGCCTGGTGGAGGCTGCCCCTGCACTGCCGGGGGGTGGGGGTGCAGGGGGACATGAGTGGGGGCCTGGTGGAGGTTGACCCTGCACTGCTGGGGGGTGGGGGTGGTGGGAGACATGAGTGGGGGCCTGGTGGGGGCTGCCCATGGTGGCAGGGGGGTGGGGGTGGTGGGAGACATGAGTGGGGGCCTGGTGGAGGCTGCCCCTGCACTGCCGGGGGGTGGGGGTGCAGGGGGACATGAGTGGGGGCCTGGTGGAGGCTGCCCCTGCACTGCCGGGGGGTGGGGGTGCAGGGGGACATGAGTGGGGGCCTGGTGGAGGTTGACCCTGCACTGCTGGGGGTTGGGGGTGCAGGGGGACATGAGTGGGGGCCTGGTGGAGGTTGACCCTGCACTGCTGGGGGGTGGGGGTGGTGGGAGACATGAGTGGGGGCCTGGTGGGGGCTGCCCATGGTGGCAGGGGGGTGGGGGTGGTAAGAGACATGAGTGGGGGCCTGGTGGAGGCTGCCCCTGCACTGCTGGGGGGTGGGGGTGGTGGGAGACATGGGTGGGGGCCTGGTGGAGGGTGCCCCTGCACTGCTGGGGGGTGGGGGTGGTGGGAGACATGAGTGGGGGCCTGGTGGAGGCTGCCCCTGCACTGCTGGGGGGTGGGGGTAGTGGGAGACATGGGTGGGGGCCTGGTGGAGGGTGCCCCTGCACTGCTGGGGGGTAGGGGTGGTGGGAGACATGGGTGGGTGCCTGGTGGAGGGTGACCCTGCACTGCTGGGGGGTGGGGGTGGTGGGAGACATGAGTGGGGGCCTGGTGGGGGCTGCCCCTGCACTGCTGGGGGGTGGGGGTGCAGGGGGACATGAGCAGGTGTGCAGGGTAGTCCCCTGTTTTGTGGGCTGCCTGCAGGGGCCGTGGAGGGTGTACAGGGAACACCTGTGAGGACCCACCCAGCCTAATTGCGTGTGATAATTCCTGCACACCCCTGTAATACACGTACCTGGCCAAATCGCATGTGAGAATTCCCGCGCACCCCTGTAATACACGTACCCAGCCGAATCGCGTGTAGAACTTCCCGTGTACCCCTGTAATACACGTACCCAGCCAAATCGCGTGTGATAATTCCCACGTACCCCTGTAATACACGTACCCTGGCCAATCGCGTGTAGAACTTCCCACGCACCCCTGTAATACACGTACCAAGCCAAATCGCGTCTGATAATTCCCACGCACCCCTGTAATACACGTACCAAGCCAAATCGCGTCTGATAATTCCCGCGCACCCCTGTAATACACGTACCTGGCCAAATAGCATGTGAGAATTCCCGCGCACCCCTGTAATACACGTACCCAGCCGAATCGCGTGTAGAACTTCCCGTGTACCCCTGTAATACACGTACCCAGCCAAATCGCGTGTGATAATTCCCACATACCCCTGTAATACACGTACCCTGGCCAATCGCGTGTAGAACTTCCCACGCACCCCTGTAATACACGTACCAAGCCAAATCGCGTCTGATAATTTCCGCACACCCCTGTAATACACGTACCTGGCCAAATCGCATGTGAGAATTCCCGCGCACCCCTGTAATACACGTACCCAGCCGAATCGCGTGTAGAACTTCCCGTGTACCCCTGTAATACACGTACCCAGCCAAATCGCGTGTGATAATTCCCACGTACCCCTGTAATACACGTACCCTGGCTAATCGCGTGTATAACTTCACGCGTACCCCTGATATGCACGTTACCCGCTTTGCGTTCCTTGTTTGGCAGCCCTGTGGACTGGTCCAGGGTTAGCGCTGCCCTTTGCGATGATTTAGCGATTTTGATGGCTTTTCCTTGCGCGAGGGCGTTCTTGGGGGCGTTACTGGCGCTGCTGCAGGGTCGCTGCGATACTCTGCGCCACGGCTGGTTTGGGAGCCTAAAATCCATGAATACGCTGTGCACGGAAATCGGTTTTAGCGCACGTGCCTGGCGCAGACAATCGCACGCGGACACTCTGCGCCAGCCGCTTGCGACACTTTACTGCGAAATTCTTTGAATTACCCTGACAGTCTTTGGGTGGAATGTACTCAAAGGCCCAATCTGTAATTTCATTCCACAGGAGAAGCCTTAGTTTAGTTTAGTTTATTATTTGTAGTGCGCTCCAGACCCGTGAGTATTCAGGCGCAAGGCATGAGGATATTTAAAGCTTGGTTACAATATGAAAAAAATGCATTTGTGTGCAAATGCCGATTGGTTACATGTTGGAACAATCAGGTTGCGCTGTATAAAGCCAGGTACATTGAGGCATGCATAGGCTTGCAAGGTAGTTAGAGGTGCTGCTGGTGCCTGCAAAGTGGAGAGGGTAGCGGGCAGAGTCAGCGGGTATGTGCCTAGATGTCGGCCTCTTTGAGCCACCTAGTGATGCTATGGCGGAACTTGTGATAGGTTTGATCGGGGATGGTAGCGAGTTCCATAGGAGTGCTGCCTTGACCTGGAAGCTGCTGCCTCCGATTTTAGCACATTTGTATCTGGGGACCCAGAGGTAGTTGGTGTTGGCGAGTCTGGTGATTCTTGTGGTAGGCTTCAAGGTGAATCTGTCACAAAGGTAGCGGGGTGCTGCATTGTTCAAGCATTTGTAGGTGAGGGATGCAGTTTTTTGTTTTATTTTATCGTGGGTGGAGAGCCAGTTGTTGGCTCTTCTGGTATTAGAGATGTGTTCTCTCTTAGAGATACCTAAGGCTGCTCTCAGCGCGTTGTTTTGTAGGAGTTGGATTTTTTTGATGGTTTGTTTACTGGCTCCTATGTATAGAGCATTGCAGTAGTCCAACCTGGATAAGACGAGGGCTCTGGCTAGGGTGATGCAGCTGTCCTGTGACAGGAAGGCCTTGCCAGCTCTAATCAACTTGCATGTATATGTCGTGGCCGAGGCCAAGGCATTGACCTGTGTAGGGAAGGGTAGGTCAATAGGACCCCCCCCTCCAACTACATGTCCCACCCGGTTAAGACACATGACTCGTCTGCAGCCCCCTGCCCCCCCGGGCCCAGGCGGCAGGGCGGCTGCAGGCAGACATGTGGGGCTGCACCACCATGTTATGTGGCAGGATATAGACGCCATCTTATATTAAGCCATCCCCATCTTGCTAGCAATGTGCATATCTAACACAAGGCAGGAACACTGAACACTGCAGAGTGACCCCCACTTGACCGCGCTCACAGAGGCCCACATTTCCCCCACCTCGCACTGCATGGCAGATCCGCTGAGGACTCGTTCTCACGAGTCACCAGACGCCAGCAAACAACAAAATAAAACACTGTAGCTGTTAACCTTCCGCAGTACATCATTGCCCCAGCCATGCACAGGAACATTAGGATGTTACTGAGACCAGCCCAAACCCTGCAGGCCCTGACCCCAGCACTAAGCCCCCCCAACTGTAGACAGCGTGGCGCCTCACACCCATACCTACCCCGAAAACCATTCCCTTGCAACATGTAGAAACCATTTATGTAATATGTGCCTTGTTGACTAACGTTCTCTGCTAATGTAAAGGAGAATGGGTAAAGAGAAAAATGTGCAACTGATATTGTATATAATGAAGAGATGTACAAAGACTGGACAGCTGATAACAGTGAACAATAACCTGTGTTGCTCTCTTTATACACTCTTTACACACACCTGCCTGACACTACTTCATGTTCGTATGTCAACTGTAGATGTGAAATGCTATGTAAAAAAGTATGATCCCCAGCTAGTATCCCATGTAGGAACCCCATGTGTTATTAATCACCCCTCACCCATACGACAGTAAAACCGCCTCATGCAAGGTGCCACGCACGGAGACGCAAGGCCATTTCCCCCTCCTCCTGCGCAGGCCCTCTCGAGATAGACGGTGTTCAAACAGCGCAGCCCTGCCTTCCCTCCCGATCCTGCTGGACCTGTTTCAAGCATCCGCCACCATCCCCCGTGTCAAAGGCCGCCACAGCCTGACACCATGACTTACGAGCTACCTGGTCCTAAATCCCATCGCCTTTCAGGCACCAGTCACATGCCCCCACGGGACAGTAGTACCTCCATCGACCCCGAGTAAATGACCCTAGAAAGGGGGGCGCTCACACGTGTACAAACAGATCATAATACCATCCCTCACTGAAATTGCCAAGAATGGTTAGTCAAGCACCCCCGCACCTGCCCCTAACTACGCCCATGAGACCTGATTGTTTGAACGAGAGGTATCCCCCAAACTGATGTATTGAGACACTCCAGATCACATATCAATGTTCTGGGCCATGTATTGATCTAAGGTCAGCGCTTACAAGAGTTGCAAATCAACTGGACACAAGAAGTGTGACGAATGGGTGGGAATGTGTGGCCAAAAGGGCAAATGTTAGCTTAGTTATCAATCGTTGTTACAAGGCATGTCCGGCCTGGTGCTACACCCCGACGAGCCCAGCTGACCTCTCACCCCACGTGGCACAGCATCAATGTCTGCCAATCCTGGAGAAGCAACTGTATACATTGTATACCACCTAGCCATCACCACCCAATCCCTAAGACTCTGTGGCCCCTATAGCTTACCTCATGCATGACGTGTATTTGTAATATAACCAACTGTCTTTGCTATTGTCAGACAGAGCGCTCTCAGAGTTTGCAGAGTCCTTTGCATGCCCTATATTGAATTATATAAAGCTCTTTTGATCTCACCCGCACTTGGTCCTGGCCTCATTCCCCTTCCGGGGTGTGTCCATTACTGCCTCTCATTAAGGGGCGTGCATTTCTGGGGACACTTACATTCAGTGGTGACCCCGACGTGATTTGTTTTGTTAACTGTCCCCTTGGCACGAGACGCCCACCTACTCCAGCTGGTATGCAGAGATGTGCGCTCGCAGTTAGGGCAAGAGGGTACGGGTCCCGTTTCAAAAAACCCTTAGTACCGCTCGCCAGAGGCCATTGTGGGGCCATTGAGTGCGAGGCCGCGCTGCTTGGACGGACCAAATCTGGAGAGTCTCGGATCAAGACAGGCACGTGTGTATTAAGTGCGAGTGATATTAAAAGGAAACATTTTTAGTTTTTGGAGGACAAGGGGAAACAAGAAAAAAGGGAGTGGGGAATATAAGGAGAACTTTCTTACTTCTAATACTTTCTCTTTCTTTGCATATGGCCATTAGGACACTGAAGTGAAAAGGAAAAGAGGACTGGAACCTAACTCTGTAAGGGGGTAGAAGGCGTTCTATCTCGACTAGTGCTGGGAATAAGTAAAACTGTGAAAAGATAAATTTATTGTGTCTGAGTGAAGAGACACGGAAAATACGTTAGGACTAGCTTTTCTTCTTCTTATTCTTCTCTAAATTCCTAAATTCCTCTCATTCGGGGTGGAAATAAGGTCGAAAAAAAAATATATTATATATATATATATATATATATATATGTATATATATATATATATATATATATATATATATATATATATAAACAAAAGAAGCTGTGTAAGGGTTAGAGGAGGTCTCCGTAGAAGGCGAAGGGCAAGGTAGGGAGGGTAAATGCTATATGTGTATGCTGAGGTATGATGAATGTCTGTGGTGTGTTGTGCACATTGTATGGTTGTGATTTTCTGTAATTACGTGACACTATATAGTTGCATTGTTTCAAGTACTTTTCTAGGGGGGTACGGTCATTGTAAGTATGGCCTGGCAAGATTTGACAAAGCAACACCTTTTCCATCGAGCAAAAGTGTGAATTGTTTATTATAACGTGAAAGGGGTTGAAGTCCCATGTACCCAGTGACCCACACATAGTGACAGAACAGACTAATACAAGAAAACAGAATAACACCATTCCAGGCATGGGAGCGGAGACACCCCTAGCGCACATTTGTAAAAGTTTACCAGGCCATGCAGAAAGAATAACTAAGTACCATGATCAGTGGGTAACGGAACTGAAAGGGGAGGGTCTCCCCCAGGTTTGGCCACAGGGAGGGTCCTTTGAAAAAAGTGTTCTGGACATGGTAGCCACCTGCATATTCCTAAAATACAAGGGAAAGCAATGTCATAATAGGAGGGAGATACTAGATCTATAGCGATTATTTGAGGAAATACCTCCACCAAAGAAAATAGACCCCATACTTGATCAACCCACCCTCACGGCTACCCCATCAGTGCGAGCCGAGGGTAGCAAGGAGAACGAGGGAAAAGAGGGAGTAATAGAGGTGACCCGATTGTACCCACTTCTAAATAAACCCCCACCCGCTGAAGGATACAGTGATCCCACATACGTGCCCACTAGTACCCCCACACCCACAGCAAGACCAACTGTAAGACCACCGCCATACGGGTGTTCCCGATCCAATGGGCAGGTGAGTACCCCCTCGGTAAACATATGTAAATTGACTGAAGTTTTAGACGCCAGACTCTCAATAGCAAGGGAAGAGTTGTCAAGATTACAAAGATTATGCGAACAAGGTGAGCCAAGTACAACAAGGTCAGAACGATTGCCCCGGTCCCACCCCACAGATAAGTCAAAGGAGGAAGGATGGAAGAAAGGGGAGATACTATTCAGAATACAAGAGGAGCCCACGCAGATAATAGAACTAGGAGCGAACAATATAGGAGGAAGTGTAGAGGGAGAAGGAGTGGAAGGTGATGGGAGAGAAGAGCTGTGGTGTGACCTAGACGAAGACGAGCAGGAAGCTGGGAGGTTAGGAATGGCAACAGGTGGAAGTTTAGTGGAGCTAGGGGAAACACCACTGGGGAGAACACAGGAACAGGAGTGGACAGGGAGGGTAAGAAGCAGAACGGGGAGGACAGCAATGGTGGGGAAAAAGGGAATGAAGTTGAGTATTGGGAAAGGATGTAAGGGACGACTACAACTCCCACTAATACATCGGGGGGGGGCGGAAAAACCAAATTATATACCATGGGCACAGATGGATAAGGCAAACTTAAAATCTCTGCCCCCGCTATCAGGTGGAGCTAGCAAGTGGATATACGCCTTTGAGAAACACACTGCAGGGGTGCCCCTGGCCATTGGAGATGTAAAGAGTTTACTTGTGTCAGCAGTGGGGGATCAATCAGACAGGGTGTGGACAAAAGCAGGTTTCCCGGGAATAACGCTGGATAGTGACAGACATGATGGCGCTGCCTTCAATACAGTGCGTGCGCGCATTTGTGACGCATTGAGGGACACATTCCCAGACACGCCAGATTTACAGTCAGTATTGCAATGCACTATGAATGATGGGGAAGAAGTTTTGGATTAAATTTTTCGGGTACAGGAGATGTGGAGAGCTGAAATGGGTACACCACATGACCAATCAACATCGTTTTTTTACTTCATAATAAAGAGAGGGCTCCCAAAAGAAGTGCAAAAATCGCTTGACAAAATAGCAGGGATCGAAGCAAAGGGATGGCCAGAGATACAAAGCATAATAGTGCACCACTGCAAAAGAATTAAGGAACGAGAAAAGGAGGTGGCGCAAAAGAGGTTGGTAGACGAAGCCAAGTTAGTACAAACGAAACTGGTGAAGGTTGCAGCAGCTGTAGCAGCACTCACACATGACAGAGACCCAGAAGAGGAGGAGGGGGGATTAGTAGCAATACAGGGGAGGATGGCTGCAAACTGGGCAGACAACGGGCAAAGGCAGTGGAATGGACAGGAGGAGTACGAAGGACTGCAGTGGCAAGCGTGGCACGCTGGCAACAGAAGAGGTGGGTACAGGGGGCGAAGAGGGGGTGGACAGGGATATGGAGGTAATGGCAGAAATGGAGGACCAGGAACCAGAGGGGGGCAAGGAAATTGTTGGAATTGTGGGAGGTGGGGACACTTCTCACACGAATGCAGGTACAGGCCTAACGCGAGTTACCAAGATGATCAGTATTACAGGCACCCCCACCCGGGGACCCCATACGGATTGCCCCGGGACAGATGAAGAGAACATCAAGACCACAGAGGGCAAGAGCAATACAGGGAAAGACCACACCACACTCAACAACATCTACAAAGCAGTGAACACATACAATACACACAAAACAACCCATTTACTACGACATCTAACGGTGCACCTGCCCCATATGGAGGAGTAGCAGTAGTTTCAGGTAATGTTTTCAGCCGAGGGGGAAAAACCAGGCATCCAGCATAGGATAGCCCACAGAGAGTACTTGCGTGTCCAATCCTGTCGACAACCTTCAATGCCAGCGAGGAACCATTGATAGGAGCAGAGATAGGAAACAGAAAATTCATCTTTATGGTAGATTCTGGAGCCGAAAAATCGTGTATACGTGTGGGCCGGTTTCCGCTATCTAATCGTATATTGGAGACGCAGGGGTTCTCTGGGGCGGTGGTCCAAGTTCCTTACACAGAAGATTTGGACATTACAGTGGGGGGAAAAACAGTGAGGGCACCCCTATTATATTATGAACAATCACCCGTGAACCTGCTGGGAAGGGACCTCCTCAGTAAGCTGAACATGACTATCTCGTTCACAAAAAGGGGAGGAATTGTGTGCTCAACCCCAGGGATGTGGTCAATGCATGCAATGCTAGTGATATATTCAAGAGCAACATGCCCAGAGGTGCGCGGCATACCCATGCAACCAGATATGTTCATTCATGGGCTAAAAACATTAGCTAGGGTGGTCCCGGAGTTGAAAAAGCTAGAATAGAGAGTACCAGCAGAATTTGTATTTCGCCCAATAGCCAGCCCCGAGATAGTGCCAGGAACAGTGATGTCATTGGACATACATGCTGTACAAATCACAGCCAAACGAATAGTTGTAATTGCAATGGATATGCACGGCTGCGAGTGATGCACAGTATTATGTATAAACACTGACATTGCACTCCAAGATCTGTCAGATGAGGAGCTTTTCACAGATTCAGAGAGTAACGGAGAAATAATCATGGAAATAGCCATCCCTTGTGAAATAATGATACAGCAAAGGCAGGTGCCAGTACAGCTGATGGCAGTGGTGGGCGCCCCACCTTCATTCTTTAATGATGACATGCAGTCAGTGCCCTGGCAATTGTGGACGACAGGTCCCCATGACGTAGGGCTACTACACGGGGTCACACCAGTAAAGGTCAATCTCAAGCCTGGAGCAATTCTACCCCGGGTCAAACAATACCCCCTGTCCCCGGAAGCAGAGGAAGAGATAAAAGAACCAATAAATGCTCTACTCGCACAGGGAATAATAGTACCCTCAAAGTCCACGTGCAACACCTGTATTTACCCAATCAAAAAAGCGAAAAGGAGGGGCCTGTAGGATGATCCAGGACTTACGCCCACTAAATGACGTCATCCAGAAAGAGTTCCCTTTGGTCCCAAATCCGGCATCCATCCTATGCAGCATACCAAAAGACGCATCTCACTTCACTGTAGTGGATTTAAAAAATGCATTTTTCTCAATACCACTCGCAGAAGAGTGCAGATACCTGACAGCATTCACACTAGGGGGGAGGAGGTACGAACACTGCAGATTGCCCCAGGGATATTGCGAAAGCCCCAGCATATTCAAAAGAATATTGCATGAAGATCTTGGAAACATGACTGCCGACAGCACAATCATACAGTATGTGGACGATTTGTTAATTTGCAGCAAAAACGAGGAAGAGTGTCGAAAAGCCTCCATAGCCCTTCTAACATTGCTATCCCAAAAGGGGTACAAAGTGGACAAAGAAAAGTTACAATACTGTCAACGTGAAATGCTGTACCTGGGGCAATTGATATCAAAAGATGGCAAGAGAATAATCCCAGACAGAGTAGCGGCTATCTCGGCCGTAGGAAGACCAAAGACAGTGAAAGACATGCAAAAATTCCTAGGGATGTGCAGCCATTGTCGAGCCTGGATATTAGACTACGCTGCATACACACACCCATTGCTCCAGGCACTCAAAGAGGCACAAAAGGAAAAAACAGAAATACAGTGGGACTCGGAGACATGCGATGCATTCACATCATTCAAAGAGCTCATTTCAAGCGCACCAGTACTCGCGACCCCAGATTATGAACACAAGTTCTACCTATTCTCGCACTGCAAGGGGGCACTCATGACGGCAGTCCTAACACAGAAAACGTCACTAGCTCACAAGCCTCTGGCATACTATAGTGGGACACTGGACGCTGTAATGCAAGGACATTTCGCATGCGAACAGGAGAGAGTGGATTCCAAGTAGAAACCCAGAGTTTTAACCTCTTTGGCGACAGTAATAATATTATTGTCTATGTTAAATGCTGAGTATTTGGGGCTGAGTTTTTTTAGGGTCGAGGGACTGCCCAGGATGATGATCTCTGTTTTGTCATCATTCAGGCATAGACCGTGGGTGGCCATCCATGCCTGGATGATGAGATATATCCTGTTCACCAAGGCCAAATCCTTGTCATCATCACCCGTATGCGGTAGGAGGATCTGTGTGTCATCTGCATAGTTAGTGTAGGTGACACCCAGAAGGTCCAGATTATCGAAAAGGGGCTTGGTAAAGATATTATAGAGGGTGGGTGAGACGCAAGATCCCTGGGGCACTCCGCAAGTTATGGGGATGGGGTTGGCTGCTGCCGTCGGGGAGAAGACTCTCATAGTCCTGTTGGTTAGGAAAGATTGTATCCATGCTATGGCTTCTTTGGAGAAGTGAGCTGCCGTGTCCAGGTGGCTGCATAGGACTCTGTGGTCGACCAGGTCGAAGGCAGTTGATAAGTCCAGGAGTAGAAGGAGGGCTGATTTCCCTTCATCCCAGAGTTCATCAATCTGTGACTTAAGGTCTAGGAGGGCTGTTTCTGTCCCATGTTGGGGTCGGAAGCCAGGTTGCCTGTTTCCTAGTAGGGAGTTGGTTTCTTGGTATTTTTGTATCTGGGAGTATGCAATTTTGTCTAGGATCTTTAGGAGAAAAAGCACTGTGGTAATCGGGCGGTAATTGGTGGGTATTAGTGGGTCTATGGTCTGCTTTTTCAGTAGAGGAAGCACCCGTGATTGTTTGAGGTTGGATGGGATGGTATTGGTGGAGAAGGATGAGTTGATGAGTTTTGTGATAAAGGGGGCTAGATCTCTGGCTGCATCCTTTAGAAGTTGAGCGGGGCATAGGTCGCCTTGACAGTTGTTGGGGTTGAGAGATAGTATAGTATTTTCTGTTTCTTTTATGGTGACTTTGGAGAACTTAAATCTGGGGTGATTGGTAGGGTTACTTGGTTGCTCTAGGTTGATGCTAGTGGGCTTGTTGCCAGAGAGTGTGGCTTTTTTCTTGGCAATTTCTGTTTGAAGGGTAGTGGCTTTGTTGGCTAGAGTTTGCTGTATGTTGGAGCACCGGATTTGATCTTTGATGCAGTTGTCTGGCACAGGGATGGGTGCTTCTAGCTCTTTGAGGATGACAAAGAGTTCTTTCATGCTAGAGTTGGCTTGGGCAATTCTGGCATTGTAGGTTTTGCGTTTAGCTAGGATGATTTCCTTTTTATATAGGGCTGTGATGGAACTGAGGTTGGCTTTGTTTTTTCGTCAGAGGGTTGTGCTCGCCAAGATGTCTCGCAATGCCTTTTATGTTTGCGCAGTGATTTTAGGTATGGGGTATACCCTGAATTGAGATGGGCTTTGGGTTTGCTTTGTCTAAGTTTCAGTGGTGCGATGGAGTATAGAGATGTGGTCATGATGTGGTTGAATTCCTTAACCATAGCTTCGGGGTCTAGGTTTTCCGGGATGGCATTGAGTGTGGGGAGGATAAGGGGTAGCAGTTTGTCAAAGGTAATGTTTTTTTTGTTCCGGGTAGGGATGGACGGCGCTAGAGGTGCGGGTGCCAGGGTGGGTTTGGTGGTGGTTAGGGTAAAGGTTATGAGGTGGTGATCCATCCAGATCTGGGGGGATACGGAGGCTATCGTGGTGTTGCAGTTGTGGTCTGCTACCCAGTCCAGGATTCTACCTTTGTTGTGTGAGGGGGAGAGCACTCTTTGGGTGAATCCTTATTCCGCTAGTATACTAGCCACATTGGATGTGTGTATGTCTTTGGAGTCGTTGTAGCCTAAGTTCAGGTCGCCTAGTAGTAGGACTTGAGAGGAATTTTTTAGGTTGTTTGAGATGATATTAGATATGTCATCTTCAAAGGTCCCGATGTAGACCAGGTATATTGTGAGGGTCTGGATGTTGCCTATGTTTATTTTAGCTGACATGAGCTCACATGAGTTGATGACACGGGATGGCACTAGTCTGCAATGTAGATTCTTGTTATGAGTGCAATGCCTTCACCCCGAGTATCGGTTCTATCTGATCACAATATGGTATATCCGTTGGGTATGGCCAGTGAGAGGGCGGGTCCTGCTGCGGTGCGTAGCCAAGATTCAGTGACTGCTAGGAGGTCTAACTGTTCAGAGTGGATGATGTCTGCTATCTGTAGCGATCTATTGTTTATTAGGCTGCACTTGAGGCTAGGTTTGTTTGGCTCGGGTGTGGTGGGACTAGCTGTAATGTGGGTCTTGGAGGGGGTGCTGTGGGTGGTAGTTGGAATGGGCCAGTGTTTAGTTGTTCGTTTGTTAGAGGATGCCAGGGTTCTAGCTAGTGGTTCATAGAGTTTTGCAAGTCTTGAGCGGAGTCTGCCATTCCTCTCGAGGGTATTGCAAGGTAGTGTGTTTTGTGTCTGGCGTTGTGGACGGTAGTCGATTGGCCTGGGTTTGTTAACGTGGTTGAGAGGCGGTGACATGGTGTTGTAAATGGTGTAGTATTGGTACGTTGCTAGTACTAAGAGCAGGATGTGTATGATACTTGTGTAGGAAGTGGGGAGCAGGGTGTGCATGAGTGTGTGCATTGTTGGTATGGGTGCTGTAAGTGTGGGCGCTTGTATCAGATTTAGTATTGGTGTGCTGCTAACTAGGTCGGGTCTAAGCCGTGTGGCTATGTGCGGGGTTCAAAATTCAAATACGGCAGTTGTCTAAATGCAGTATGTGTAAGGGCGCAGCATTAGTTGGGTAAAAGGCAATAAAATGTGGATGCAGGTACAGCTACAGCAATTCAATGACAGCAAGTGACTAAAAATGCAGCAGTTCAAAAGCACAGACAGAGGGTCAGCTAGATTCAATTTTACAGTGAGTGCCTAAAAATGCAGCAGTTCAAAAGCACAGACAGAGGGTCACCTAGATTCAATTTTACAGTGAGGATAGTGCGATGGTGTGCATTGTGGGCTTGGGCTGATAGTAGTAGGCAAATAGTGCACAGTCAACAAGCAGGCATTGTTGCAGAAAGGTGGCAGGGCTAATACAAAATAATGATTATTTGTCATGGTAGCAATGAAGAGGTGGAAATCATAACTAATATGAGTCATTTTTATGATCCGTCTTTCACCTAAACTAAAAATGGTCAACAGTGGTCTTTTATTCTGCCTACATTGATTCACCTGTCTCTCACTTAAAAGGCACAGCACATTTCAAACTTTTTGCTTTAAGGAAATAAACTTGGCTTCCATTCATTTTTACACTGTCAAAGTGACTAGTCTTTGAGTCTGCTTTTCAGCAAAGTCATCATCAGCCTGCCCAGCATCAAACTCAGCCTTTGCAAAGGTTCCCTATCTGTCATCGCTGCAGGCAGAAGACAATTTAAATAATGGGCTCAAAAACCCAGATCTGCCATATCTGAGTAAGAAGTATGTATTCATCACTTACCAGCTGGACATGGCAACAATCCAATCAGATCAAATCCATTTGTATGGGTTCCTAAAGGTGGTCCAAGTAAGGAACATGGATATAAGCAGGTGAGAGCTTTGGGTAGGATGTATGCAGTAAGGAACTGGTGTTTGAGGAATATATGGGGGGTTAGTGCAGAGTGGATAGTTTACCAGTCATAAATTGTAGAGTGGTGTGCACTTGTTTTTTCCCCGTCCCTTGCCTCTGAACCTCTGGAAGCAGGGGACACCCTTGCTACCCACAAAAGCAATCACTACCAAACATGGGGAGTGGGGGACAGCCCCACAACTCCCACTCCCCATGTTTGGTAGTGATTACCCAATTTAATCGCTTCAAATCGATCGAATGGTATTGGACGAATTCGTTAGATGTACCATAAAATCAATATGAAATGATTAGATTTCATAAACATATTTCATAATCACTACTGACAAAACTTTTCATTCAAAATTCAGAAAGGACAGGAACGCTACATTCTAGGTATGCATACCAACTTCATTTTGTTCACTTCATTGCAATATTAAGATGATGTTAAAATGATGTTAAAGTAGGGGTAGGAAGATGCTTTTTAATCACACGCAAGACATTTAATAAACTCAGTCTAAACCCTAAAAAGTGCCATCTGTAATGCCTCATTGTTTGTATTTAGGCAATATTTCCAGAAGGCCTCGCATTTTATGGTTTATAATTCATAAAGTATCCCCCTAAATTTCAAACATCAATTGGGCCAAGCTCCTTACATTCAGTTAGAACATGTTTCTCTGTTTCAATCATGGTTTTTATTTTACACATGCAACAGTACCTCTTGTCATTAGATAGTTTTAATACGGGCCCCAACACAGACAGGACTGGAAGTCAATTTAAGTGAGCTAACAGGAAACATTTACGTATACATGGTGAGGGAGAGAGAAGCAAATAACTTTGCATGACCTTAAAGCCATACAACCTATCCACTATACATGCATATCTCTTCAGCAGAGGCAAGTGATCAACATTTTGGAGCCAATCCAATCTGTCAGTCTTCCTCACAAATGATTTTATCAATGAATAAAAGCCCTTATTTCAATTTAAACGCCAACAAATCTTAATTACTAAATCTGTCCCATTCCTAAGCTATCTTTCATTAGAATTTGACTTCATGACGTCCCCAGGTAATGATAACAATGAACAGTTTGGGTTAGTCATGGACTTGATGAATAGCATTCCTTGTTTTATCACAACATTACTTTGCAAAGACATGAGGCCAAGTTGCAATCTTAGGATAGCCATTGGAACACCAACTAAATCATGAAGGGTTAGTGCTACTAGACCATAAGCATATGCTGAACAGTAACATTGGGCCTCATTACGAGTGAGGCAGAACAGGTTAACAGGCTCCACTAAAGGAGGCAGACCCGTTAAACCCGTTCCGCCTCATTACAAGCTCACCTCGCAGGACCCGGTAAGTAACGCCTGGTCAAACAAGGCGCGCTTACCGGGTCCCGCGAGGGGAAGAGGGAGTAAACAACGGCCGCTCGTAATCAGCCCGTTGTTTGCACCCTCTCCTATTCCCATTGAGCCCTATGGGCGCTCAGATGGGAATGGAGAAGGTCCGGGCCCGGGTTCCTGGAGGGAAGAATTACCAGGCCCTCAAAACTCGGAATGGCCAGGTAATTCCCCATTCTGGGAACCCGGACCCATTTTCAGTGGCAGCCATGCTGCCAATAGCGGCATGGCTACCCCCAAAGTCATAAAGAGGCCCGCTGTCTATATAGAGAAAATGTACCATCTAGGCTAAAGCCCAGGGTTTGGAGGCTAAATTTAGATATAATCTGCGTTACAAATGCTGCATTTCTTTTCTTGGTAATCAGGCATTCATCATATGTGTGTGGGGTGTATTTAAAGGCCACAAACAGAAATCCATTTCACCTGAAAAGCTGCATTTAAACTGCCACCAAAAACGGCCCTGCTTTGCTTTCCCTGTCACATGAGTGGCAAGCATTGGAACACTATAAGCAAAACGGCCCTGCTTTGCTTTTATTTCAGCTGAAATACAAGAAGTTATACACTGCATCCAAAAACTGCCTTGATTTACTTTTAATTCACATGAGGGGCAAGAATGTCAGCACTACAATCAGAAACGGCTTTTGCTTTCCCTTTCACTTGAACAGCAACCCTTGAAATACTGCAAACGAAAAACAGCTTTGCTTTTCTTTTGTTCAGGTCAGATTAAAGAACGATGTGTAAGGGGGGCTATCCTTCATTATCAATGTACCAACAGCAAATGCAAACTTGCTCAAAAAGCAGAAATCCAAGTATCCTGTGACCTGCAAGACAGGGTTTTAAACATTAGAAGCAAAAATCCTGCACACCTGTGAGAAAAAAACGGCTCTAAAAAGCAACAGTGGGAAGATAGCACTGGGGATGGCCCAAGCAAATGTACATTATGTTCCAACCCACAAGACTCAAGTTACCTTTGAAGAGACACTTACTACAGGAAAAACCAGTTCGGGCTGAGGCAGGAAATTTCACAATTAAAAGCCCTGCTTCTAGCTGGAAGTCGCACCTACCAGTGAACCATCCTGCAATAAAATGTGATGCTGCTGAGGGCGTCATAATTCCCTGCTCTACCAGACATGAAGGCAGGAGCCCAGAGATTTCAAAGGAAGCAAAGAGTGGCTAACGCTTGACCAGGAGGTATGAGAATTACTTTTGTTTTATGAAATGTTTTCATGTAATTTCCAGGTGGTTTGAAAGGTATTAATTGCATTTTCCTAGAACTTTGGGGACTGACAGGGCCAGTTAGATTAGTTTTCTCGCTGATCTAAAAATTGGAGAAATGTGAAAGTTGGTGAAAAGATGGAAAATGAAATTAGGAACATGCTTGGTCATTTGCAGAGTCCTAGCTATTGTACATTTTATGAACATGGCAAAAATGTGCCAAAAGGCAATGCTATCTCATACAGAGTTGGCAATCAGCTGACCTAATTCCCTATGACCAACTAAATCAGCATATCTAGTTCATATGGCAGGGGCTAGCATAATTATGAAGTTATGAGACATAACTCGTTTTTGCTAAAAAATGGTAATGAGAACAAAGATTTGTAATAAATGCAGACAGATGGTGCTCCCTTCCCTTGAACTTTTGCACCAATCATGCCAGGGGGTGGAGAGAGGAATGGTAAACTGTCCTATCTGAGCGACAGGAATAATTACAGGGTACTCCCCCCAGACTGTAAAGTTAGTGATGTCATTCATGTTATATAAATGGGGACTGTACTAGGTTTTAGAGACCCACACCAAAATCCGGGGAGTCAGGAGAAGGAGGACGGAGAGAAGGCGGTTGAACCTTACCATCCTTGAGAGTGCAGTGACCAGACCCCTTGCCCTAGCTGTCCAGAGTGTCCTGAGATCCAGCTGGCTTTCCTGAATCCAAACTAAGGCTTGCTTTGTAAGTAGCATATGACCCCAGTCCTAAATTGCACAAGCCCTTCATTTTTGAAGCATTGCATCCACTATTTCTCCAATTGAAACCCACATTGAAAACCCCATTGAAACCCCCATTGAAAACCCCAAAATTGCCAGTGTAATTTAGTCACCTTCCCATAGAAGAATCTATTATTAGCCTGTGTATGTTAGCAGATATTCTTTGGAAAACCTCTCAGTTGTCTGTGTAAATTCTTAGTATTTTTCTCAAGTAAATCAAAGAATTCCCCCATTGAAATTCACGGTTCAAGATTGTTAAAGTTTGAAATCAACCATCTTGTCCCAGGTGTTGTATTTAATTATTATAGTCTTTAAGGTGTTGCCTCAAAGGAATTCATCTCCTTGTAACGGAAAACCAAATTTGTCCATGTATTATGTGCATTACCAAATGAGTGCCCATTTGCATCTGTCCTATTAAACCCCAAACCATTGTTCCATTGTGAGTAATCCCTTTTGCCTAGAAGTGTACCTGTTATGTGCCTCTGTCCTTGTCATCGAAAACCAATTTTCCTATTTTAAGCTAAACCCCCTCCATGTGCTGCCTGTCATTGTAAACCCAGTGTAAACAAGTTTCCATTTGCCACTTTATTTTCCCTTTTTCCCTTGCTTTTTCCCAAAGCCGATTTTCCCCCTTCATTTCTAGTTTTGCCCTGGTGTGGTGATTAGTATTCTATAAACTTTCCCAAATCCCCTGTGTAAGTGTAAGCAATACACATTTCCTTACATTCTGTCCCCTAGCAGTTGTGAGTAATAATCAAAATCCCATTTTGCCATTTTGCTCTATAAATGGGTTTTGACTTTCTTTGCTAGCTTCCCATCTTGTGGTGGTGGGCTTTACCCCAAATCCGAATTTCTCTCTCTATTACTACTCCTTGCCACTGCCAACCATTCAAAGGAATCAAGTTTAGCTGATGTTTGGGGGTGAGTGTTGCAGGGGTGAGTGCTAAACCGTTGGTGCTATCAATTGGTAAAAATTGTTCTTTTTTTCTGTTTTGTCATTAAATAACTTGTTCTGTACAGATCATTGCATTAGTTTTTCCACAACATTGGTGGCTGTGAAATGTTTTGATTTTCCTTTTTCATTAAATAATAAATTAATACATATCTTATTGATACACACCGCTGGGTTCCTAGTCCATTGTGACATGGCGTGTTTGTGGAGGTTGGGTGTGAGACGGGTTGGAGGCCTACTAAACAATGAATCCGTAGTATATTAAAAATAAACAGCGTTTTATAGTGTGGCACATCCATTGCAGGGGAAGGAGTTCCCTAGCTAGCATGTGCCGTGTAATAAAATCGTGACATATGCATGTAGAATCAATGTCAATGAAAAAGTACTTGTAGCTATCTGTTTAGTCAATAGGTCTATCAGGTGACGTAACCCCGATTTTAATAATCCTTTTATTACCAAAGTGCATAATCCTTTTTTTTTCACTATTTATAATTGAGCTGTTTTCAGCAGCATAACGCTACAGTTCATAATTGATCCTATTGAGTCCAGAATAAGTATGAATGAAGATAGCTAAATCATCTGCATAAAGCAGGATGGTAATGTGTGTCGGCCCAACCTTTGGTGGACATCTTGGGACCTGTATTAGGCACGTAGGGAGATCCACAAAGTGCAGGTTGAATTTCAGGAGGTCCAAAACACACCCCTACTTAACTGCATTGTTAGTGTTTATGCGGCTCCATATGGACCCCCTGCTGTCCAAACGTGCCTGTTCACTAGTGTCTTTATAATAGAGTCTCAAGAAATGCAATAAAAGCACAGGGCAGCTATAATCAGCCAGCTTCAACTATGTTTTTTTCTTTATTAACAGAGTTGGAAGCAGCTTTAAAATTATTAAAACGTACACTTAAGGCCGGAGCATCACACACCTTTATCCTAGCAGTCAATAGATCGAATAATCTCAAGTTATGGGATGTTAAGAAGCTGCCTCTAAATCCCTTCTGGTGTATGTCTAAAATTCCAGCGCTGCCTGCCCATTTTGTAAGGTCATCCAGTAGAAAAGATACAAATATTTTTCCCGCACTGTCAAACATTGACAAGAGTCTACAGTTAGACGACTCCATACGTGAAACTTTTTAAAATATGGGTACCAGTATCGCCTAACGCCAAGTCATAGGAATGCGCCCTGTGTCCAATACTTTAATAAACAAGACTTCAGGTATACTGGACCAGGTTTCCGGATCACTTTTTAATGAAACATTGGCTAACCCGTTTGGCCCAGGGGCCTGAATGATTTTAATTTATGGATTTTTACTAAACGAAAAGCTCTTGCATTTTAAAGTCCCTGCTAGTGTAAGGTGGGGCACTATCACAATTGGTACATCTATCTATGTATTCTCTCCATTGGGATTCATTAGTAGGATTTGTGACCTGCTCTCTTTAATTCCATTTTGCCATACTCAATATTTGCCAAATTCTCCTACTATTTCTACTATTCAGAGCCGCAACCATTGTTTGCCAGCTTGTATTTCTGCCAGACACATGCCACCACTCATTTTGTTTTGAACAGAAGCAGAAATGTACTAGCACCAATTTGTTGGTTAGATTCTCTGTGCATTTTTGCTTTGTGAGGCAGACTCTGCATCCTGAGTTCCGAGTGCATAGGAACTCCACATGGAAAATCCTCCTTGGGAGGTGAGACAACAGAGTCTGACAGAAAAAGTGCATGCTTTGGGTCCAAGCATGGATGTGTTAAGACATGTGGTATTTCCTGCAGATTTTCCGCATTTATCGGGAAAAGGGTGGGAAATTAGAATGGAAACAAGTATATGATGCACATAGTAAGGGCAGTTAACTGAATAATGCTTTCAGGTTACATTCAATGTGATTAGTATAAAAGATGCATATTTTTTATAACCGAGCTGAAGGAAAACAATGGTCTCATCAAATAAAGTTGCAGCTCTTTTTGAAAAAACTTTTGAAAAAAATAAAATGAGTGGGAGCATCATAGGAACTGTCATAAGTAAAAGCAGATTTGGAAGATCGGGTATTGCGCATTTCAATTGCTATGTGTTATCCTGGTGTGCTTTAAGGTTTACTATTTTCACTTCAGTGTCAGATGTGACAGAATAAAGACCCATTTCTAAACACAAGTCATAGTAGAAAGCTGTGCAAATGCTTCACTATCTAGATTGAACAGTACATCTTAATGATGATTTTGATTGCTGTCTTGTAAGTGTATTGGATTGATAACAATCTCCAGCTTTTTAAAGGTGTTCTTTTCGAAACGTATAAGCAATTATTGCACATTTGTTGACGTAAAAACCACATAGCTATTGAGATCTGCATACTTCTAAACATATCTTTAATCCAGTGTTGCGACTAACATTGAGCTTTTCCCTCCATGTGGTGCCTTCTCCTTTATGAATGTGTACTATAGCCTACAACTATAGGAGTGCATAACGCAGACACTAATGCATTTCCTTTTCTTTTTATAGACTGTGTCTGTATCGGTGTCAGTTCTGACTCTTAGTTGCATTGCATTGGATCGATGGTATGCAATTTGTCATCCATTGATGTTCAAAAGCACAGCCAAACGAGCAAGGAACAGCATTGTGATCATTTGGATTGTGTCCTGCGTCATAATGATTCCTCAAGCCATAGTTATGGAGTGCAGCAGCATGTTCCCGGAATTAGCCAACAGAACCACATTGTTTACAGTGTGCGATGAGCATTGGGCAGGTAGGTGTGTCTGAGTTACCTATTATTTATATTTTACCATAATCTCCTTCAGATTATTTCTTATATTATCCGTAGATGAAAACATGTTCTGAATGAAGCAATTAGTTCAACGAATAAACAGCCACAATGTGCAGAAAAAACACAATTATAGGGCGCCATATAGTTAAGGTGAGTTGGACTCTGAAATTACTTGGTACCTTAAGTAACACCCTGACCAAAGAGGTAAGTTATTTGTAGGTTTATTGGTAAGTATATGCCAGGAAGACATTGGCACGTCCCTCCATGCTAGCTTACATTTTCTAACTGTCCTTGCTGGAACACTATGCTCAGAACATAACACCATAGCACTCCACCCTCACTGACATCATCACATTCCATGGTCAGTGATTTCACCCACTCTCAGAGATACACTACAACAGACTCCCATAGGAAGCCCCTAAACTTCTATTGTTAATAACTTTTGATTCATGTAACGGATTTGACCGACATTTTGAAAGTGATTACGGACTCACACCCAGTCCCTCCCCCACACCCACCAGACTGCCAGTTTTATAAAGATACATTAAAAAATAAGAAAGTTATTAAGAAGACAAAACATTTTTTTCTCCAAAATTGCGGCCTACTTCCCATTCATTTTCCCATAGACAAACAAAATAAATGTTTACCAAAGTGCACAGCCCAAACTGCTGGACGGATTTGGACCAGGTCTAAAACAACTTGGGCATGAAACATTTAAAATAAGTATTTTTGTAGTTTGGGGTTTTCTCTACAGTTGTTAAATATTTGACGGAGAAGGGGGATCCCCTTCTCAAAAATAGATAGCTATATCTCAGGGATTTACCCCAAACCGTTTTTTTTAGAAATGAAACAACCATCATCTTGTTTTTCTCCCGATGCGAAAGATAACCACAGCTATAGCTGAGTATAACGGGAAATGAAAAGTAGTTAGAAAGCTATTTGCAGGTTAAAGTGATTGCAAATGACTTTCAAGAAGCTAAATGATGTATGACTTCTTCAAAATACAGGGAACGGTTGGTTTAGATTCGTATTGCTCCACAAGGGCTTAATAACCACAATTACACCATTTTCTTCAGACAACTGTTTTAAAAAGCACACATTGCTTTGGAAAATGTTGAGCTTGGATAGCACAATTGATGCTGAAGGAAATCATATAATGAAATTGTTTAACGACTTGAATAAAATGTTCAAGCTGTCTTCAGCAACCTAAAACTAAACCAAAATCAACAATCCTAGGTTTTTACTGTATGATTAAGGCTGTCATATGGCTGAAAACAGAACTTTTGAAAGTGTCAGAAGTAGATTAAACTAATAGGGCCAAATGAATATAAACTTGTGCTGATTAACAAAATAATGTTATATGTTCCAAACGGTACTCAGAACTCGCGTTTCAGGGTCAGATCCACTAACACTGGTCTACCCAGGATTCCAAACACTTCTGGCCTTTTGTTGCTAACAGCTCAACTGTTAACCCAACATATGAAGCTACACACTGTAGAATATATAACTCCCAATGGTGCAATACATGTTGTGACATATATTATAGTGTTAAACAGCATCTCCACGTATAACATCCTATATACACATTTGAATGAGTTACATTCCATGAAAGCATCAGAACCAGAATGCTTCCCTGGAGACCTTGACAAAATAAAGATCTTACTAGGCCCAGTGACATTGAGAGCATGCAAGTTCAGGGGAGAGGGAAGGGGGGAAGTGCGAGGGGCAGGGGGGAGTGGAAAGTGTTGAACACATGATAGAACAACACCAGATAATTTGGCCAGCAGGTGGTAAGTGGAAGAAGGTGTAGACAACAGGTGTCTGATAAGTGCTGGAAGCGGACTGTAGGGTTGCAGATACACACCCAAGTGCAGGGGTTGCCTGGAGGCAGTGCGGGTGTGTGGCTGGGAGGGCAGGGATTTGGGCCCAAATCAGAGGGAGGCCAGGTGCCCGGTGCCAAAGCAGATAGATTAGCAGGGGTGAGGAAGAGCAAAGGCAGATGTAAAGAGGAAGGTCTTGAGGTGCTTCCGCAACTGAAGATGATTCTACTCAACTGTTCCAGAGGGAGGCCCCAGCCAAGGAAAGGGATCTACCCCCAACTTGTTGCTTGGAGAAGAGGCTGACCCGGAGGGAGTTGGAGATGAAGGAGTGAAAAGCTTGAGTAGCAATGTATTTACGGAGGGAGAGATGAAGGTGTTGTGGACTCAGGCCCCAGAAAGCCTTGTGGACAATGCAAAGGGTCTTGAATTTAATCCTTGCAGCCAGTGGAAGCCATTGAAGAGATTTCAGGGCTGGAGAGATACGATCCCAGGACTTGAGGCCAAGGACAAGTCTCACAGTCTTGTTCTGGATGAGCTGCAGAGGACGGAGAGTGGTTGCAGGCAGATTTAGAAAGCAGTCTTTGCAATAGTCCAGCCTAGAGAGAACCAGAGCTCTGGAGACAGCAAGCTTTTGGGGGAACGAGAGGAAAGGAAGAATACCTCTGAGGAGGTGCAGTTGGTAGTTAGACTTTTTTGAGATGTCAGAGATGTGAGCAGAAAAAGAAAGTGTGGTGTCGAAGATGACCCTGAGGTTCTTAGCTTCACAAGTGGGAGCAGGGAGAGGGCCAAGGGAGGCCGGCTAGAGAGTGACAGGAAAGGAAGGTGCAGGTGTGCAGATGTGGAGGATCTCTGTCATACTGGCATTAATGCAGAGGTCAGTGGTGGTGCACCACTCCTGCATTGGAGACAGACAGTTGGAGATGAGAGAAGGGGAAGAGGTGGCAGAGGGGAGCCTGAACACAAGTTGGGTGTCATCCGCATAGCATTGAAAGTTTGAGCAGAGAGCAGCAATGCAATGGGCGAGCGGTGCCAGGTATTGGTTGAAGAGCCAGGGAGAGAGGTTAGATCCATGGGGGACACCACAGGTAGAAGTGAGATAGAGGAGAGGAAGGACCCAAGTTGGACCTGGGAGGGTCAGTTGGATAGGAAGAAGGTCAGCCAGGCCAGGGCATGAACAGTGATACCCAGATTATCACAGAGGCGTTTGAGCAGGATGACATGGTTGACCGTGTCGAAGGCAGAAGAAAGATCAAGTAGGATGAGGACAGATGGGATACTAGAATCAAGGATGGAGAGCAGGTCTTCACGGATGTTCAGGAGAGCAGTTTACGTGCTTCTGGCTGCTATGAAGCCAGACTGATGGTCATGGAGACAACCAACAGAATCAGTGTGAAGATTAAGCTGGGAGATGGCCAGCTTTTCCAGGAGTTTGCTCAGGAAAGGAGTGATAGAGATCAGGCGATAGTTAGCCGGGCAATAGGGGTAGGCTGTGGGTTTTTTGAGAAGATGATGCACAAGATATTGCTTCAGAGGAGGGGAGGAGGCTCTGGAGCAAAGGAGTGGTTGCAGAAGTCGGCCAGAGCAGGAACAACTATATCAATGTGGTCCTTCATGGTTTTGGACATAGAGGGAAGAACCTGTTTTGATGAGACTTTCATCTATCAGACTTCTCTGGAAATCTCATCAGGGGAGAACAGAGGAAAAGATTAGAAAAATTAGTCATACCCCTCTTGCATCGTGACATATCTTTGAAAGACCTTTCTCAAAATCATCTATAAAAGACAACATAACGGTTTTGATGAAAATAATATCTTCTCAAACTGTAAGTGTGGCATTTGACTACATAGAGGAAGGACAAAGCAGTGCCTGGACTAACCTGTGCCTGCTCATTGACAGGAAAAGACCTGCATAGTTCGAGACAAAAGCAGGTACAAGTACAATAGGACCAAATGCAAATATACAGGCAAACGTGCAGGGACTTGCAGGTACTAGTTGCGCAGCAACATGTGCAACAAAGTGACTGAAAGAGAAGAGATGAAAGAGGGGGGCAAGCTAACATTAGGAGAGGAGCAGAAAAATGCCCCAAGGGGCATGGATTCTCGAAGTAAGCCAACCACATGAGTAAAAGCAAGATGAAAGCAAGATAGAGCCCAGAGAGTCACAGAGAGGCAAAGTGAGGCTAGATCAGTGCGAGGGGGTGCAACTCCCCAAGCACATGCAGAAGTAGACCAAAAGGTCAACAACTTTATTTTAAAGTGGAAAGCTTTTATTTGTTTCATAAGAAGTGATTAATCCAGACCCCCAGGAGAGAGGTAATGAGCTTGTCATTTATTTTGAAAGGGTCACTGTGATATGCGAGTCACTGAGCAGTTATTGAGCAAGCAATGCTGTTTTACTTAAGAACAAAGGCCTGTGCGAAATATGGAAGATATGGGGAATATACTGATATGTTTACAGTTAATTAGCGGGAGCATCATGGATGTGTATTACTTACCCTGTTGTTCATCCTTTATTTGAATAGCCTAGAGGTAGTGTATCTCGTACTGTTTACCGACAACCATGATGTACCAAGAGCCTCCTGTATGCTGATCCGTGTCTGCCTATTCAGTGGATGTTATCCCATTTAAAGGACTCTTTTTGCATTGCAGAAGGTGCATTTTGGCTGTGCCTAATTTATGGGAACCGGTTGTTAGCCGACTAGTTTCACCTACTCACATTTAACGCTTACCACAGAGGTAAGGAAGATGTCCCAGCGTTTCGTATGAATGGTCTCATATTGGATATAGTTGTCAACCCTCTGGGGCTAAACCTCCCACAACTCCGACTTTCCCTCTTCCTCTTCCTCCTCACCTGACAAACAGTGCAGAATTGAAGAGATCTGAGGTCTTCGGACTTGATAATCCTTCTTCTTCTTCTTCTCTTTATTTTCTGAGTGAGTGTCTCTCTCCCGGAAGGAAGCCACAGTGTTATGCTATTAACAAGCACTGCCTGCTGCCCCTCTCCCGAAAGGGACAGAATGGGGAAAAAGCCCACAGGGCACAAAAAACCCCAACAAAAGATGAACAATAGTCGGTGTCAGGTCGTGTGGATGCAGAGTGGAATATGGGCTCCAATGGAATCCAGAGAATAGAAATGCTGGATATTCCTAAACAACAATCTCAGTACAGAGTGTGGGATGGAACTGGAGCCAGCAGCCCACCAACAAAAGGTAAGGAAACAGCAAAGGCAGGGTGTTCCGAGAAACAACAGGAACGAGGAAGAGAAACAGAACGCAAGGAGAGAGAAGCAGTACGAGGTAAGGAGGCGGGGAAGGAACCCCGTAGAGAGGAATAGTAGCGCTGCGGTGCCCAGAGAAGGCAACCACCCGGAGAAAGAACCAGAGAGGAAAGGAAGGAAAGAAAGGAAACTAGCATTGTGGCAACCGGAGAAGCACAGCCATAAGCGAGGCTGACCGAAGCTGGTTGCAATGCACAGTGAACAGGGAGGGCGTGGCTAATAAGCCTCCCGTTCACTGCTGCAGCAACACTAGACCACTGCCACTAACACCGGGAAAAAACGTGGCAGGCACCTCAATGGCGGCTTGCAAGCCGCAACCGGGACCACAGGGTCCACGGGAGGCAGTGTGTGACAGTATGCCCCCCCAATACCACACCCCCCCGGCTTGCCGGGGTGCATCCTATGGAATCTCCTAAGCAAAACAGAGGCTCTGATATGTGAAAAAGGTTCCCATGAATCTTCCACCTTGGAATACCGCTTCCAATGCACCAGATATTCCAGACAACCCCTCCTATAGCAAGAATCACAAATTTGGGACACCTCAAATTCTTCATCAACTCGTGGCGGGGCCCGTAAAGGAATAGATCTAACAGACGAGCCCTGAACTGCTTCATGAAGCAAAGAGGAGTGAAAAACGGGGTGAACCCGTTGCAAGCAAGGGGGCAATTTCAAGCGGAAAGCAACCGGGTTAACCTTAGCCACAATTGGATAGGGACCAATGAAGCGGGGGAAAGATTAGATGGACGGGTCCACCGTGGTAGAAAATTGGTGGAAAGCCGTACCCTGGTGCCCACCTTCCACTCTGGCACCTCTAACCGGTGACGATCAGCTTGAGTCTGGTATACAACTTGGATTTCCATAAGACTTTGTCTGGCCGTCTTGTGAGTATCCTGTATCTGGGACAGAGTCTCTTCTACTGCAGGCAGATTATAAGCAGTAGAGACAATGGGAAAAATGGTGCGGGGATGAAACCCATAAGTACAGAAGAACGGAGTGAGACCAGAGGCCGAGTGCCGAGAGATGTTATACGCAAACTCTGTAGTCGGAAGCAGCGACACCCAATTGTCTTGTTCCTGATTGACATAACAGGGCAAGTACTGTTCGAATGTGCCGTTTAATCTCTCCGTCTGCCCATTGGTCTGTGGGTGAAACCCGAAGATATTGCCCTTTCGATACCCAACTGATGGCACAATGCTTACCAGAACCTAGAGATATACTGGCTGCCTCTATCAGAAGTGATCTTATCTGGGAGGCCGTGGAGACGAAATACATCTCTAAGAAACACCCCTGCCATTTCAGCAGCTGTGGGTAATCCGGGAAGCGGAGAGAAATGTGCCAATTTTTACCTAGTATCAATGGTTGCCATGATGCAGGTACAAGTGTGGGAAACCAGCAGGTACACAATTAAATCAGTGGAGATATGACTCCATGGACATAATGGCACTGAGCTCTGTTCGAGCAAACCCAAAGGTTTGGTGGTGGTATATTTCTGCTGTTACAGATGCTACAGGACTGTATATATTTCCTGACCTCTGACCGAATCCCAGGCCAATAGAAATATCTTTTAATCAGATCCACAGTTTTGGATTGCCCTCTATGTCCGGCCATCTTGTGATTATGACACCACAAAACTACTTGATGTCGAAGAGAAGTTGAGGGTATTAATAGTCGATGATCATGAAACAAGAGACCATCCTTCTCCGTGAGCTTTTCCTTTACCTCACCATGTTCTGACAAAACTGTAGCTTCCTTAACTTGCTGGAGGAAACTGGCCGCCTGGATTAGCACCCGATTTCTGGGAAAGAGTCTTTCTGTGGGCTGTAGTCGGGACCCTTCCGACACTCCCTTCCGTGACAATGCATCGGCTAGTAGATTCTGACTACCAGGAATATATGTGATCCGAATGTCATACTGGGCAAAGAAGTGTGCCCATCGGGCTTGGCGAGAATTGACACAGTCCATAGTATGGAGCACCTGCAGATTCTTGTGGTCTGTACGGATGGTGAATGGACATCTACTTCCCTGTAACAAGTGCCTCCATTCTTCACATGCCAGTTTCATGTCCAGGAGCTCCCGCTCGATGATCGAGTAATTCCGTTGACTTGGGGTAAGGGTCCGTGACAAATAAGCAATGGGATGTTCTTCCCAATCTTGTTCCTGTAGTAAAACGGCTCCCACAGCGGCGGCCGAGGCATCTGTCTCAAGTATAAATGGGTTACTCTGGTCCGGATGGCGCAAAATGGGAGCTTTACAGAGCAGATCCTTTAACTGCATGACATTTTCTTCTGCCTTGTCGTCCCAACAAAAGGGCAGGGAGTTTTTTTTTTAGTAGACGAGTAATGGGTAACACTACCTCTGAAAAGGAGGGAATAAACAGCTGTAGAAATTCGCCACCCCCAGGAATTTCTGTACCTCCTTCACTGATTTTGGGGAGGGCCAACCCAGGATCGCCTCCACCTTACTCTTATCCATCAGGATACCCTGGGGTGACAGGATGTACCCCAAATAAGGTACTGAGCTGACTCCAAACTGGCATTTCTCCCTTTTGACCAAGAGTTTGTGTTTCTTAAGCCAATTTAGGACTTCGGTAAAATGAATCTGATGTTGTTCTGGGTTTTTGGAAAATATTAGGATATCATCCAGGTAGACAATTACTGACACAAACATGAGATCTGAGAATACCCATTCCATAAACCTCTGAAACACAGCTGGTGCATTGACCAGCCCAAATGGCATTACGTGATACTCAAATAATCCAAACGGAGTACGGAATGTCGTCTTCCATTCGTCACCAGAGTGGATCCGTAAGAGGTGGTAAGCACTGCGCAGGTCCAGCTTAGTGAAGATCGTAGCTCCTTGTACTGCCTCCAGGATGTCTGTGATGAGGGGCATGGGATAACGATCCCTGATGGTAACTTTATTCAATCCGCGATAGTCAATACATGGTCGAAATTCAAGGGAATCTTTTTTCGGAATAAAGAACAAGGGGTCTCCCGCTGGGGATTTCAACGGGCGGATCAGTCCGTTTTGTAAGTTGCAATCCAAATAAGACCTGAGAGCCTTCTTTTCAGATTGAGACAATGAGAACATTCGACCAAAGGGCACTAAAGCGTTGGGAAGGAGATCAATTGAACAATCTTCTGGCCTGTGTGGAGGTAGTTCAAGGGGGTTCCTTTCTGCAAAAACCATCTCAAAGGACGAGATGTCCATGGGAAGGGAATGTACCCCAATCGTACTTATTGGCGGAACAATATGTGCCTTAGCTTCCATGTAAAGTAGGTCCTTTAATCAAGCTTTTTGACAAAAACCCGAATCAAAACTGATACTGTTAGTGGACCAGTTGATCTGCGGGTTGTGTTTGCGTAACCATGTGATTCCTAAGATTAGTGGAAAGTGCGCTGCACGACTAATGTCAAACTGAATTGTTTCCAAATGTTGCTGTATGGACATCTTCAAATGTTCTGTAGTCTGCGTGATGGGTCCAGAACTAAGTGGACTATCATCCACACCTTCCACCTTCTGATCTTCTTTCCGGTCGATTCTGCGTAGGCCAACTTTGTCTGCCCATATGGTATCTATGAAATTTCCAGCTGCCCCACAATCCAACAGGGCCAAAGCATCAATCTTGCGTTGATCAATCATCAATAGTACTTTAAGTACCATCATTCGTGAATCCTCCAATGGATTAGCAGGACCCACAGATAATGACACATAGGGACTGGCAGTACCCCCTTGGCTTCCCGTCCCTCCGAGGACCGAGGTTTCTCGTTTCCCGCCTTTCGGGAAGGAATCTCTGAGCAATTCTGTATCTGATGTTGGTCTGAACCACAATATGCGCATAACCCCAAATCTCTCTGTCTCTTTCTTTCTTCAGAGGTTAAAGAAGGATGAGTGGTACCAATCTGCATAGGTTCTTCCGAGCATATATGAGCAGAGGACGAGGAAGGATGGAAATTGGTAGAGAAAGTCGGATTGCGGTTTCTCCGTCTTTCTAGTCTTTGCTCATGAAGCTTATGTTCAATCTGTACAGCGGCTGCCAACAATTCGGGAAAAGATGCTGGTTGGGGAGATCTGGCTAACTCATCCTTGATGTCTTCTCGTAGCCCTCTTCTGAAAATGACGAATTGTGCTTGCTCTTGCCGTCCAGCTTCTGTGACCAAATGTTTGAAAGCAGAGATCTAAGGGAGGACATCTGTCTGCCCTTGGCGCACATCTAACAGATCTTCGCCTGCTGCAAAAGTTAGTTCAGGCCTCTCAAAGTTCTGTTTTAGTCTTGCAATAAAGGCCTCATAGTCTTGAAGTGCCGGATCCGCTCCAGTCACTAACGGGGTAGCCCAGGCTAAGGCATTTCCAGACATATTGGAAATCATGAAACCCACCTGAGCATGACTGGTGGGGAAGGTATTGGGCCTAAATGTGAAATGGATACTACAAGCCTCCAAAAATTCTTTTAACTTCTTAGGTGTTCCATCATATTTCCCTGAGGGTAGGGCCATGGGTGGTAAATATACCTGTCTGTATTCTCTGGCAGTTACCAGTTGTTTCAGCACATTATTTTCAGTCCTTAATGTCTGTACCTCAACAGATACTTCTGCTGAGAGGTTTTGGACAGCTGCTACCACCTCCTGCAATTGTTCAGTAGTAGCCATCCTTGGATTTGGGCATTGCAAACTGTCAACCCTCTGGGGCTGAACCTCCCACAACTCCGACTTTCCCTCTTCCCCTTCCTCCTCACCTGACAAACAGTCCAGAATTGAAGAGATCTGAGGTCTTCAGGCTCGATAATCCTTCTTCTTCTCTTTTTTTTTCTGAGTGAGTGTCTCTCTCCCGGAAAGAAGCCACAGTGTTATGCTATTAACAAGCACTGCCTGCGGCCCCTCTCCCGAAAGGGACAGAATGGGGAAAAAGCCCACTGGGCACAAAAAAACCCAACAGCAGATGAGCAATAGTCGGCGTCAGGCAGTGTGGATGCAGAGTGGAATATGGGCTCCAATGGAATATAGAGAATAGAAATGCTGGATATTCCTAAACAACAATCTCAGTACAGAGTATGGGATGGAACTAGAGCCAGCGGCCCACCAACAAAAGTTAAGGAAACAGCACAGGCAGGGTGTTCCGAGAAGCAACAGGAATGAGGAAGAGAAACAGAACGCAAGGAGAGAGAAGCAGTATGAGGTAAGGAGGCGGGGAAGGGACCCTGTAGAGAGGAATAGGAGCGCCGCAGTTCCCAGAGAAGGCAACCACCCGGAGAAAGAACCGGAGAGGAAATGAAGGAAAGAAAGGAAACTAGCGTTGTGGCAACCGGAGAAGCACAGCCGTAAGCGAGGCTGACTGAAGCGGGTTGCAACGCACAGTGAACAGGGAGGGTGTGGCTAATAAGCCTCCTCGTTGACTGCTGCAGCAACACTAGACCGCTGCCACTAACGCCAGGAGGAAAAAATGTGACGGGCACCTCAATGGCGCCTTGCAAGCCGCGACCACAGGGTCCACGGGAGGCGGCGCGTGACAATAGTTAATACCTCTGAATATCTTGGCATCAGGTACTCAGATGATAGATAGATCCTGGAAAAATCCAATAGAGAAATTGTTGTTGCAAATAACTAAGTTGATAAGGGAATTTTCTGTGGCTGGAATGCTGTCTCACCCACTCTCAAATTCTCTGAAGGAAAGTCCTGTAGAGTTACTTGCTATGCCACCCGATAAGAGATTTGACTGGGTGTGAGGGAAGCTGCAGCCAGAGATATCCTTTATTATGACACACATTTGACCCCTCTACTCTCTAAATTACAAATAGCACCAGTATTGTGGAGGATAGACAGCTGGCTACATTACAAGGAAGATAGTGAGCAAGTTTATACTTGAAGATCTTCTGGCCGTTGATGTTGGTTATAGAAGCCGTGAGGCTGCATTTGTTCTGAACAATCTGCATTTGATAGGGTTATTCTTGACATGTCAACTCTATTTTCTCATTTTTATTAGTGTGTTATAGTTTGCAAAGAACGTTTTTATTTCAGATCAAAATATAAAAGGCAAACAGTAGAAATACATTTAAAATTGCATAATAGTTAAGATACATCAATGAGGCCTCATTACGAATTAGGCGGTGTGTGTTATATGCAGTGGTATTACTGTATACTGCTGCATTATCGACATGATATGATGGTATTCTGGAGCCTTAAGCATTTAGGAACCTCTGACCTGAGAATAAGAAATAGTGAAGCTGCACAGCACACACGCATGCCATTTTAAAGTTGCACAGAATACTGACCTGTTATGCTGGGGTTTGGAGCACTTTCCATTCTTACCCTATACATTAAGGTTCAAGAGATCTTTAAAGTATATCAACATTTGTTTCCAAAACAAGACAGCCTCTTGTTTGTATTGATTTTTTAAATTGTACTGAAATATGTTACTTTTGACTTCAATAAAAATTGTATTTATATATTTTTATCCACAATAAACTTTAATTACTATTACTGTGAAAAGACAAAACCTGAAACCACATAAAATGCAACAAACACTCATAGACAGCACTGCACAAATCTCCTTATGAAACGTAAAATTGCACAAATGAGTGCATACATTCCCAGCAACCCCATCCTGACACGCTGCACAGTCTTCCTAGTCAAATCATAGACACACATCATTCTTTTCCTACGACTCTCTGGGAATGCAAGTATTAATGAAAGTTGCCATCACATCAGTATACTCATGCCCATCGGCATGTCTTAAAGTCTTTCTCCTAATACTGGCACCTGAAGATGGAAACAACCCAACCTACACCATGATGTATAGTCTGGGTGCAAGCCCCTGGAGGAACCGAATCGGCAGTGGAAAATATATGGGAGTAGCGCGTCATGGACATCAGTGCAGGAGCAGTGCGTCATGGACATCAGTGCAGGGAATTAGGCAGACTTTATTGTCTTTGATCTCACTGGCCTAATACACCATAGAACACAACAAGGCTAAAGGAAGGGGGCGCCTCTGGGGAAGCATTGAGGTTGATAGAATCATTCCTCAACAACTGCATTAATAAAACTAGGTTGGGCATAGTAGATTCCTTAATACAGAGGGTCTGGCACAGCATTCTAAGGGATCACCCAAGGCTCTCCCCACCTCTCTTCAATGAACACTGTCTCAACTAACAGATCATAGCAGGTCAAGATTCAGATAACAACATCAGCTGATACTCAAACCCACTACAGTATCCATATAAGCAGGTCATATCCAGGCAACGCCCCAAATGCATGGCCTACCTTTAGTACTGAAATAGGGAGAGTCTTCTCTGTCTCAGTGGTGGCAAATTGGGCCAAACTCAGCCGTTCATCCTTCCGAGGTCGATAAATGAGCACCAAACACCGTGTGGTAATAAGCAGCACTCAGATACCCGAAGATTTGTAGCGCTATATAAATGTCAAAAACAAACAAACAAACAATTTAGTTGTCTCCTAAGGTCAATTTAATAGTTAAGGGAACCAACTTCCAGCTCTCGCCACATTAGAAAAATGTGTGCTAAGGATTCATAATAATACTGTTAGAATAACACATTTCAATGTTCTGCTATCATCAATATTGCGCAACTCACGGTGACCATGCTGCCCTATTCTTTCAGGTGTTATTTTTTTGTTATTCATTTTCAGAATGGTCTTTCAGGCAGAGCTCTGCTCAGTGATGTAGGATGATGTTAAATTTCTGATCACTACAGATGTTTATGACGGTAGCAAGTTCACTCTGTTGTAACAATTGGGTCGAGTAAGAAGTACAACGTTTACACTCATGCACATGTTTTGCTTTATCTTTCAGGTGAACTTTATCCCAAAGTATACCACATCTGTTTTTTCTTCATTACGTACATGACACCGTTGTGTCTGATGATACTTGCCTACTTACAAATATTCCGTAAACTCTGGTGCCGACAGGTAAGACATGCTAAACATCATGTGACCTTTGTGTGCTGCTTTTAGGAAGCAGCCTGTCTTAAAGTCATTAAGTCAAAATAGGTACACGTTTTCAATGTATTGACAGAGCCCCCAACATCAAGTATTTGTATATGTTTATTTATGTTGTGCACCCTGCCCAGCGGCATCTGACTGCATTTCTTACAAGGTTACAGGTTAAGTTGCAGGTTGAAAAGCCTCAAATTACAGATTCTTGAGGTGAAGGTACGTAATAGCAGGCACAGGTAGTAGATATGAATACAGACATATATTACAGTAACAATTGGAAACATAATATATACACTTAGGAATATACTTATGAGTACATATGATTATTACAAGTTGTTTGGGCTGTCCGCCTAAACAAGTCTAGTCAGCGCAGGCAGTAACATAGCATAACAGATATGTACAATCAAAGTCAGGAGGCGGCTAGGTCTTGCTCTATGAACCAAGATTTAGCTTTGTTCTTAAATGCAATTAACTGACTTCATTTCTGAGAGTGTTTGGGAGTGTGTTCCAAAGTTTGGATGCAAGAACTGGAAAGCTGGACCCCCCCTGAATTTTGTAGATCTCAGTGGTTGGGTAGCTGTATGTGCAGAAAGGCGGTTGGCCAGGTATTCTGGTGCTTGCTTAGTTAGGCACTTGTGTGTAAGTGCAAGGGTTTTAAGAGATATTCTGTGTGCCACCGGGAGCCAATGAAGGTTCCAACTAGTGTCAGAGATGTGCGCTTTTTTCGGGATATTAAGGGCTGCTCTGATAGCATTATTCTGTGTTACTTGAAGCCTGTTGATGTTCTTTTGACTAGTACCCAGATATAGGGCATTGCAATAATCAATGTTGGCCATCACAAGAGTTCTAGCCAAGATGATGCAGTTAAGAGTGGTAATGAAGGGTCTGCAGGCTGTCACAAGTTTTCACATGTATGCTGATGCTGAGACCACTGAGTTGATTTGTGTTGTCATCGAGAGGGTAGAGTCAAGGTGGATGGCCAGAGTTTTAGTATTGTTCAACACCTTAATTTTGATGCACCACGTATTCATGGATTTAAACATCCCTGACCAGCCGTGGCGCAGCATGGTGCAGCGACCCTGCAGCAGTGCCAGTTATGCCCCCAATCCCGCTCTGTACGTCAAAAACATCCGCACAAATCCCCTACAAAGCGCAAAGGCCAGTGGACCAGCATACAGCCCCCCAAAAATGAAATTGCGCAAAAAACGCCACTCAGCCCACACACAACAACCCAATCACGTGTAAAACCCCATATGCACCCCTCAAAATACGCGTACCCTGCTGGCGCCAGGCCTATTGTGTGTAAAACTACCCGCGCACCCTTCGGAATACACGTACCCCGCTAGTGCCAGCCCAATCATGTGTAAAACTACCCACGCACCCCTCGGAATACGTGTTCCCCACTAGCGCCAGCCCAATCACATGTAAAACTCCCCGTGCAGCCCTTGGAATACACGTACCCCGCTCACGCCAGGCCTATCGCATGTAAAACTCCCCGCGCACCCTTCAGACTACGCGTACCCTGCTCACGCCAGCCCGATTACGTGTAAAACTCCCTGTGCACCCCTCGGAATACACATACCCCGCTCGCGCCAGGCCTATCATGTGTAAAACTACCCACGCACCCCTTGCAATATGCGTACCCCGCTCGCGCCCGGCCAATCACGTGAAAAACTCCCTGCGCACACCTTGGGATACGCGTACCCCGCTCGCGCCAGGCAAATAGCATGGAAAAAGTCCCCCCGTGGTGTGTGCTGGCTGCGGGGCATGGCCAGGGGTTGTAGGGGTGTCTCCTGTGGTGTGGGATGCCTGTGGGGCATGGTCAGGGTGGATGGGCTGCCTGCGGGGCAACGTCAGGGTGGATGGGCTGCCTGTGGGGCATGGGGAGGGTGGATCGGCTGCCTGTGGGGTATGTCCTGGGGTGATGGGAGTCTGCGGG
This sequence comes from Ambystoma mexicanum, assembly GCF_040938575.1. Classification (NCBI taxonomy): domain Eukaryota; kingdom Metazoa; phylum Chordata; class Amphibia; order Caudata; family Ambystomatidae; genus Ambystoma; species Ambystoma mexicanum. The sequence continues at coordinate 596,228,894 of NC_090927.1, forward strand.
GCATTGTCAGGGTCGATGGGCTGCCTGTGGGGCATGTCCAGGGGTGATGGGCACCTGCCAGCAGGCCCCAACTCATGCCCCCCCACAAGTGATGGGCACTTGCCAGCAGGCCCCGACACATGTCCCTCCACTGCCCTCCCATTGACGGCAACCTGCCAGCAGGCCCTGACACATATCTCTCCACCCAACCCCCATTGAGGGCAACCTGCCAGCAGGTCCCGACACATGTCCCTCCACCCCACCCCCATTGACGTCAACCTGCCAGCAGGCCCTGACACATGTCCCTCCATCTCACCCCCATTGACAGCAACCTGCCAGCAGGCCCAGACTCATGTCCCCTCAAATACCACGTCATAACAATACAGACCCATGCCCCTAATGCCAACCCAATTGCCACCCCGACCACCCAGTACAAACACGCAACCATCCACTGCACCCACTCCCTAGTAAATTGCCCATGCCATCAGAGTCTGAAAAGAACCAGCATGCCCATGAATAAATGTCCTACAGACCCACACAGTGGCAACACATGACTGAGCCAATGCTCATAGAGACATGCACGAAACCAATGAGAGTAGACCACACCAATAATGAAGAATCAGGAAATGTATTAAAAATAAAACAAAATGACAACATGAAAACCACACATGCAAATGAAGAAATAACGAATGCAATATGAAAAAGAAAGTAAAATCCAAGGAAAAATGAAAATCCAAGACATGAAAAATGAGAAGTGTTCCATTTCCAAAGTCCATAGAAAAAAATAAAACATTGAAAAGCATAAAAAACCTTTACTCCATGGGATGATGTAAAAAAGAAAGTATGTACATGTGCAGAACTATTTATTTTGAAGGGTCCATGATCCTAAAACAAAATGAAACCTACAAAAAACACTATGTAAAACACAACTATATACAAAAAGTGGAGCAAAGTCTGTGTACTCCAAATCATAAAAATACTAAATTTAACCTAAACATAAATAACTATATACAAAGGCGGCGGGCTAGTCCGACGTCTCACTTTTAGATGTCCCGGGCCAGAGCATCATCAAACTCCATGTCGATGTTCCGGAGGTGGGCCTGTTACCTGGCCTCGAGGTCTTGCAGGGATGCAGCCATGGCATCCTCCTACTCCCTGCGAGTTGCCTCAAGGCACTCGACCCGCCTCAATGCCTGGTCCATGGAGTTCTCTGCTCAGACCATTGTGAGCCGTGCCATCTCTGCCTGCCACTGCTCTGCATCTATTTGCTGGCCCAACTGCTGCCACACGGAAGACACTGTCATGATGCCTACCCCCGGGCATCCGGATCGAGTCCATCAGCCCCGGGAGCAGGCATCCAGATATTCATTAAAACCCCAACAGCCCCGGCTGGGGGCTGTTTGGATTCAGTCCTGGCGCCTTAGGCACCAGGCTCATCATAGAAATCAGTCCTGGCACCATAGGCGCCAGGCTCACAGACTTTACTTACCTTATGCAGACCATGCTGCAAATGAGTCCAAGCCAATGTGAGGCCTGGATGGGACTATTTTATTACAGGGACTATTTTTTACTCGAGTGTGGTTCTTGGGAACTTCTTACCTGGGACTACTTTGCAGGCTATTTAAACCACGCCCAAACCGCAGCTCATGTTTCGTATTATTCTGCATCCAGCAGCGTAACGCTCACTGTGTCTGCAAGTCAGCATCCAGTCTTCTGCCACGCCCGCCTCGAACCCAGAGCTCCCAGACAAAAGGAAAAGAAAGGAAAAGAGGTTAGATCACAGACATTATTTGATTCCTTACCTGATTCCGGACCCAGCACATCTCCGAGCCTGGAAAGGACATTATTTCAGCACGCGTCGCTTCGCCAGCAGCAGCGCCGCGTAATACTCACCAGTCCACCGCATCTTTCAACTCGGCGCTGGCTCCATCATTTTCTTCGTCGAAACCCAGCACCTCAGTGGAAAACAAAAGGAATAACAAGGTGAGCCGAGAAAACCAACAAAGACAATTTCTTTGCCACCATAGGCTTACCTGCTTTACCACCGGAGGTATTATCCTTTAATTCGCTGTATCTTTCTATGTCGCACCTATAAAGGGAGAGAAAACAGCAAGTTAAACTCATGCAACTTTTACCGGACAGTGTTTGGTAATACAGACTCTTACCTGAACACCAACAGCTGCCTCCAGGCAATATTATTTTGGACCCAGCTGCAACCTAACGAGGGAATGGAACAAGAGTGAACATCGGACATATTGAACTCTTTGAACTTTATAGACAACGGAGTCAATATTCCTCCAGAACTCCTCCAGTACCTTCAAACCAGTGAAGTAACTTGTATCTACGTGCCCCTGCATGCCATGCAGGATGGAGAGCTCATCATTTAAAAACATAAGGTGAGGTTATCAAGAGGGGATATCGGAGGTGATTAGTGGGGAGAACGAGAACAGTCGGGGGGGGGCATCACTAAAGTCCACGGGTGGCTAAATCCCTTTCTCCACTTGTAGGAGAATACTTCTATGAGTCCAGCAGACAAGATTAGGCGGGCCAGTCCAGACTGTCATCTCTTCACTACGCATCACGTTGGTGGAGACCGCAGCTGTCCGGGTCCGATCGACGGCCCTTTGGGAACCAGGTGAGCGTAACAGAACACAAAGCCTATCTACAAATCCCCACCCGGGCGTAATGGAGACCTCAGAAACCGACCAACTAGCCCAATTGTTAGGAGAACTTAGGGCAGAAGTGCACTCCGCGCGCCAAGAAACTAATGCCCTTAGGAGAGAACTGATTGTGTCAAAGGAGCACACTGTTGATCTTGCCAGGCAACTGCTGCAAAACCAAGCCGGGCAAACAGGACTACCTGGACTTGGAGGGAATTCAACCCCCGTTTCATCGAGCAGCCCTGTGCAAGTGGTTCTACCAGGGAGCATTCCTTTATCTCCACCCGAATGCTTTGCTGGGGACCCGAAAAGGTTTGCCATGTTCATGAACCAATGGCGCTTGCACTTTTTATGCAGACCAGGAGCTTTTCCAAATGACCAAGCCAAAGTAGCCTTTGTACTGTCATACATTAGTGGCAGTGCAGCGGATTGGTCAATTTCATTAGTCAACCAGGATGACCCTCTTCTTCGGGATTTTCAGGGTTTTCAATTGAGCATGGAAAGAATATTCGCCAGACATTCACAGGGACAGGCCCTGGATAACGAACTTCTATCCCTATGACAAGGAAACCAGGACCTGCTAACTTATATCGCAACCTTCAATAGGTTGGTGGTGGAAACCGGATGGCCAGAGGTAAAGCGAATTACATTATTTCATCGTGGACTTCGGGGTGAACTCAAAGATGTTTTGGCCCAAGTTGTGAACCCACCTCAGGATTGCGCAGAATATATAGACTTAGTGGTCCATCTAGACCACCAACTTCAGAATAGAAAAGCTGATCGAGCTAAGTTTGAGAATCGGTATTGGTTAAACCCAATGTTACTCCCAAAGGAACAGATGCATCAGAACCAATGCAGATTGGGGGGCTGAAAAAGCCTTCCAAGAACTGAAATTGAAATTCACGCCGGCACCTGTCTTAAAGCATCCATGCCCCAAGCTCCCATACATAGTTGAAACCAATGCATCCAGTTTAGCCATGGGGGCTGTCCTGTCCCAGAAGGATCCGGAAACCGATCAACTTCATCCAGTAGCATTTTGGTCCAGAAAATTCTCGGCCCCCGAATTAAACTATGCGGTTACCGATGAAGAGTTGTTAGCCATCAAATCCGCCTTCAAGGCTTGGAGGCATTATCTTCTCGGTGCCAGGCATACCATTACTGTAATCACTGATCACAGGAACTTGCAGTATTTAAAAACAGCCAAGGCCCAATCATCACGTCAACTTCGATGGGCCTTATTCCTTGCCGAATTTGATTTCGTGATCACTTATCGACCTGGTTGTAAGAATGGTAAGGCAGACGCTTTATCCCGAATTGGGATGGGAGAAGCATATTCAAACCCGGAACCGGTGCCTATAATTCCTGAAAAAAGAATTCTTGGGATAACTACTCTACAGACCTTAGAAGATGTTCATTTAAACAGCCAACAACTTTTCGATTCAGCAGCCCTGCAGGACTGGGTTAAAAAGGGCCCAGATTATTCAGTTGTCAATGACCTACCTTACTATCAAGGGTGTCTATTTCTACCACACAAGGAACTACAAGAACAAGTCATCTCCAATTACCATGAAGCTCTGATGGAAGGGCACCCAAGTATTGCAAAAACTGAAGCTAAAATTAAAAGACAATTCTGGTGGCCTGTCATGATCTCTGCTTCCAAAAGGTCAGGGTTTTCCCAACTCCCTTGGAAGCAGATCCATAACCCAGGTTCCGAGTGCCAACCAGTCCCAATTGGGGCCTTTTGGACCCAGACCTGGCGCCAGTGGCACCAGGCTCATAAATATGCCCAGTCCCAGCGCTGGAAGCGCCGGGCTCATAATGCTTGGGTGGACTTACCTGCAGCAGACCATGCTGCTTACTTGCCTGCCAGTTGAGCCTCTGATCCTCTTCTGTTTGGAACTACTTTTCCTGTTGGGTGGGGCTGGAGCCACTCCCTAGATTTAGAACACTGGAACTCTTCTGGAAGGCAGGAACTCTTTTCTTACCAGGAACTCTTTTCTTACTTAGGCGTGGCTGTGGAAGGAGACACCTAAGCACTACAGGAGGCTATTTAAACCACACCCGGTGGATGAATCTTGCTTTGCGTTATTCTGCACCCTCTGCAGCAGGACGCTCATCGTGTCTTCTGCATCCAGTCCTGGGCCTAAGGAAAAAGGCTTACCATCCTGAATCCAGTCTTCAGCAACACCTATAAAGACAAGAAAGAACAGGTTAGCATTCCGGCATCTGAAAGGCAAAGGCTTACCATCCTGAATCCAGTCTTCAGCAACACCTATAAAGACAAGAAAGAACAGGTTAGCATTCCGGCATCGGAAAGGCAAAGGCTTACCTACTCTTCGTGCGCTCCGGAGGTCGTCATACTGCATTCTGGCATCTGAAAGACAAAAGCTTACCAACTCTTCGCACGCTCCGGAGGCCTTCGGCGCTGCATCCGCATCTGAAAGACAAAACAAGGTGCGTTTAAAGACATTGGGGAACTTTAATACTCACGTGCCATTACTCCTTTCCACATCTAATCCAGTGGGTATTCCGGCACCCTGCAGCCGCTCCGAACTCGTACCTGCAAAATAAAAAGACAGTTAGAGCGCATCGTGAAGCAGGCAACAAGCGCTTACTCACGTGCTTCCAGGCGCTTCTATTCATCACACGGGCTCCATCTTCAACTCACTTCAGCCCGTCATCCGCCATCGCCGGAACCCTGCAAAACAAGAGACATCATTACTAAAGACTTTAAAAAGACATTTGAATGACTCGAAACTTACCGTTCGTGCAGTAAACGACGGACAGCAGTCCTCTGAAGTCAAGAGGCCTGCGCTACCTATCCAGTGAAGAAATTGGCTACAGCACCCTGCCCCGAGGCAGATGGAGAGCTCGGCATTCACTTACCTAAGACATCTTACTCTACACGTCAGGCATACAGTGCACAGAGGTCCAGCCCAAAGAGCCAACCGGGTGCTACACATCACCTTTGAAGATACGGTAGTCGCCCAGTCAAGACCGGCGCCTCTGCGAGAATCAGGTGAGCGTTACAGAACGCAAAGCCTACCGCAAAACTCTCGCCCAGGCGCTATGGAAACCTCGGATACTGACCCCCTAGCCCGGTTACTTGGGGAACTAAGGGCAGAAGTGCATGCAACTCGTCAGGAAACGAATGCTCTAAGAAGGGAACTAATTATTTCCAAGGAGAGAACAGACAATCTTGCTAGACAAGTGCTACAGTCACAAGCCGGACAGACCCCGTTACCCGCATCAGGGGCAAATCTTCCTTCAACATCCTCTATGAATCCAGTGCAGATCCACCTACCTGGGAATGTACCTCTGGCTCCGCCCGAGCGATTTTCTGGTGACCCAAAGAGGTTTGCAGTATTTATCAATCAGTGCCGGTTGCACTTCTTATGCCGGCCAGCAGCCTTTCCAACTGATCAAGCTAAAGTAGCTTTTGTACTTTCGTACCTTAGTGGCAATGCGGCAGACTGGTCGATCCCTCTAGTTCATCAAGATGATCCGGTTCTCCATGATTTTCAAGCCTTTCAGCTTAGTATGGAAAAACTGTTCGCAAGACATTCACAGGGACAGGCCTTGGACAATGAGCTTCTTTCGTTGCGACAGGGTAATCAAGACCTTTTGGCTTATATTGCATCTTTCAATAGACTAATAGTGGAAACTCAATGGCCTGAGGACAAAAGGATTACGCTGTTTTATAGAGGTCTACGTGGAGAGCTCAAAGACGTTTTAGCCCAAGTAGTGAATCCCCCACAAGACTGTTCGGATTACATAGACTTGGTCGTTCAAATAGATCACAGGCTGCAGAACAGGAAGGCCGATCGTTCCAAGTTTGATGCTCGAGTATTTTCCAAACCGCCAACTCCTTCCAAAGGAGTAGACTCCGGGGAATCCATGCAAATAGGGGGTCTGAAAGGTCCTCTAACACAACGGGAGCGGGAAAGGAGGAAACAGTTGCAATTATGCCTATATTGCGGAAACTCAGGGCACTTTCTTCGAGACTGTCCGGTGAAACCTGCCAAGAAGGCAGTAGGAGCTGCAGTTACCAAAGTTACAAACTCTGAGCAGGGAAACGACCTCGCCCGACAAGAATAGAGGTCCTCTTGCCGAGCGTAAAAACCAGTTCCGTGACCTCGCATTTCGTGATACCTATGGTCCTCATTAGACCTGATAATCCGGATCGATTACATGCAATTGAAGATTACGTCGACAGCGGTGCCATCGGCAATTATGTGGATCATGAAATGGTTTTGAGGATGAATCTAACTCTTTGTCCCAAGGCTGTAAAGGACGTCATTACTACGGTGGATGGTACGGAGATAGCCTCCGGGCCAGTAACGCATACCACTCAAGAAGTGACGCTAGTAAGTCAAGATGGACACCATGAGAAGATCGTGTTCGATGTGATCAAGGCCCCTCAGTTTCAGATTATTCTAGGAATACCTTGGTTAGAGAAACACAATCCTCTGATCGATTGGCGGGCAAGAACGGTCCAGTTTCCAGAATGTGTCTCTACTTGTCACCCTCCACCTGGTGTTGCACTGGCCGCAATTTCTTCAGAGACTCCCCAGTTACCTCCCGAATACCTAGAATACCAAGATGTTTTCCGGAAGGATCAGGCTAACTCTCTACCTCCTCATAGGTCTTATGACTGCCAGATAGACCTGATACCTGGATCTACTCCTCCTTGTAGTAGAATTTATGCCCTCACCGAGCCTGAGAACCTTCACCTTCGACAATACCTGGATCAATACCTGGCAAATGGGTTTATTCGTCCTTCCAAGTCCCCTGCTTCTTCAGCTTTGTTCTTCGTTCCAAAAAAGGAAGGAGACCTTAGAACTTGTATCGATTATCGCTCACTGAACCAGATCACCGTTAAGAATAGATATCCGTTACCTTTGATCCCTGAACTCCTGGACCAAGTCAGAAAAGCATGCATATATACAAAGCTGGATCTTAGAGGAGCTTACCACTTGGTACGAGTAAAAGAGGGCGATGAATGGAAGACGGCCTTCCGCACCAAGTATGGGCTATTTGAATATCAGGTCATGCCCTTCGGACTTTGCAATGCCCCGGCCGCCTTTCAATATTTTATGAACGATGTCCTCAGAGAGCTCATAGATGTATGTGTTGTTGTTTACATTGACGACATCCTCGTTTATTCTTCATCGGAATCTGAACATCGGAAACACGTGAAAATGGTCCTCGAAAGATTGCGTCAACACAAACTTTTCGCTAAGTTGGAAAAATGTGTTTTCAACGTGACTGAAGTTGAATTCTTGGGATTCATATTATCACCTGGCGGGGTGCGTATGGATTCAAAGAAGGTCGATGCAGTTCTCAAATGGCCATCACCATCCTCCGTAAAAGGTGTGCAAAGCATGTTCGGCTTCGCTAACTTTTACCGCAGGTTTATCCCCGAGTTCTCTCGAATAGTCCAGCCCATCACTGCCTTGTTAAAGAAAAACAAACGTTTTGAATGGTCTACCGAGGCGGAACAAGCTTTCCAGGATTTGAAGACTAAATTTATCTCTGCACCAATCTTAAAACACCCTCGCCCCGAACTCCCCTACATCGTGGAAACTGATGCTTCAAGCCTTGCCATGGGGGCAGTTCTATCACAAAAGGACCCGGTAACCAATCAGTTGCATCCCGTGGCATTTTGGTCCCGCAAATTCTCGCCTCCTGAAGTCAATTACACGATTACTGACAAGGAACTTCTGGCTATCAAGTCTGCCTTTAAGGCTTGGCGGCATTATCTGCTGGGGGCCCGACACACCGTTACTGTGATTACGGATCACCGAAACCTGCAATATTTGAAAACAGCAAAAGCCCAATCCTCTAGACAACTCCGTTGGGCATTATTCTTTGCCGAGTTTGACTTCATAATTACCTATCGACCAGGTACAAAGAACGGTAAAGCCGATGCCCTTTCTCGGATGGGAGTGGAAGAACACTTGATCAACCCTAAACCTGTACCAACCATTCCCGAACAAAGAATTCTGGGTGTAATCGCCACAGAATCCATAGAGGAAGTTAAGGATAAAGCCAGGCAACTTGTAACTCCAGCAGATATACAGAATTGGCATCTGCAGGGAAAGGACTTTGCAGTAAAGGACAACTTATTGTATTTCCAAGAACGATTATACCTACCCAGCACAGATTTACAGAAAAAAGTAATCTCTTGTTATCACGACTCTTTAATGGAAGGTCATCCCGGTATAGCCAAGACCTCAGAAAAGATCAAGCGCTACTTCTGGTGGCCGTCTTGGAAAAAAGATATCATAGACTTTATAATGTCCTGTGGAGTATGCGCCCAAAACAAGAGTCAAAAGGAAAGACCAGCAGGCCTCTTACGCCCTATTGACATCCCACCTCGCCCTTGGCATACGCTTTCTATGGACTTCATCACCGATCTACCTCCATGCTCCGGATACAATACGATTCTAGTAATCGTGGACTTATTCTCCAAGATGGCGCATTTCATTCCGCTCAAAGGCTTGCCAACAGCAGCAACTCTGGCCCGAGAATTTCTCGAAAACATCGTCCGACTGCACGGTTTTCCTTCGGTTCTAATTTCGGATCGAGGTAGTCAATTTATTTCTCATTTTTGGCGAAGTTGCTGTCGGTCGGCTCAAATTGATGTGAGACTATCGACCAGTCACCACCCTCAGACCGACGGACAAACCGAGAGGACCAATCAAACTCTGGAACAGTATTTACGCTGCATGCTGCAACAAACTGAAAAAACTTGGAAAGATATCCTCTGGATAGCCGAGTATGCCTACAATAACTCTGTCCACTCGGGAACTGGGAAAACCCCGTTTTTTCTTTTGTACGGCAGTCACCCTCGAACCTCAGAGTTGGATCCCCTCCAAGATCTTGAAACACCAGCAGTAGACTACCTGCATTCTACAATCACCCAAGCCTTTAAGGAAGCTGTTTCTCACCTTCAAAGGGCTAAAGAACAATACAAGAAAGGAGCAGATCAACATCGGAAGGAAGCCCCTCACTATCAAGTAGGGGATCAAGTCTGGTTATCCACCAAATATCTATCTCTAAAAGGGCCACGCACATTCAACCCAAGATACCTTGGTCCCTATTCCATCACTACAATAGTAAACCCAGTAGCGGTCAAGTTGGACTTGCCCCCGCACATGAAGATACATCCGGTCTTCCACGTCTCTCTATTAAAACCCGTGCAACCTCAAACCCGACTAACCAAATCTCCAAAACCTATCCTAGTGGATGGAGAACTCGAGTTTGAAGTCAAAAGCATTCTGGACTCCAAGATCTCCAAATCTAAACTATTCTACCTAATTGACTGGAAAGGCTACGGCCCCCAAGAGAGATCCTGGGAACCTGCTGAATATGTCCACGCTCCTCGCCTAATCAAAAGATTTCACCGAACATTTCCTGACAAGCCAAAACCCCCGGAGAAGCCCGGTTTGGGAGGGGCCTTGAGGGGGGGGTACTGTCATGATCTCTGCTTCCAAAAGGTCAAGGTTTTCCCAACTCCCTTGGAAGCAGATCCATAACCCAGTCCCAATTGGGGCCTTTTGGACCCAGTCCTGGCGCCAGTGGCACCAGGCTCATAAATATGCCCAGTCCCAGCGCTGGAAGCGCCGGGCTCATAATGCTTGGGTGGACTTACCTGCAGCAGACCATGCTGCTTACTTGCCTGCCAGTTGAGCCTCTGATCCTCTTCTGTTTGGAACTACTTTTCCTGTTGGGTGGGGCTGGAGCCACTCCCTAGATTTAGAACACTGGAACTCTTCTGGAAGGCAGGAACTCTTTTCTTACCAGGAACTCTTTTCTTACTTAGGCGTGGCTGTGGAAGGAGACACCTAAGCACTACAGGAGGCTATTTAAACCACACCCGGTGGATGAATCTTGCTTTGCGTTATTCTGCACCCTCTGCAGCAGGACGCTCATCGTGTCTTCTGCATCCAGTCCTGGGCCTAAGGAAAAAGGCTTACCATCCTGAATCCAGTCTTCAGCAACACCTATAAAGACAAGAAAGAACAGGTTAGCATTCCGGCATCTGAAAGGCAAAGGCTTACCATCCTGAATCCAGTCTTCAGCAACACCTATAAAGACAAGAAAGAACAGGTTAGCATTCCGGCATCGGAAAGGCAAAGGCTTACCTACTCTTCGTGCGCTCCGGAGGTCTTCATACTGCATTCTGGCATCTGAAAGACAAAAGCTTACCAACTCTTCGCACGCTCCGGAGGCCTTCGGCGCTGCATCCGCATCTGAAAGACAAAACAAGGTGCGTTTAAAGACATTGGGGAACTTTAATACTCACGTGCCATTACTCCTTTCCACATCTAATCCAGTGGGTATTCCGGCACCCTGCAGCCGCTCCGAACTCGTACCTGCAAAATAAAAAGACAGTTAGAGCGCATCGTGAAGCAGGCAACAAGCGCTTACTCACGTGCTTCCAGGCGCTTCTATTCATCACACGGGCTCCATCTTCAACTCACTTCAGCCCGTCATCCGCCATCGCCGGAACCCTGCAAAACAAGAGACATCATTACTAAAGACTTTAAAAAGACATTTGAATGACTCGAAACTTACCGTTCGTGCAGTAAACGACGGACAGCAGTCCTCTGAAGTCAAGAGGCCTGCGCTACCTATCCAGTGAAGAAATTGGCTACAGCACCCTGCCCCGAGGCAGATGGAGAGCTCGGCATTCACTTACCTAAGACATCTTACTCTACACGTCAGGCATACAGTGCACAGAGGTCCAGCCCAAAGAGCCAACCGGGTGCTACACATCACCTTTGAAGATACGGTAGTCGCCCAGTCAAGACCGGCGCCTCTGCGAGAATCAGGTGAGCGTTACATGGCCCACCTGGCGAAAAGATGTAAAGTCATTTGTACTGTCTTGTGGCATCTGCGCCCAGAACCAAAGTCAAAAGAAGAAACCAGCTGGTCTTTTACAACCTTTAGATATTCCACCCACACCATGGCACACTTTGTCTTTAGACTTTATTGCAGATCTACCGCCATGTAATGGATTCAACACCATTCTAGTTATTGTGGATCTTTTTTCCAAGATGGCCCACTTTATTTCTTTAAAAGGATTACCTTCTGCTTCAATCTTGGCCGAGGAATTTCTCGAAAATATGGTTCGAATACATGGATTTCTTTCCGTATTGATCTTTGACCGAGGTAGTCAGTTCATTTTGCAATTTTGGCAGAAGTGTTGTCAATTGGCACAAATCGACGTAAGGTTATCAACCAGTCACCATCCCCAAACCGATGGTCAGACGGAGAGAACCAACCAGACTCTTGAACAATACCTACGTTGTATTCTCCATCAAACCAAAAGTAATTGGAAGGCCATTTTATGGATTTCTGAATACGCATACAATAACTCTGTACATTCAGGAACCAGACAAAGCCCCTTTTATACCATATATGGACATCATCCTCGAACCTCAGAACTCGATTCGGCCCAGCATTTAGAAATGTCGGCAGTAAGTCATCTGCATTCTACTATTACACAAGCTTTTAAAGAGGCAACAAAACATTTGAAACAAGCAAAAGAGACATACAAGAAAAATGCTTATCAACATAGAAGTGAGACCCCACCATATCAAATCGGAGACCAGGTTTGGCTGGCTCCAAGACATATACCTCTGAAAGGAACTCAGACTTTTATTCCTAGATATTTGGGGCCTTACACCATTAAGGCCATTATCAACCCGGTCGCTGTCAAATTAGAATTACCCTCTAATATGCGGATTCATCCTGTCTTTCATGTTTCACTTCTAAAACCAGTTCAACCCGGGGCAAGATTAACCAAACCACCTGACCCCATCCTAATAGATGGAGAACCTGAATTTGAGGTAAAAAACATCCTGGACTCTAAAATGGTTAAATCAAGACTTTTTTATTTAATCGACTGGAAGGGTTACGGACCACAAGAAAGGTCATGGGAACCTAGTGACCACGTTCATGCTCCTCGATTGGTGAAAAAAATCCATCGGGACTTCCCAGACAAGCCAGGGCCAAGGGGAAGAACAACTTTAGGAGGGGCCTTGTGGAGGGGGAGTGCTGTCATGATGCCTACCCCCGGGCATCCGGATCGAGTCCATCAGCCCCGGGAGCAGGCATCCAGATACTCATTAAAACCCCAAGAGCCCCGGCTGGGGGCTGTTTGGATTCAGTCCTGGTGCCCTTGGCGCCAGGCTCATCATAGAAATCAGTCCTTGCGCCGTAGGCGCCAGGCTCATAGACTTTACTTACCTTACGCAGACCATGCTGAAAGTGAGTCCAAACTAACGTGAGGCCTGGATGGGACTATTTTATTACAGGAACTATTTTTTACTCGGTTGTGGTTCTGGGGAACTTCTTACCTGGGAATACTTTGCAGGCTATTTAAACCACGCCCAAACAGCAGCACATGCTTCGTGTTATTCTGAATCCTGCAGCGTAACGCTCACCATGTCTGCAAGTCAGCATCCAGTCTTCTGCCACGCCCGCCTCGAATCCGGAGCTCCTAGACAAAAGGAAAAGAAAGGAGAAGAGGTTAGATCACGGACATTATGTGATTGCTTACCTGGACCCAGCACATCTCCGAGCCTGGAAAGGACATTATTTCAGCACGCGTCGCTTTGCCAGCAGCAGCGCTGCGTTATACTCACCAGTCCACCGCATCTTTCAACTCGGCGCTGCCTCCATCATTTTCTTCGTTGAAACCCAGCACCTGGGGGGAAAACAAAAGGAATAACAAGGTGAGCCAAGAAAACCGACAAAGACAATCTCTTTGCCACCATAGGCTAACCTGCTTTACCACCAGAGGTATTATCCTTTAATTTGCTGCATCTTTCTATGCCGCACCTATAAAGGGAGAGAAAACAGCAAGTTAAACTCATGCAACTTTTACCGGACAGTGTTTGGTAATACAGACTCTTACCTGAACGCCATCAGCTGCCTCCCGGCAATATTCTTTTGGACGCAGCTGCAACATAACGAGGGAATGGAACAAGAGTGAACATCGGACATATTGAACTCTTTGAACTTTATAGACACTGGAGTCAATATTCCTCCGGAACTCCTCCAGTACCTTCAAACCAGTGATGTAACTGGTATCTATGCGCCCCTGCATGCCATGCAGGATGGAGAGCTCATCATTTAAAAACATAAGGTGAGGTTACCAAGAGGGGATATCGGAGGTGATTAGTGGGGAGAACGAGAACAGTTGGGGGGGCCATCACTAAAGTCCACGGGTGGCTAAATCCCTTTCTCCACTTGCAGGAAAATACTTCTACGAGTCCAGCAGACAAGATTAGGCGGGCCAGTCCAGACTGTCATCTCTTCACTACACATCTCGTTGGTGGAGACCGCAGCTGTCCGGGTCTGATTGACGCCCCTGTGGGAACCAGGTGAGCGTAACAGACACTCCCAATCCTGGGTCCTCCTGCCCGCCGGCTGATGCCTGCCCCGGGATGTTAATGGCCCCGAGCCATGATGGCTCCCACGCTGAACCTGCTGCTGCCTCCAATGCAACTGCCTCTGGCACTACGATGGCATTCAGGCTGATGGAATCTTCTGGTGCAGTCATGCAGGTGCCCTGCTTGTTGATGCCTGCACGTCCACCATTTGCTGGGGTCCACTTGGTGGGGTGGCCACCCCTGCTGGACCTCCGACTCCGGACTGTGGCAGGGATGTGTCCTCTACCAGCCTGGCTGCTGGTTCAAGGGCAGCTCCACAGGGGGCCCAGGTGATGCTTGGGCGGGAAGATGACAGGGAGAACAACTGGCGCATAGGGGGTTCAGTTGAGGAGGGGGTCGCAAGAAGATCCAGCACGCGGAGCAACCCAGTGCCGACGACCTGTCCTAGTAGTGCGATGCGGCCAAACAGGTATTCAAAATGATGTACATTATCTGCACAAGAACCCTGCACATCATCTCGAATACCACTTTGGCACAATGCCACACCAGCTAGGAAAGGCTGTTGTTTGCGCATCACCTCCCTGAAAACGGGCCTGGATGAAGGCATCCCTGCTGGTGCCAGATGATGTTGTCACAGGATCAGGATTACACACAGGAACCTCCACAGTGGCCTGTGTTGCCTCCTGTCCCTGCCCCTCGACTGCACCACTAGCACCAGTGGAATCCCCCCTTCCAGGCCTGGTGCGTGGTGCTTCCATGGCCTCTTCCTCAACCAAACCCCCCACCAACCTGGATGACTCCATGCCATCTTCCTCCATAGGCCCCTTTGGGGGCTCAGCTGCCCCTACTGCTGGTGAGGAGTCCACCTCCAACCTCCGCCTCTTGGACCTTCCCTCGGCAGCTGCGGCCATGGACCCGGCACCAGACTCCTCTCTCCTGGAAGATATCAATACCTGGTATGATATGATATGATATGGCATTTGTAACGCGCCTATACACAAGTGTTTCAAGGCGCGACGAGGCAGGGAGGAGGGAACAGGGGGAAGACAGACAACGATCCTACTAGGCCAGGTGTCGTTCAGATCGTGCAAGTGCAGGGGTAGGGGGAAGGGAAGAAGTGCAAGGGGGGGAGGGGGAAGTGCAGTACAAGGTAAGTAGAATAAAATAAATAATAAATGAATAAATAAGGAGGGCCAGCTGGTGGCAAGTGCAAGGTAAGTGCAGGTAAGTGCTGGGAAGGGGGGGCTGGAGGGATACAGAGACAGTCCCGCAGTGCAGGGGTTGCCAGGGAGGCAGTGCAAGTGGAGAGTGGCTGGGCCCAGGGTCGGGGAGAGTGGCCCAGTTGCAGATTCTGTGCAGTTTCAGCGAAGAATTAGCAGGGGAGAGTGAGAGAAAGCAGAAGCAAAGAAGAAGGTTTTGAGGTGCTTCCTGAACCGGAGATGGTTCTCCTCAAGTTTCAGGGAGGCAGGAAGGCTGTTCCAGAGGGAGGCCCCTGCCGCGGAGAGAGATCTACCCCCAGCACGTTGCTTCGAGAAGCGGCTGACCCTGAAGGAGTTGGAGACGGATGAGCGAAGGGATCGGGAAGGAAGATATTTAGGAAGAGAGAGTTGAAGGTATTTAGGCCCCAAGCCCCAGAAGGCCTTGTGGACAATGCAGAGGGTTTTGAACTTTATCCTGAGAGGAGAGCTGGCCCTTGCGTCTCTGGCTGTCTGTAGGATCCCTGCCGTTGTGCTCCACAGCACCGTCTCCGCTCTCTTATTCAGTTGACGCTGCAGACAGGGAGAGATACAACACAGGCTTCAGGGCACTGTACAATGGTCTGATACACACATGACAGTTGCACATGAGTGGCAGTGTCAAACTTCACAGATGGCATCACACTCCCCAACACTCCTATCATTTGAACCCACCCACCATCATGCACAAATTAACAGGAATTGTACAGCAGGCTGCATCATCCATGCACACACAACTGCATGAACATCTGAAGGTTGGCATGACATCAGAAGCAACATGGGGAGTGCCGAACACATGCACACATGCCACCAGACAGACCTACATCTGTACATCTCCACGGTTTAGGACGAAATGTCTGAAAATAAATGGTCACATTGACCATAAGTTCAAAAAATGCTACAACCAAAGGTTCGAAAACCAAAAGTTTTAACCTTTGGTGGTAGCATTGTAAAAAAAGAAGCGGTGGCTGCGGGGGTGTCCCCCAGATTGCCGCACTCACTATACTTCATGGTATAGTTAGCCAGAGCTGCGGGGTGAGCGGGGGTCGCGGAGGACACCCCCACAGCCTTCCATTACAAAAAAAAACACAGGCTGCGGGGTGTCCCCCGCATCACCCCACTCACTATACTTCATGGTAGGGGGACAACCCTGCAGCCTTCCTTCACAAAAAAAAAAAAAAACCCAACCCTGGTTCCCGATCCCGGAAGTGAAAGGGAACTGGCGCTGCAGGAACCCAGTGTGAAGATGCAGGTAAGTGGGGTTTTTTTTATGTTGGGGCTGTGCTGAGGGTGTGGGTTGTGGGGGTGTTATGGGTGTGTTGTGTGTGCATGAGAATGTATGTGTGTTCGCAAGAGAAAGGTCCAAACTTTTGGTAGTTCGCACCTTTCTCATGTGAACGATTTGCCCGTGGTACTTTCAGCCACGGGCAAATCACTTAGATTCCATCTCCACCACCTGTCAAAGTGCAATCATCGGCAAATATGTCACATCTGCCAATCGGGTACCTGCATGTCTGTGTCACATGCATCCATGGTGTATCACAGTTGCACACATGTCAAACACACACGCACATGTACACCGTACACGTACATGAAGGTGGAACCAGCATCCATGTGTCACATCCCAACCATGGCATAGTACATACCCAGAAATACTAACATTTGCGCATCTCCACATGTAGCTGCACACTCCTGGCACACCTCAGCATGCACTGCGTCCAATGAGTACGAATGGACACTTACTGCTCGACTCCAGACGGGTCTGCCTCTCAAGGACGTGGAGGTAAAGCGCTGGGCGAATGCGTTCCAGGACCCTCATCTGGTCGGTGGTAAGGTGGACCCGGCACCCCACTGCATCCGCTGCATCCAAGAGGCGCCGCCTTCCTGAGGGTCCCGCACCTGAAGTCCTACCAGCGCTTATGGACATGTTGCAGGTCGCGTGTTGCCACCCCCTCCGCGTTGATGGCACCCACGATGTCCATCCAGATCCTCTTCTGTCCATCCTTGTTGGCACGTTGTCATCCGAAGAGGGCATCATAATGCACCAGGACTTGCTCCACCAGGATGCCAACTACTCCTGCAGTGAAGCTGGCAGCCCTCTGCCTCTCTGCCGGGGGGTCGCCACTGGTCCCAGATGGAGTTTGGCCCGACATGGCAACCCCCGAGGCAGGTGTGGATGGGCAACTGGGTCCTGGTGCTGGGTTGTGGAGCTATGGAAATGCAGTCGGGAGTCTTCTTTTCCAGCAGGGGTGGTCGCAGCAACTGGAACTCTGCAAATGGCTGATGTGCAGGCACCAAATAGCAGGGCACATGGCCAGCAGGCAGGCAGGCAGCAGCAGATGGCTCGTGGGGGCTCTGGGGGGCAGATAAATGGCCTTCTGGGCAGGAGCGTGGTCTTCTGTGTGTTGTCATGTGGCCAGCTTGATGCAGAGTGATTTGGCACGTGAAAAAACACCACATCAGCGTGTAATTTGAGGAAAGGGCCTTAGCACGTAAGCGCGTAAGTGACGTGATGGGCACAGGCGTTTCCCTCGGTACGGGTGCATAGTGAATCCGCACGTGAAAAAACAGCACGTCCGCGTGTGAATGCGTGTAATTCGAGGAAAGGGCCTAAGCAAGCAAGTGACGTGATGCGTGCGGGTGTTTCCCTCTGCATGGGTTATAGGTGAGCGCAGCCGCAGTTCTCTGTACATGCTTTTCGTGGAGACTGACGAGTGTGTTGCTACTTCTTGTTGTTTCACGCGCCATCACTTCACAGCGGATCGAGGACATACCTCTTCTTTTGGCAGGGGTCTTGCCTATGCAAGTTTTTCTTTCCCACGCTAGTCAGACAGTGATTTGCGCACAATATTTCTTACCACTGCGGCTCCACCTGTGTATTGCTTACCCGTTTTTGAGGTCATAGTAGCCTGTGTGTCCCACGCATATGCATTTTTTGTGTCCCTGGGTGCCACCGCGTACTGCAGGAGCTTAATTCCACACACGTGATCTACCGGGGTTGTGTGCACCGTTTTACTGCAGTTTTGGGGGGCCTGAGCATTGTGATCCCGTCATTTTCTCACCGGGGTCACATATAGCCTTGCAGGCGCACAGGGGTGCTGTTTACATCTAGTACCCCACCCCCTTAACCCCAATTGCCCAGGACAATTGTCATATACACCTCCCATTGACACTACTATATCTCTGCCATGGTTGGGAGGCCACGAAAGGATGAGGGGCGCCTCAGTTGGGCACCCTCCACGTGGCGGGCATGGTCAGGGACGTGGCCGGGGTGACCAGGGTGGCTGCAGAGGGTGAAGAGGCAGGGGTGCGCCACTTTGGCAGGATGTTCTGCCACGTGTTGGTGCAGTCATGCCACCACCCTCTGCCGCTCCGAGAGATGCAGCTCTTGCATCTGACACTGGCGACCATGTGACCCGGCAGTCAGTTTCACCTACTGCCATGGGCCCAACGGTAGTGGTAGCTGCAGGTGTAGCTGTGGCAACTACCACCCAGGCTCAGGGTCGACCAGCGCATGATGCGTTGGCACCTGAGGGTTCCCAGGCAGATTTCCAGGTGGTCAGGAGGCACGAGCAAAGTGCACGCAGGGCTGCTCTGACCGAGGCACATGTCCCTAGGGCAGTGTGTCATCTGCTGCCCCGAGCAGCCGGGTGTTGGCAACTGCATGGGCAGATGCAGCCAACACCACCCCGGCTGTGAGTCTGCCAGCCAGGACAGTCTCGGTCAAAGACCTTGGCACAGTGGCTGTTCCTGTGCTGGGTCCAGTCAAGAGCACCCAGCAGCCCCTGACGCAAGTCAGGGCTTCCGTCCTAGTTCCACCTGCCATTCCCTTGGTCCAGTCCACCAGCGCCACTGCCCCTACTGATCAGGGCGACATTTGCCAGTCACTGTCCAAGAGGAGGAAGTTTGCTCCTGCACAAGAGGCTGAGATCCCAGACATGGCTCCGGCCTCCGGCATGTTGAGGAAGAAGCCATTCGGCAAGCAGGCACTGGACTTCCTTGTGGGCTACGTGACGGGACACGAATGTGAGATGCTAGTGAGCCCAGTTTTTCACACTACGCCTGCCCAGCATTGAGAAGCATGTTGCGGTGGGTGTTAGTGCATTCGGATATGAGGTGCGCATAGCTCAGGACTGCAAAATGCGTGGGGATGACCTTCAACGCTGTGCTAACTAAAGCGTGCCTCCAATTATGCCATGACTCTGGTGACTGGCAGTGGGCCAACACCTGAGGAGGAAGAACGCACTCCGCACGAGGTGATCGCTGCGGAGTTCATCCTGGCAAAATTTTTCAAAGGAGTGGGAGAGATGCTGGATTATGATGGCCCGTCCGGTGAGTGTTGTTGCGTGTTTGTCCAGCCCATGTGTGGTTTGCTTGTGTGATGTGTTGTGCTTGACTGCCACTACATGCTATGTGTACATGGTTCTCATGTGCAAGTCATGCAATGCTTCACTAATGCGTGCCTGTTGTGCTGCATGCTGGACATGTAGAGCAGACTGGAACTGTCCTCATCACCACACATGCACCCTACTCACATGCTAGTAACTCGGCTGCCCCTCCGGTCCATGATCCAGCTCACTGACCCTTCTGCATGTAGCCTGGGGTGTCTTTCCACTCAGCACTCGGACTATGTCATCGCATGACTGACGTGCATGTGTGTTCAGCCTGCATGCGTGTACTCCACGTGGGCATGCTCCCTTGCCCCTTCACCCCCCTGCACCTCAATTTCACCCTGGCACTGGTGGGTAACATATTGGACTACTGCAATGGCCTGTTCCACGTTCCTGTGTACATGCACACTTCCCCCTGCCAACCAGCCAGACACATACTGTGGGGTACATCCTTTGTCCTTGATACAGGGTGTCTCACTTGGACTGTTCAGATGGCAGATGTTCCCTGGGGACATGAGTGGCCATTCATGCTCCATGTGCATTCCATGCATGCCCCTATGTGTCCTTAGCAGGATGATAATTGTAGTACGTGTCCAGGATGACATACGTATCATGGCATTTGGTCATCCATTCCATGCTCACTCTGGCTCAGTCCTGTATCACGCACATGTTTAGGGTGTCTTTGTCTGTGTGGGGCACAGGCCTCCCCCTGTTTCAGGCATCTTGACTCTGTTCAACTGGTGTAGTGCCTTCTGTACAAATGGGTGTACTACTGAGGGTTCATCATGTGTCCTGCTTACTGTCCCATTCTCATTTGCTGTGGTGTCAGTTGACTCAGATGATGCAATTGACGAAACTCAGCACTATCTGCCAATACACAGTTCTCTGGTCAACCTTTCTTTGTCATGCAACGCCTCCCTGCATTTTCACTGAGGGGGGGGTGGCTGTGGCCATGCAACCCATTGCATGCACATTGCACATGATGGCTGAACTTGCCCTTACACTGCCTTCATGTTTATTGTTTGACATCATAACATACTTGGTGATGTAGCTAGTTGGTAACACATGTTCTGCACTGCACCCACCCGCTTCTGAGCCATGTTACACCGTTCTACATGCCTATTCACTGCTGCAATGTCAAAGTGACCTGGCATGTATGTTCAGATTGTCATCCCTTCACTGTCATGAAACGCATGGGCACAGGTGCATCCTGTGACAAGTGTACTCTGTATTGGAACACACTATCAGGTGTTTAGCAAAGTTGATTGGTCAATCTGTGGCCTATACTAACTGGTATAGGCCGCAGATTGATTATAGCCTGCCAATCGGGTTGTAATGACTGTGGAGCTGCCTGCACGTGCATATGTGTACACTTTCACATATATCAAAGCAAGCAGCGTTGTAGCTGCTTGCTTTGCTGTATAGGATGCTGTTCATATTCACCATATGGGTGTATATGAAAGCGGGTGTATTTGAACACTTTCACGTATAAATAGGCAAGCAGCTTCAACGTTGTGTAGTGCAACATTGCAGCTACTCACTTATGTGTGTGTGAAAGTGTTTATTTACACGTGTTCTCTGCAGCTTTTTTGTTGAATGACTAATATGTTGTTATTTAACATAAATGCTGCTGAGATTTCAGCATTGCGCCCGTTATGTTCAACTGGTACAATCCTGAAGGTGCCCTGTCGTGCAGTACGTGTACGGCCAGGCCCACTTAGCTGATCTGGTAGAGCCTGGGCATGATGATTTGACACACTGAATAATGTTTTTTGGCACATTCAATGCACAATGTGCTGTATCAGGCCCTGAGGGGTGTTCCGGAGGCTTCATGGACCGGCAGCTCATGCCTCGATGCAGGCCCTCGCTTTGCTTGGGACATTCACTATCTCTACATGGCCCATGACGGCCAGTACGGGCCGAGCAGCAGAATGATGAAGCTATATTGGTGATAATGATTTAGTGATGCATGTGTACATGCATATTACGTGTGTCATGGTGTGTTTTGAATCACTTGCAGCTGTGGCCATTTGGCTGTTCAGACAGGCTTATGGTATGTGCCATCTCTTTGTTGCCATCTGTCATTTCTGCCTGTGATATGTGCCTGACAGAGGTGGTGTGTGATGGAGGTGATATACTACATTCAGTACATGTGTAGGCTTCACAATTTACACGCATCCATTATGCTTTTGGGATGCCATTGCATATCAATGGCACTGGATGCAATGCCGGAATTTCAGTTGTGTGTGACATGTCTGCTTCATGTGTTGGCTGTCAATGTGATGTCTATGTGTGTGGGTTATGTGCTTCTGACATGTGTACTCATGTTTGTTTTTTCACGTTACAGGTGATGACGCAATGGAGCCAGAGGATGGTGATGTCATTCCAGTCACGGGGTTGCTATTACATCAGCAACCCGGCACAAGTGGGGTTCATGGGGTGGTAGACCACTAGAAACCCACTTGTGCTCCAGACCATCGTGTCCAGGGCTGGCAATCAGTCAAGCTCTGATGATCAATCTGAGCACAATGTTTAGTTGGATGCGCATCATGTCCATTTGTCGCCGGTGAGTGATTCTGATGTGGATGATCTTCTGTCCGTGAAACCTGAACTGAGGGGCCAGACAGTATTGGAACCTCCGCCTGTGGTGGTTCGGGGCGCACGGTCACACTCCACACTCCACACCAGTTGCTGATGTCCCTGGGCGATTGAGGGATGTAGTCCTGCAGCCATGGGCGGTGCCAATCCAGCGAGGACCACGGCTCCTTGAGCCCTGCGGGTGTCATGTCAGGCAATGCAGTGGCCGTGTGCCAACGGTGTATACTGAGTGGGAGAAGTCCATGTATGCCGATTCAGAGCAACAGGGGGAAGCTATTGGTAAGATCGATCAGAGCATGGATTGTGTGGCCCAATCTGTGCTCCCCCCTGCTAGGCAGGTGGAGCTCCAGCAGTGGGCAGCGCAGTCCATGGCCTGCTCACTCAGGCTGGGCATGGTGGCCCCAGACAGGGCACGCCGGGCTGAAATGGTGTCTCTGCATCAAGCACTTGCTTCTCACGCAGAGGCACACTTGGAGGCCCTGAGGGATGACCATAAATCCCTCAGAGCTACTCTGGGTGTGTTCAACATTTCCCAGAGGCAGTGGTCAGAGGAGAGGTTGGAGCAGCTTGAGAATACCATCTCGGCTGAGCTACGTGCATGCCGGGAGGTGCTCCAGATGTCATGCGAGGCCATGCAGGCAGAACTCTGTGTTACACTTGCTACCTTGCAAGAGGAAGCATGCGTATCACGTGAGGTGCTGCATGCTGACCTACGTGCCATTGCCACACAGAACTGGGCTTCCAGACCCACAGGCTTGCTGCTGTGGAGGGGCAAGCTGCATGTAGGTGTGGTCAGGGAACTGTGCCACGTCCACCTTCTGATTTCCATCCAGAGGGTGAGCAGGACAATGCCTTATCTCCCACACAGGCCGGGCCGTGCAGGCGTTGAGCCCATGGAGGTTTATTTCTTGATATCAACATCATCGCATGTGGGTGTTGAGGTGCACACTGTACCTCCCCCCTCCTGGGTGCCCCCCCCTGGGTCGTATGTGGCCATTTTCTATTTTTTTTTAATAATACTGTTTGTGTATTGTGCATTCATGTGACGGTGTGGCGCTTTGTGGCTTTTGAAAGCATCCACTGTCTGTCCCAACTGGGCCCATTCAAGCTTGTCTCGTGTATGTGTTTGTGGATTGGGGTACAGACACATATGCCTCTCCTGCTTCCCCTTCCCATGGGCTTTCAAGGATGGTTCGGTGTGACAACAATTTACACAAGGGCATTGGACTTTCGTCATATCTGTGGCCAGTCTGCTGCTGTACTATTTGTGTTTACACCCCTAGTGGGGATTATGGATGTTTTCTCCACGGCATGTCTGCAATCAATTTTGGTGAGTACATTTATGAACTGTCCATTTATTGAAGTTGATTGTGATGTTTTTTAATTTCTTGCTTGTATACGTGCTTGATGCACTTCATGCTGTAGACGGTAGCCTGCACCCTTTAGCTGTCAAAGTCACACTGATGGTGGGAGGGGGCCGGGTGGTGGCAATGTCAAGTTGGTACGTGTTGAGTTTAGCCCCTGGGGATTGTGGCAAAGAAGGAAGCATTAGGAATGTGACCCAAGAAGCACAACTCACGGTCCAGTCCTCACCTGGGATGTCCGCCTACACTACTTCTCTGCTCCATTCTGTTTGGACTGCACGTTGTTATCTGTCTTCCCTCTTGGACTTCGCTGCTGCCTGACAGTGCAGTTTTCCTACTGCATGTAGGTGTGGTCAGGGAACTGTGCCACGTCCACCTTCTGATTTCCATCCAGAGGGTGAGCAGGACAATGCCTTATCTCCCACACAGGTCGGGCCGTGCAGGCGTTGAGCCCATGGAGGTTTCTTTCTTGATATCAACATCATCGCATGTGGGTGTTGAGGTGCACACTGTACCTCCCCCCTCCTGGGTGCCCCCCCCCCCTGGGTCGTATGTGGCCATTTTCTATTTTTTTTTTTATAATACTGTTTGTGTATTGTGCATTCATGTGACGGTGTGGCGCTTTGTGGCTTTTGAAAGCATCCACTGTCTGTCCCAACTGGGCCCATTTAAGCTTGTCTTGTGTATGTGTTTGTGGATTGGGGTACAGACACATATGCCTCTCCTGCTTCCCCTTCCCATGGGCTTTCAAGGATGGTTCGGTGTGACAACAATTTACACAAGGGCATTGGACTTTCGTCATATCTGTGGCCAGTCTGCTGCTGTACTATTTGTGTTTACACCCCTAGTGGGGATTATGGATGTTTTCTCCACGGCATGTCTGCAATCAATTTTGGTGAGTACATTTATGAACTGTCCATTTATTGAAGTTGATTGTGATGTTTTTTAATTTCTTGCTTGTATACGTGCTTGATGCACTTCATGCTGTAGACGGTAGCCTGCAACCTTTAGCTGTCAAAGTCACACTGATGGTGGGAGGGGGCCGGGTGGTGACAATGTCAAGTTGGTACGTGTTGAGTTTAGCCCCTGGGGATTGTGGCAAAGGAGGAAGCATTAGGAATGTGACCCAAGAAGCACAACTCACGGTCCAGTCCTCACCTGAGATGTCCGCCTACACTACTTCTCTGCTCCATTCTGTTTGGACTGCACGTTGTTATCTGTCTTCCCTCTTGGACTTCGCTGCTGCCTGACAGTGCAGTTTTCCTACTGGACTACAGCTTTTTTACTTGTTTTTCACACTCTGGTGCCTTTAGTCCCTGTTTTTCTTCCTGCTACTATCCTTGTTGCAGACCTGTCCGCCTGTCTCTCGGGCATTTATTTCCACATACTCTTAGACTGCCTTGGTTTGCCTCCGTACACTTCTGTACCACAGCATCTCTCTCTCTCTCCTCCTGTCTTTCATCTATTACATTAATACCTTTATGTTGACTTTGGCCGTTTAACAATGCTATTCAACTGTTGTGGCTCTTATCT
Organism: Ambystoma mexicanum; assembly: GCF_040938575.1. Classification (NCBI taxonomy): domain Eukaryota; kingdom Metazoa; phylum Chordata; class Amphibia; order Caudata; family Ambystomatidae; genus Ambystoma; species Ambystoma mexicanum. The sequence continues at coordinate 596,254,062 of NC_090927.1, forward strand.
TGCTGTCAGCTGTGTCCGGCTATCACGCATTCACTGTGCCTTTCCAGACTTGTGCTGTCTCTGCCTTTCTTCGTTCACGCTATCAAGGATTAATTTTGTTTCAGCTCAACCATCCAGTTGTGCCAGCCTCCTTGGTTATTTTCTACTCAAGTTTCAGCTCTACCCATCAGTTGTGGCATCCTCATTGATTATTGTGTACTCAAATTCCTACCCATCCTGTTGAACCACTGTACAACTGTGCATCCTTGGAGGTTATTCTGTCATTCAGCTTGGACATGTACTTGGCCATATTCTGCGTTTTCAAGTCATCTACTGGAGACTCTTCCAGGAATTTTTAGTGCCTAGAGGCTTTTTCCCTGGTTTGGGGGTTTGGCTCTATGGAGTTCTCTGCAATTTGGCATTTTTACCATTGAAGGTGGCCTCTGAGGGGTCTAGACCCTATTTACATGAAAGGAAAAACAAGGAAACCAAGGGGAAGGGAAATCCTGAAGCCAGGTAGACTAGAAGGAAGAAGCCGACGGACCCCAGAGACAGTTCTTCTGAAGGTCATGGTGATGAGGAAATGAGGGAGGGGGCTTTTGTTGTCGGACGATATGCTTGGGCTACAGTGATTGGGCACTCTCTGACATTGTCAATGTGGGGTCCTATGTACATGATGTGTTCTGATGGTTAATGGCTGTTCCTGTGGTGGGTTTACTTTACAGATGTCAGGGGATTGGTGTGGATTGATACACTGGGGTGTCCACATGGGCAATGTTCACATGTGATGTGTACAGGACACTAAGGGTAACTTAATTTCATATGCATGTAATTAGTGCATGTCCCTACTGACACACACACTTACTCTACTCAATGCACCACCACACATACAATCACCCTTCCATGCCCACACATGCACACAGATTGCCTTCTCTGTCATGCTGTGTCCCTGCAGCGCATGATCACTTACCATTTGGGGATCGTGTACATGCATCACTGGGTTATTTTTGTTGCTTGTCCTTTTTATATGATGCTCAAGGTGTATCCCCAACACAATGGCCGCTCACTGTGCTGTGTGCTGAGCGGTGTGTTGCAGGGGACAAACACAGCACGCGGTTTTGGGATTTGGAGATTTGGATTGGCCAATGTTCATGCCAACAGGCATTCTGTCTTTTGTTGATGGTACCACTGGTGGCATGCATTTGTGTATGACTTTCTATGTGTGGGCGGTTGTTGGTCAGTCATTTCATCTGATTCCATGTCAGGTGTGATTGTCTCAGGCCTCTTTCCATTTTTCACGTGGCACTTCATATCTAATTTGTCATGTGTTCTGCTTTTGCTTCGCTCTTTTGCTGTTGCATGCCATGTCATGGTGTGGCCGACGAGGGTGATGGGTGTTGGGAGGGTTTGGGTGACATACCAGTGATTTTCATGGTCTGTTTTGCAGGGGAGTGGTGTGGTATGCACCTTGCATGTGTTCCTTTGGGTCACACCGGATTGGTTATGTTTAAGTAGCTATGGATGCACACAATGTAGCACTTCCGTGGAAACATTCTCAGGGTGGTAAGGTTGTGACAGTTGACTGTCTCTTTGTCTTTCACCTGGTATGTGCCAGGACTGTGTGCAATCCGCCAGGGTGGGAGTTTAGGTGAAAAATGTGGCCACAGGTGGGTCCGGACTGCCTCGCCATGTGCCCTTTCCCCTCCCATGAGCAGCGCCTGTGCCTGTGGTTGGGGATGTGGAGGCACCACCATGTCCACTAGTACGCCCCACCGTGTTGCAACATTGTGCAGGACACATGCTGTCACAATGATCCTGCACACTACTGGGGGTGCATATAGTAGCTGCCCGCCAGAGCGGTCAAGGGAGCGGAATCGTGACTTGAGCACTCCGAATGTGCGCTCCACTTGCTGTTGCATGTGATATGCACCGTGCACATAGTAGCTGCCTGCCAGAGCGGTCAAGGGAGCGGAATCGTGACTTCAGCACTCCGAATGTGCGCTCCACTATGCCCCTGGTTGCAATATGGGCTGCGTTGTATCTTACCTGGGATGGTGTGGTGGGGTTCCATATTGGTGTCATCATGTGGGTGCTCAGAGGGTAGACACTGTCCACTGGGGAGGTGAGGATGGTTGTCATTAGTTGGGTTTGTGTATTTGTCTGTGTGTGACATTCGTGCATGTGCACAGACATTTGTACTCACCAATGAGCCATGTGTCTCCATGCTTCCCAGCTTCCAAGTCCCGGATCAGGGCGGACATTCTGTATATGAAACTGTCATGGGTAGACCCAGGATAGTTTGCATAGACAGAGGTGATGATTCCATGGGCATTGCATGCAACCTGTATGTTGATGGAATGCCAGTGCTTGCGGTTTCGGTAGATGTTCTCAGTGGCCCTAGGTGGACGTAGGGTCACATGGGTGCAATCTATAGCACCAAGCACTGCGGAAGTGTGCCACCCTCTAAAAGTCCTGGACCACAGCCTGCCTTTCTGCGGGTGATCTGGGCATGTATATGTGCCTGCGGACTGAGGGGCGTGCAGTCATGATTGCCAACACCTGGTATAGGCAGCGTGACTGTGTGGCCTGTGAGACACCCCCATCTATGGCAGTTGTCCATTGAAATGTTAATGTTAATGTTAAAGGACATTTGTACCGCACACTATCACTACCGGAGTGGTCCCCTGGCACTCTGGCGGCTCTGAAAGAGGAGGGGAGGTTGAGTTAGTGGGAGGAAGCAGTAAAAGTGCAAGAGAGCAGTGATGTGCTGTTGGCGGCCTCAGTGGCCCAGTGGCCAAAGAATGCAGGACATTGAGCACCTTTTCCAAGGGGCTCAGTGCTTGGGAGCACAAGGTGGGTGATGTGAGCTCATCCTCCCATTCAGTGACCAAGTCTAGGATGATATGATGTGGAAACCTATACCTGCCTTAGACCACACCATCAGGCATCCCAAAATGTCTGGTACTGGGCAAAAGAATGCAGGGCCTGGCTATTCTCCTCCTCCTGCGGTGTCCCACGATCACTGCTGTGAGAAATGGGACATTCATTGTAGCTGTATATATGGCGTTGGTTGTTTGCACGCACTTATATACTGCGCAGGAACGCTTCCTCCTGCCTTTGTGTGGCGGACCTGTTTATGCCTGTGCGTGTCTTTTGGTGTTCGCGGGTTTCCCCTAATCCATTCCATGAATACGTGTTGTTCGCGAGCATGTGGGCGTTCCATGTATTTTCCAGCAGTACTTCCCCAGTTACGTCCTAATTTCTCATGCATTGTTCCCCATTCCACGTGTTCCGCCCCCTTTTTGGTGTGTGCGCTACACGTTGTGTGCTTTTGCTGTGCACGTTGCACACAGCGTTTGGGATGTCACAGTGACGTGTGTGCCCGTGTGTGCCACACGTGGTTTAGGTGCAGCTCCCTGGAAAAACACGCGCACAGACTTCCATGAATCGCTTGCGTACGATTCGCACTCTTCACCGATTTCGGCACAAAATTATTCCATGAATCAGCCTGTATATTATTAGTTTTCACTTTGCTGAAATCTGTTTAATGTGTGCCACTTGTTCGAGGTACAGTTTTGACTTGTCACTTGCTTCTGCTTCAAGTCGATTATTTGTTCATCATCATCATAGTTTATTTCGATGTATGCCATAAAACTTACTATGCACATATACATCACAATTCGTGGAGATGCGATAAAAAGCTAAATTAATAACCCTCAGTTAAACCACATTTTGAATACATCATATTAGTTTAAAAAGCATTGTTTGAATAATAAATGACCAAAAAAGTGGATAAATCAGTTGATACATCAGATATCTCCTGGCAAAACAACTCTAAAGTATAATGTGCTTATCGGCTTCTGGTTCCAGTATCAGTAAATGTTAAATCCCTATTCATAGTTCTTTTGGTTCTGCAATACAACGCAGCTCTAACGTGTATACAGGTATCAATAAAAAGGTCTGATTCAAGGATTTTCTTTATGCAGAAAATATGCGTGCAAAACCCACTATGTCGATTGATGGAATGCAGGCCTTTTCTTGGCCTTGTGGGGATTTTGCGCAGGTCCAGCATGTCTCTGCGAGCAGGCGAACGTCTTGCGCGAGACTCCACGCAGAGTGATTGTGGGGCCTGGGCAGAGATTAAAATATGGGGCAGAACATGTATAAGCCCATTTTCCACACAGAATTAGGAACAAATGTGGGCATGTTGAAGGATGGGACATGCTAAGCAATGGCACGCCCAATCGACCGCAAACCCAAACAAATTACTGGATTCCAACATGCAACCTCACATTGGGAAAAGTGAAGCGCAAACCCTGTGATCCAACTGCCACATGATAGCAGGCATTAAGTTCAACGTGCAAAGGATCCAATGTATGTAAAGCACAAAATGCACACCATACAAACATCGCACAGCCACGATGAATGCTGCAATAGTGGGAGTCATCCTACATGGACACAGAAGGAGGAGGTGTATGCCTGGGCTCTGGATTCATGCAACACGCAACACACTGTTTGGGATGCCTGATGACCAGGTGTATGCTAGGTACCGGTTCCCACACTGTCATCCTAGACCTTGTCAGTGGCATTACCCACCATATGCTCCCAGGCCCTTACCCTACCTTGAAAAGGTGCTGACAGCACTAAATTTCAGTGCCACAGACTCCTTTCAACGCACCACTGACATAGTTGGCGGGATATCTCAGGCCACACAATCCCACTGTCTCCACCAGGTCTTTGCCTGCATAACAACCCATGCCTGTCTGCGTAGGCACATATATATATATATATATATATGCCAAGAACAATGGAGGAAAGGCAGAGAGTGTGCCAGGATTTCTATGAGGATGCACACTTTCCACATGTACTTGGAGTCATCGAATGAACACAAGTTGCACCACACCCCGGCCCCCGATTGACGGAGCAAAAATATTGTGATCACAAACACTGGCATTCCATTCATGTGTAGTGATCATGGAAGTAATTACAAATTTACCTGGCAGCACACATGACAACTACATTTACTGCAAGTCAACACTCTACTGGGTCCAGGCATCGTGAAAATATGGCAACACCTGTCTCCTTGGTGAGATTGAACTGTCATGCACATGCATGCATACATCCACGTGACACACTGAACAACACACCATGACAATAAGTGCCTATACCAATGTTAGGCAGAATTATATGCAGTACCTTTTGGGAACACCACACACAATTAAGACTACAAGTGACAGTACAAATTCACCTTTGGCACAAGCCTCTACTACACAGTAAAATTGTAGCGATGGCTGAGCAGCCAGACCTATCTCAAGTGCAAGTGAACAGTATCAAATAGTTACACAAAGGACAGCAATTACTATGATTCAAACAAACACTGACTCAAGGTTTCCAAGTAAAATAATATACATTTATTTACTCATCAGTTATATAACATTTCACTAAAGTAAAACAGTTTAAAAATCACACTCTTAATACACCACACCACTCCCAATAAGTTCCAGACAAGTTAAGCTCACAAAATGAAGTGGGAGCAAAATGGCACTCCAGCAATCTAAAAGGGAGGGAAAGACAAAGTTAATAGAAATTGAACCACACCAACAAGTAAGTACTCAGGGCAATTGAGCAAGAGGAACTACAGTGATAGAATCAGGTAGAATAGGCTTAGGGCCAAAGTCAATAGGACAAAAGTCTTTTGCTCAAGATCACACGGTTCAGGGTAGTGTGCGGTAAAGTTCATGCCACGGGTTCCGGTCGAGGTTGGTTGGTAGTAAAGTTAGTTCAAAGAGAAGAGAAGGACAAGCTCTTGCATTGGAGAAAGATTTCAAACACTTTCACTGCGGCTGAACGAAACGAACAACCGGATTTGCACAGTACCTTAAAACAGAGAGGGAGCTGTAGCGGAGGAGGACGTTCCTGGTAGTTCGTGCAGGTTCCCGGTTCCTGAAGTGACTGTCGAACTGACAAGAAGTTGGAAGACTGGAGGGTCCTGCACTACCCAGGGAAGACTTCCTGGCTATCCAGCCCACTGTACCTCTGTACAGTGAATTCGACCAGAGGAGGGGTCCTGGCTTGAAGTTTGGGCAAACTGGTTGGTCCCACCAGCTCAACGGAAGAAGTTTCCTGGAGGATCTTCTCTGTCGTCGGATTCTGAAGATTCAGACCTGCAGCAGGGCTTCACCGGGTGGTTCAGTCGTTGTAGGGGTCCTCTTCCATCAGTTCCTCATTGGTTCTTTTGTTCCAGTGGTGACTCTGCCTTTCCAGTCCCAGAGACCTGCTTTTTATGCAGTTTTCCCTCATTCACACAGCCTGTCTTTCAATCACACAGCAGGGTGGCTGTCCTCGCAAGGACAGTCACCCAGCCAATCAAACAGGAGTGCGACTTGGGTTACCAAGGGATCCCATGGCAGAGGTCCTAAGACCCCCCCTCACATCCTGCCTACCCAGACTTTCACGCGCCTTAAGGAGGGTTTCTGTGCAGAAAAGGCGGGTACAAAGGGACCAAACACCCGGTTTGGCGCTCAGAGTAAAACGCAAGAAAGACTTTAACAAAAATGGTGAATAAACCCATCCGTAGCCGAAATAAATATATTTGGTCAAGCGGGTTTATGTTCGAGGCTAATAAAATTGCCTAAAACAATACCATGGTTATTTGAGATAACCGCAGTATAAAAAATAGGGTAGTTACCACTGCCACCAGCCAAGTCTTGATGAAAAGGGAGCAAAACAGTGCTCCAAGAGAAACAGACATAAATGGATAAGAATTAACCCTTTCCAATACTCCATGTAAGATGGGGTGTACTGGGTCTGTGATTTAAAGAGACTACATAAAGTTAATGGCAACTTTACATGTTTCTGGGAGACAGTAGTCAGTCCCAGAAAAATGGAGTCAGTGGGAAGTCTAAAAGACAACCCTGTGTCACAGCACTGCACTGAAGGTGTTGTGTAACACACAAAAAAATGATTCTCATGGAGTAGGTGAGGCTCCAGAGCCCAAGATCACACAAATGGTAAAGACACACACAGCAAAAATGTAAGAGTGGGAAAAAGGCTCACACTCTTCCCAAGTGAAAAAAATAAACCCTAGAAATCCACCAAAGCTGCTAAGGGACTCCTTAGGTAAGGGAAATTAGCCATTTATGAGAATTCTCCTAACAACCAACCATGTGCAGATTTGCAGGGGATAGTGCCTACCCACTATCACCATTCCTGCTGATGCCATCCAGGAATTCTGCCGCACCAGCTGAGGTACGATATAATGAAGCACATGTAGCGACTAGCAGCATTTTGGAGTGCACATTCAGGGTGCTTAAGTCATGTTTCTTCACCCATGACCACTCTGGTGGGGCTTCGCTATATGTCCCACCAGTAGTCTGTCAAATCATTGTTGCAGCATGTGTACTGAACAATGTAACCACACGGCATGACATACCGGTTGATATGCAGGTGGGACATCGCCCTCAGCCACAGGCATCACCCTTGCCCTTGGTTTACCAAAGGACACAAGGAGGAGAGGATGCACACAACCAACTGGTGCAAACATCACCCTGAGAATGTGTGTCTGGGGAGGCAAACTGTGTGTGTCCATTAGACATAAAATAACATGCACCAAACATTGAAACAGTCACAGCAAAGGAACATTACAACATCTATTTTGTTGTTGGGATGCACCTTCAGATTCCAGCCCCTCCCAAATGATTCAGATTGTGGAAAGTATACTAACATGGGGAATGCACAGAGGTGGCTGTAGGAGGATGGAGAATCTTGTGGGTAGAGGTGACTATTGGGATACACGTGTATTGTAGAAGAACATACATATACAAGGGAATCTAACCACTTACTTCACAGAAGTGTCACATAGAATCCATTGCATGCACATGATATCCATAACATGAACTAACACTGTATTCAAGAGTAGGCCTGAATCCACTCAGGCTGTGTTGGAAATGCAGAACAACAAGTCCTCTTCTCTTGCATGACTATCACATCCCAACCGCCAGGCATGGCAGGGAACACACACATATAAATGTATTTAGTTAAAACTTTGTACAATTACACAGGAAAGCGAGCAGTTAAATGGAAGTAGGGCTGCGGACGATTGTGAAGGCCATACTGATGGGAGCCAAGGCAGATGTCCTGAGCTGCCAAAACACAAACTGAGATTTAGTACACCAGCACCCCCCCGGGATAAAGGTCATCCCATTTGAGCTACCAGACACCACGGAATAAAGCACCTACATGCTTCTGGAATTAGATGGATTAGTGTGACATGCAGAAACCCCAGGCCTACACCTTGGGGGAAACATAGAAGACCAAGGTTTGTGATTTGTACCAGGGAGAGAAAATGCTGATGCCAATGTTCATAAGATTGCTGCAGGTAGACATATATTTTGTATTTTATCTTTTTCATTTCTAAAGTGCACAGACAGCCTGGGGACATTGTGGTGCTGTTACAGTGACCAGTACATATGTTCAGTCATATCATGAAAGTCATGCGGTGCAGGGTATAGGTGGATAACATATACATTCAAAGATACTAGCACTGGGATCATTCCAGCTCAGCTCATTTGAACACCCAGGTGTTGAGGGCTTTGCAGAATGCCCAGTAGGATAGTGCTGCTCTCAGGGTGGGAGGCAGGGAATTCCAATGCTCGGCTGCAAAGAAGGGGAAACTCGTGCCTCCTGATTTGGCATGCCCCACTTTGAGTAGTAAGAGTAGGCTCTCGCAACCTTCTTAGCGAGATATGCAGGGTTTAGTAAGAGAGGCACCTGTGAGTGATGGCCAGAGTTTTGAATGGAACCCGCTCCCTGGATGGCAGGCAGTGGGCTGCTCTCTTCGCTGAAAAGATATGTTCCCCTTTCGCGATGTGAAGGGCTGTTTGGAGTGCATTATTTTGGATGACTTGTCATTTCTGGATATTATTAGATGAGGTGGCAGCAAAGAGGACATTGCAATAGTTCAACCTTGAGCCTATTTCGGCCCTAACGATGAGGAGGCAGCTATCAGTGGATAGGAAGGGTTTGGCCACCTTCATTAGTTTGGTTGCACAGTCTGCGGAGGAAGCAATTGAATTGACCTGGCGTGACATTGAGAGGGTGGCGTCCAGGTACACCATTAGTGTCTTGACTGAGGATGAGACGGGTGGCTAAATGTTGTTGATATCAAATACTGCTTATTATTTGTTTAGTTTTTTTAGTATAGCTAGTGGCCCAACCAGCAGGATTTCTGCTTGATCCCTGTTTAGTCAAAGATGGTTATCTGCCATCCAGGCTGAATTGTGGAATAAGCCACATTGAAGGTCTTGGAGACTTCTGCATAGTTGCCTCTGGTAGGGAGGAGAACTTGGGTGTCATCCGCATAGTTGGTGTAATGCCAATGGAGTCCAGGATGTCAAACAGAGGTCTGGTGAATATGTTACAGAGTTTTGGCGAGATGCAAGAGACTTGTGGAACCCCGTAGGGGATGGGGATTGGAGAAGCACTCACATGCTCATGACTTGGCCCTCAAGGAATGAGGCGATCCATGTTGTTGCTTCACAAGAGAAGTGGGCAGTGGGAGTGAGGTAGTGACAGAGGATTTTGATGCACTAGATCAAATGCAGCTGACAGGTCCAGAAGGAGGAGCAGTAAGCAGACTTACCCACGTCCCTGAAATCGTCCATCTGTTTTTTTAGATCCAGCAGCACTAATTCAGTGCCATGGCCAGGGTGGTAGACAGATTGGTTTAGGCCCAGTATGTGACTGGTTTCTAGGAAGTGTTGGACCTGCAGATATGCAGATCTGTTTAGAATGTTCACTAAGTATGGGACCGTTGTAATGGGTCTTTAATTATTGGGGGCCATGGGGTACAGCAAAGTTTTTTTAGGAAGGAAAGTATGCAGGCTTCATTGAGGCTGGACGGGACCAAACCCAAGATGAAGGAGGTGTTAATAAAGGACGTGATGAAAGTTGCAAGTATTTCAGAGCAGTCCTTGATGGTCGTGGCAGGACAGACATCACCTCTGCATTTAGAGGGTTTTAAGTTTTGCAAGATGAAGAGTACTCCTAGTTACGTGACCTCCTTGAAGTAGAACTGAGGGAAATCAGAGGTCAATAGGTCCACGGTGGTGGATGTGGCTGTGTTATAGTTGTATGTTTTCAGGCAACTCTGATTTGTGTGGATTCTTTTATTTAGCATGTAATTTTTGCTTAGCATAGCAGTTTGGATATTAGTGCACCAGGCTTCATCTTTGGTGAGGGAATGAGGGGGGGGGTGGCGCACTTTACCTTTCCCTGAAGATAGTGAAGATCTCCCTGTCTGACTTCGCGTTAGCAAGTCTCAAATTGAAGGACGTGGATTTAGCTGAAATAATCATCTGTGTATATGCTTTAGATATCTTAGCAAACTCCAGTTTCGTGGAGTCCGAGTTTTTTTGCAAGATTGCGTGAGCAAGCCGTTTTTTGTTTCGGAGTTCTAGCAAATCTGGGGTGAACCACGAGTTGGAGTGTCTGGTAGGTTTTGCTCTCTGAAATGTCAGGGGGGCAATGGAGTCTACTGCCTTTGCAAAAAGTGGAGGTGCATAGTTCTGAAAGCATGCTGAGATCCTTGGAGAAGGGAGGCTTGTGATGTGGATATCCAGGAAGGGCAGTAAGCACTCTTTAGTGAGTTGGCGAAAGCTGCATGCTAATGCAGGTGGCAGTGGTAAGGACAAGGGCTTTTGTTTCTTGGGGTCTGAGATAGAAAAGTGGATGATGTGAAGGTCTGACCAAGAGCAAGGGGTGTTGGAGATGATTGAGAGCTGACAGATGAGGTCAGCAATCCATACAAAAGTGCGGCCTTTGGATTGCGTGGATTTATTGATGCAGAGCCTGAAGCCTAGTGTTTCAAAGGCCTTGGAGAGCACCTTAGATATCATTGAGACCCAAAGCATGATGGGGGCACCTGCATGCCTGGGATGAGAAAAGAGTTGCTTTCTTTGCAAGGACTAGGCTGACCTCAAAGTTGTCTTCTGATCTCATGCTAATAGCCAGGTGCACATCGCGTGGTTAAACCTTAAGCCAAGGTGGTGTATTCGAAAGCCTAACCAATCATCTTACAGTGACCCACAGTGAAGGGACTGTCGCCAATGTGTGAAGAAGTTGGAGGAGAAGAGGATATGGCCAATGAGAAAGGGTTCTATTTGTAAATATTAGCATGTAAATAAGCAGTAGACAATGAGGGGGGGTGAACACTGTGTATGAAATGTGCCACAAATTAATATTCTCATGGTAATTGCATGCTGCTTGCTTTGAGAAAGACATAAAGCTCTGTGGCAGTGGGCTTATAATACCATGTCACCATTTTCCTTTTTGTATGCAGCATGCCTTTTTCTCAAGTGGGTTGTTATTACTATGTCTGGGTGTTGTAAGGTTCCCCAACCTTGTTCACAACTAAGCACACAACACAAGCAACAGCTGTCACATGGACGCCACCAACTATTGTGCATGTAGACCCCCAACAACACACAGGAGGCACAGTACAAAAATCGAAAATGGCAACAAACACATGTCAGGACTGCCCTGGCCACCCTATGTGTGTCTCACAACAATATACAGGCGACAATATTCAGTGACAATAAGTATGCTCACAAAACACATTCACATAAAAGTAGTCATGCAGACTTTCAGAAATGCAAGTGCACTACAAGGTGAGGGGACATTGTGAGCATTATGATCCAGCTTCAGTCAAAATGACACTGAGAGGACACCCAAATAGAGATCACTGCGACTTTGGAAACCCAGTATCCCCTTGAAAGCACTCCCAAATGCCACAAAATGGCATCCCCTGGATAACGTGGCATCAGGACAAGACAGTAAACACAGAGGAGCCGATGATGGAACGTCCAAGACGGAGAGATGAAAACATTTCATCAATGGCAGTAAAGACAGGATCCGGCAGAAGGCAGCTGGTCAAAGAGGCAGCATTCATACAGGAATTCAGGGCACAGAGGCAACAGGAACAAAACAAACAAGCAGACAAGAGAAATGAATATGAAATGGGGGTGAAGGAGACTGCCACACAAAAGGGAACAGGCAGGAGGAAGGGAAGGCAGAGTTCAGAGGGACTGGACTGAACAGGGACCAATGTGCTGGGAACTGAAGGGAGCATTAAGATGCACTGAGTATTAGTCAACAGGCGGCAAAATATCTGCCGGTGTATCGTGCAACAAAACCAGGCCAATGCAGTGTGCATGGTGTCTGAGGTGAACATGGCATCCTCCAAATGGCCGGAATTGCTGTGCTGTGTGTGGATTAGTCTTGGACAGCACCCCAGAAGGAGCAGAAGTACCAAGAATGAACTGCCAGCAAGACATGACATTAACAGCTGAGTGAACAGGATGCCGCGCGGCAGGCAACACACATGCAAAAGACTCCCATCACCATATGTCCCAACAGCCATGCAGCTGGACCGGCCACCCTCATGACAACCCACCAATAAATGCTCTACAGTGAAAGCCTCCCTCACAACAATCCCCCCACAACCAGTGCCCTCCTGATTGCAATACTAAAACAGAAAGCATAGACTCGTCAGCCTACCATCACCATGAAGTCTGGCCTTCTCACCTTAGTACAAGTACAAAAATAGAACACCCCACACAGTGCCAGATTCCCTGACACCAAAGACACCACAAGAGCCACCCTGAGTGCCTTTGACTTACCTGCACAAGGTACCCACCTGTCTCGCATTTACAGCATTGCACCTGAAACAACATTCTGAACTTGCTAGTAGATGCATTGATACAATGTAAACACTCTGGACACCCTTGAAAACTCCCACATGGAATAGGGAAATAACCATGGACCACCTAGTGTCAATGTCTGGAAGTACAAATAACCACACGTGAGCAATTAAAAACATCCCAACAGAAAAAACTCACCAACAGAGAAATCACTGGCTGTGAACCAAACCAGTTACAAGCAAAGCAGGACATGCACTCTGGAAACAAGTGTAGGTCAGCCCCAGGAGGCTGCCACAAGTGGGGACATTGATTGCAGGTATAAAGGTTCTGCACACCCAAAGTCAGGTGTCATGTGTGCCTTTGTGTCACCCATGGATGCAGGGGAAGAAAAGAAAGCAGGTGATGGTCTCGGGAGTGGAAGTAAAATTGTGGTAGCTGAAGAGAAGGATGACAGAGATAAAAAGGGAGACATGACCCAGAGTAATGAATGTATAGCTGTGGAGTAGAGATAGAGAGAGGGAGATAGGGGAATCCAGTCCAAGGAGGAAACTGGCTGGTGGTAAGATAAGGAGAGAGATGATGGCCATTACAGTAGGTGAGGGCAGAGAGAATTTGGGCAAGAGAGGAAGACAGAGACAGACACAATGGAAAAAAGCAGCATGGTCAGAGAGCCTGGAAAACCCATAGATGGAAAAGTAGCACATGTTGGGGGCAATGAAGGAAGGACAAAAGTGGGCGAGGGAGAAGGGCAGACTGACCTTTCACAGGTGGCTTTTGTTTTCCAATCAGCACACATCTCAGAAACAACATGCTCAACCACACATGCCATGTAAACCAGAAAGAGACCCATGTCTGCAATATCTCAGCAAATAAGTGCCTTCAACCACATCCCCATACCCTGCACCAACCACCGCCCCCCCGACCTCCTCCCTCCTGCTGAACACCACTGTAAATGGACATGATGACAATACCCAGCTGTTGAGTCACCCTCCAAAAGACCACACAACCTTGATGAGAAAGTCCCAGTAAGTGTGCAGGAATCATAGGGTGCACTGGCAACAACTACAGGGACAACAGATGAACAGATGCTGGGGGAGTAGAAGATGTACCACATGCCTGTAACCACAATGTGCACAAACAGCATGCAGTCACTCACAGTGTTGGGCTTGAACAACAAGTAATGGAAAAAGAAGTCATGCAATACATTCATGTGGAGAGAACATATCTGAAAGAACAATGAACGACCAGTGACTTGATTGGGGAACACAGGTACAGTCCGTCAGGGGTACATATGCGCATAGCGGTACAATGATAGATGCACCAAGTGTGACAACCCTGTCCTGTGGAGTCACTGCAGACAAATGGCCAGCTCTGTGTCACCAGTGGCAAGGCTCTGAAGGGGAGCAGCTGAGGTTGTGTAGACCTGACAATGGACATGTGTGTAAGAGGTAGGTAGGATGTGAGCGGATAAGGGTGTGGAGTGGACGCTGGCACAGGTCAAAGCGTGGTGTGGACAGGGAGCACACCTGCAGGGACCCATAGGACACATGGAGTGGGGGGTGGAGAAGGGAGGCAGTAAGAAGCCATCATGATGGTCGGAGAGGCATGGTGTGAACAACAGAAAACACAGAGTTCTGATGCAAAGAGATGGCAGGATTTGAATGAGGATTGCGATCCAGAATATGGCAAATACTGTCAATGGCTCAAGTGTGATAAGTAATGCACATTCCCATACTTTTGTAAGGCAATTGTGGAAGTGCAACCTCAGAAACAATGCACACACATTGAAGTGGAAGAGCACAAACACACACATGCATGTGGACAAACCCACATCTGCACTAACATTTGCCGTGACTCAATGATTACAGAAAGCAAATGTGCAAGAACTCATGTAAATATTGTTGTGACCATTAATACAGATATGACACAAGAGACAGTGCTCATCCTTACCTGCTGACAGAGCTGCCCTGAGGTGATTTCCTCATCACCTCCACCGGAAACTGCACCTCCGTATTTGTGAAAGGCTATTGGCATGGGGACTAGAGAGGTGAAAGGGTGCAGGGCAGACCACCTCCCATGGAGTACAGTCACTGGATGAATCAGGATCACTGCAACAACTTGGAAAATTGTATGACAGCAGCCATAGTGGAAAGACATACAGGCATAATGCACCTATGTGCAAAAAGACCATCAACCCATTGTTAACTGCACACGGTATCCTGTTGTTCTTAAGGCAGCCTTGGTAGTTGACACCACTGTGCATGGCTTTATCATCAGTACACAACACAGCGAACAGGGAAAGGATTTAGGAATCTCAGTGGGAAAACACTTTCACTCCTCTGTTATATCCCATAACTTTTTCACACACCTAAACAGACAATGGAGCACTTGCTCATGCATATGTTCTTACTGTAAAGCAAAGAAATGCGTATGGACCGCTAACACTGATCCTCAACAAGCAGCACACCCTGACCATGTCAGGAGGTGCTATCCCAGGTTAACCTTGATGTGCCGCCTATCTAAAAGGGAACAAGGGAGAAAACTATCCCTACTAAACAATGTAGCATAGTAGATGAGCTTAAATACTACAATTCCAAAAGGAGTTCCCCATGACAGGTGTACGTGATTAAGCCTGCCTTGTGTATGTTCACAAGATACATGCAGCCTGAGGGATTTTTACATAACTTTATTAACCAACTGGGAAGGGGCGTAGGAGACGCATACAATCTGGGGGGACAGGGGACACATTGTATACTTGTAGAATGTGTTCCCGTCCTAAATCCCACTCAGCTTGGGTATATAAATTGGTCTTGTAGTGGTTGGTTGTTAATTTTTCACCAAAATTGCACTTGCTAGTGAACCAGGACAACTGACCCAGCCCTTTTGCAGACGATGTAGCAATACCTTGAGATGAATGGGATGCAGAAGTTACTGAAACATCAATCATTAAAATGACTCAGGAAGTTGGCAAAGTTAACTATTTTAATGTCAATTATCTAAAACAGGGAGTACAACAGACATTAACGGACATCTCATAGCATGGTTTGACAATTTGCTTCATAAAAAACATCATACTTATAGTAGAAACATGTCATTGATGATGTTAACCTACGTATTTACTAATGTTATCCTACGTGGCAAACTACAAAAACCTAGTGGCAAATGTGACAGGCTTGGAGAGAACATCTAGGTATATGTTCCATACTAGTCTAAGAGAGTGATAGGCTCCTTAACATCAGGTGGGGCAACTAAGACCTCCCCTCAAACAGGCCACTATGAACATCACTAAATACACAACGTCCCATTGGTTACAGAAACTATAGGACCCTTAATTACGCGGCCCCTTGGCACTCTTTCATCTGTCAGTAGTTTTCCACCCACATTAGCAGCACGCAGGCTGGACTTTCAGGTGCTGGTGAGCTGGTCATACCCATAGCTTCCCACCAATTAGCATATCAACTATCATCAACACAGTGGTCTGCACGTCAATTAAGGCTTTGAACTTTGCCTTGGAAATGTTCTTTGCTCTGGAGAATACAGGGGAGTAGAGGCATGCTCTGCACTTCTGAGTAGATGTGGTTCGTCATGTTTGTCCAACTTCATTCATCCACATGACTGAAGATCACAAATTTGAGCTCTGGTGCACTTAAAATACCATTTTTTAATAGACCTCTGACGTCTTCCTTGTTTTTGTCCATGCCTTCTGAACAGAGTTTTCTTTCACACAATTGTAACTAATGTCTGCACATCCCAGTCTGATAAGACCTTGGCTTCTTGAGGCTGATCCAGCCTCGACTTTCTGAGATTTACTTCTGGAATTCAATTGTTTTTTCAACTGCAACTCACCGGAAAAGAGGCATTCCTTCTCTGATCCAGCTAGCTCTGCTATAACACATTGTGGAAACAATGCTTCCTTGGGACCCATATCTTGATTACTCCTTTCAGGCATCCAGATGATTGCACATGCTCATCCTTGTTCCAAGTCATGAGCGTACACTGACCACTTGGACTGCAATAGATCCATCTTCCCACATACTTCTTATGATTCTTTGGATACAGGAATTTTTTTCCCTCAGGTGCAAGGATACTGGCTTTCAGAAAATCTCTGATTTCTTCATCTGTTAACTCTCTGGTCTTCCATCCTGATTCAACATCAGTCATGATCTTCATCCCTATGGCTTTCTTTGCTGTCTTCTTGCATTGTGAGATTATTATCCTAACCGCACAGAATCCAAGCAACACCATCACAATCAGGGCTCAAAAAAGATCTGCCATCCATTGTGGAACCTAAGAAAAGAGCGTTCCAAACCAGCCATCGTCAGCAATGTCTTCCACTTCGTCCACCATTTGGACATGTAGCTTTGTCAGCATCTCTATAGCCTCTGCAGGGTGCCATTCTTGTCATCATGTGAAGGTGTAAATGTTGCAAGTGATTCTCCACTTTTTGCACAAACACCTCCATCCATGGTTGTGATCATCTACAGAACGTATCTGTTCTGAAGAGTAATCAGTCGTATGGCTCTCAGCTCCTCTCTGATAGCATTAAATCCCTTTATGTTAGTGTTGTTTGTTTGCAACAACTCCCATCTAGTGATTTGCAGCCAATTTGTATTTGCTCCAACTTGGATACTTGGCATAAAGATTGATGTGAATATTAATGAAGTCTGGCTGAACATTCTGTGTTCATATGGAATAGAATCAAAGGATTCTATTGACTTGGCTGAGAAATAGTTCTCTCTCTTCATTCTACTTATCAACTCCACAGAGCTCTTCCTCCTCAGTTGAGCATCTGCTTTTGGAAAACTGTCAATGTTCAGGTCACTTTTAGGAATCACCAACGCTGGAACATGGGCATTTACTATGGAACATCATCCTCCCCATTCCTTGGGCAGCTTCATGTAAGTTCTGGATCCATATTCCCAGTAGTGATCCATGATCACTGCTGTCTCAATGTTCATCCCTTGTGCCTCAAAGATTCAACCACAGTTCTAGTTCTCTCCTACTTTTCTTGTGCCATTGTTTCTGATGCACAGCTTGGTACTTTCCAAAGGCACTATTTTCAAAGGCCCTCCTTTATCCTTGACCCATGTCAGTAATTTAGCAAGTTTTGACCATAAAGGTTTACACAGCATTTGCACATTCTCAATAGTTGGCTGCTAGTGACCCATTATTATCCAGTCTCTGCAGATCACCTTCTTCCCAACCATGTGGTGAAAGCAAGATCTGCATTTGACCTCAGTTTTTCCATTATGAACTTCTTATGCAGATTTCCCTGGACTCTCCAGTCTTCTGTTTACTTCCCATCAGATTCCAGCTCCTTTTACTCCAGATTTTTCATATCTGATCACATGATTCCTGGTGTGAGCTCTTAGTGTCGTCTATGTGTCTTGGACATAATCATCTTCTTCAGGATCTGTCCATTCAGTTGCCCATTTGAGATAGGCTGTTCGGTGGCCCATGAACTGACCTCTTGTAAGGCAGAACACAATGTGTGATAGACAATGTGCTGTCAGGACATCTATTTCAATATCTATGAAAATCTCAGACTTCCCCATACTATAAAGCAGGAGTGCACATACAATGCATTCCTCCTTGGATGTTCTTCTTCCTACTTCTTTCATATGCTGATACCATATGTTATTTCACACGTGTGCTGTACTATCCAGGTAGTCAATCAACTCATGATCATCCACCCTAGCACTTCTCTTAGGTCTAATTCTATTCTTGTGAGCTTCTATAATCATCTCATGAAGTATGTCAGCATAATTCCTTCTTACTGGACCAATCCCAGGAACATCTGTCAGTAAACTCTGTACTTTTACATGTTCTACCTGTGTAGGTTTGCTCATAGAGGATATTTTCCTTTGCCTCTCCTTACGAGACTGTGTCTGGTGCTCAAGGACAATCTCTATAACCCCTTTTCCTAAGGAAAGATGTCTAGTGACATTTGCCATAGACCCAAGAACTTTTATACGTTCTACTGGAGTGGGGATAATCACATAAGGTCTCAGCTGCATGGTAGTTGCCACATCTGTACCCTCTTTCTGCATAAGAAGTTACACAGGAATCTTTGTTTTGTTTGAAACCAAATAGTAAACAGTGTGCACTGTAAGTGAGAGAAGTATCACTATAAACGAAATGCATGCATTAATCAAGTAGAGGTAGGCCCACTTCTTCCAACAGTAGCTTCATGCACATCGTGGAAATCTCCCGTTGGCCACAACATTACTACTATTGACGCTGCCCATTTTTTATATTTTTTAAGGAAGGAAAAATCAACTTTTATTCAGGCAACATCATGCAATACGCTGGCAATATCTTAATCTCCTTAACAAGTTCTTTAAACAGCTGGTTGATTGCAGGACGATTAACAAGGTTCCTGATGTATAGAAAAGAGTCTTCCTTTCTCCAAACAAAATGGGGATGCCTCTCCAGGAAGAAGTAGAAGACTACAGCTAATAGGCTCTGGATCTCTTCCTCCAAAAGCCTCATTCAGGGAGAAGAGTTCTGTTTCACACAGGTCTCATCATAGCAGCCATCTTGGAATCACCCGTGGACATCTTTTAAAATCCATTAAAAATCCCCCACTTCTTGTAGCCCTCCAGACCCCATACACATAGGCAAGATACCAGGGGACAAGGGGAAGTGCAAGGTACCAGAACTTTGGACTGTAAGCCCAAATCCATTGTGGGAGAGCTGCAGGTGTTAGGAGAGGAGCTTGTGGCTAATGCTGACTAGCCGTTTGGTGGCCAGCAATGGAAGACTTCCATACAAAGGAAGAACGCCATCTGGAATGACATCAGGGACTAGGTGGTGGTGGTGGCCACAGCACAGCATGATGTTGAAGACTGCAAGAAGCGCTGGAATGACATGAAGGCACGTATGCAGACTCTGCCTGTCAACTTCTGCCATGGGACAGCAGTCACAGGAGGAGGAACTGTGGAGCCATTATACCTCATAACCTGGAAGGAAAAGTGGCAAGCATCATAAACATGGCTGGCATCGAGGAGTTGTCACAGCAGAGGCTGGAGTCAGCAGTTAAGTTGACCCATGTGAGCATAAACAAGGACACAGGGCACATAAAAAACACACGTGTCATGTGCGCAGCTGCAGTAAAAAAAATGTGTCAACCCAATATGTTAAGATGAAAGGAAATGGCAGTACCATCGTCACCACCATGAATCTGCCCAAAATAACTGTATGCGGAAAGTGCAACACAGAAGTCTCTGGTATACCCTCCACTGCAATGTAAAAATCCTGCTGAAACACAGTGGCCCGGACCTCCGCACATGGAAACACTTTCCAAACACCAATGTATTGCCTCAGGACCGGCAATGGGCAGGAACACTGAACCACCACCCTAATGTGGGTAAATATGTAGCCCATTTTGAGTGTCAGTCATGTTACTCACGGTTGTCAGATATAGAACAAGGGCTCCTGGAAAAAACCCTATTCTGCCCAGGAGGGCTCAATGGTTAACAAAATACAAGTGAACGGGTCAGTGCAACAAGCATGTCCCCTTACTGTTCATTCACAATTCACACTGAAATTCAAGTACCACACCTACGTTTTTACAATACTTATTTTTTTTATAATTTATAGCATTTACCTGCTTAGTGGTTTAGGTATAGTGCTGAACATCATTGGTTACATCATAAAGCAATATAGAGTTGCACAATAAAACAGAGGCAAGTTGAATTTCTTGCTATTCTTTTTTTTTGCAATAAATTATAAAAATAAATATTGTAAAAACTTAGGTGTGCTACTTGAATCTCTGTATGAATTGTGAATGAACGGTAAGGGGGCATGCTTTTTGCACTGACCCGTTTGCTTGTATTTTGTTACCCAACGTTGTCAGCCTTACCACAGTAACACAAGAGTATTGCAGGCAAATATGGCAAAATACCTTATAGATAGCAGCAAAATTAGTGCAGAATGTCCATGGGAATTGTCAAGTGAACACATTGCACAAAACACTGATCAACCTGACAATGATGAATGGAATGGCTCCATGCCCCTGAATAAGTGCACCCCTTGTGTAATCATGTGAACTGGTGCACCTCCTAGACCATGACCTCCCGTCTCAATGTAATTGGTGTCATCCAACAACACACCATCACATGAAGTCCGCAGGGCATATGACCCAAACAAGTTTTCGACCCTTACATATGACAGAACACTGATCATAGGTTGTTACAAAATGGAACAGACCCTAAAGGGCCATAATAGTTCCAATATGCGTGATGGCAATGTGAATTCCAGGATGCCAGCTGAATGCCATGATCACGAATGGCATAATATGTCCCTCCACATTCATTTGACAGTACATACTCTATCCATGAATGTTACTGACAACACACTACCAAGCATAAAAAACCCAACTAAGGCAAATGTGGGGAATTGTGAACTATAGCATCAAAGCATACTGCACTTGCGCCCAAAAAAGGGCTGTTTCATGGCTCTAAAGGCCTTTGATGATGTTAATCACACTAACCCCTCATCTCAATCTCAACAAAAAGCCTATATCTTAAGCCGTATTGTTGAGTATGTCACATTGACATCATGAAAGTGCGTTTGATGCAACCAAACAGCTTTTCTGTGGCTGTCACAAAGGGTCTAGCATCCCTGTCCAAATGAATGAAGTAGGCAACATCCCCTTCCAGTGACAGAGCACAATCGAGTTATCATGTGTATTCATTTCTAGAAACATGTCACTCCCAGCACGTGCCAGATGCATGTGGAAGAGCCACTAGATTTAATGGTTGAAATTAATGTTAACAACTACTTAGCATATCACTGAGCAATGCTCCTTTTTCCCACAACAGAATCCCAAAGCAGCCAGGCAGATGAAACCGGCAGCAGTGCATCTGGACCTTCACATGCTGTCAACTTGCAAACATAAACACTAGCCAAGGAACCTGCATCCACTATGACACCTGTTTCCACAACATTAGCCAGCACTACTACTGCTTCATTTAACATACACTCTTCCACCACTGCCAATCAGGCCACAGGTGCTCATGAAAATGCTCTGGTCAGAAGCATCATTAACAGCACACTTGTGGGTGCATCGTCGTAAGATGACTTGCCTGCACCCCTTCCCAGCACTGAACCCCTGGCATCTGCTTCTCTGTGTTCCTCAGTTACTCGGGGTCCACTGTGCCCCATATAGACACGGATATTGTCAGAGAGGATGAAGAGTCTGCAACTGATGGGGATGCCGGAAATGAAATACACTCTGTAGATGACACCATGTGCCCCAGTCACCCAACACATCAGCTGACACAAGATACCCTGACCGACAGATGGGAAAGGCTCACAAGGATAGAGCAGTGGTAGCAAAGAGTGCAGCATGCCCAAGCAATGTGGGATGCAGTGCAAGATATATCCCTCCACATGGCAAAGGAACTTGGCTGACAGTCCTAACACCTCACCAAAGAAACTGCTTCAAATACCGTAGTTGGCCAGAGAGTTCGAGCGCTGAGTCCTGATCTGCAGGCAATGAATCTATGCAACATTCTCGGCTGTTGACACTGCAGCATATCTGTGGACTTGATTCCATTAGCTCAACCTCTGCCACCCCAATAGAGGGATCCCTTGCTGGGAGTCCAAGTTGCAGGTCTCAACGCACTGCCATGTGTGCATCTAAGTCTTTATTTGGAGCAGGGTAGCGCAGCATGAAGCAACACACTTGTCTGTGAACATTGAGTTTTGTGTGAGCGTGGAGGGAGGACATGGGTGTTGGGGAGTGAGGGTGCAGGAAGGACATGGGTGCTGGGGAGTGAGGATGGGGGAGGATATGGGTGTTGGGCAATGAGGGTGGAGGGAGAATGTGGGTGCTAGGGAGTGAGGGTGGAGGGAGGGCATGGGCGTTGTGGAGTGAGGGTGGAGGGAGGACATTGGCGCCACTTAATAAATGGAGTTTGCATTACAAGTAAAGATCTGGCAGTCTTTTGGGTCATGTCATAGATTATACTACATGTATTTCACTATTTACCTTGTGTACTGTGCATATTATAGGTCCAAGATATTTGTCTATCAGTTCCTAATGCCACAGGCGCCCATCCCTTCCTTCTACACATCCATACTGTGCTGGTCTGCCAGCCCATGTCTTGTTATCCTCCTCCTCTGAGTCTTCCAGTGCCACGTCCTCTTCAGCAGGCAATGGAACATCCCTCCTGATGCACATATTATGCAGCGTCACATACAAAAGGACTACCTTTCCAACCTTCTCCGGACTGTACACAAGTGCACCTCCAGTAAGGTGGAGGCACCGCAACCTTCCTTTCAGGAATCCAAATGTGTGCTTTTTGCACACCATGGTTCTTGTGTACGCTTCATTGTCAGGAATATCGTGTGGAATCCCAAAGTTCCTTATTGTGGTGATGAGCCAAGGTAGTTGTGCGTAGCCAGTCACCTGCAGATGGAATGAAACTGGGTCACTTGCACAAAGGCAATGGTTGTACTTCCCCCATCCTGACTAAGTGGTGCATACTTTTCACTTCCATGCAGACGTGTCAGTACACTCTAGTGCCATTGGGGTGCGTTTCATTTTGCATTTGACATTGCACAATGACTTGTGCCTATCCTGCTCTGCATCATATACATTTGCCTCCATAGTTTGCATTCTGCAATAGTCCCTGCACATCCCAATGCGTACTTGGAATACTGCAGTCTGTGCTGTCAGTTTCTTGGTCATTGTGGTGTATTTGATGTATGCCCATTGTAGTGTGTATGATTGCTGTATGGTATGTCTTCGGATGGGTGTGTGCTACTGGGAATGGTGTGGGATTTCCTTTCTTCTTTCTTCATCAGTGGCCAGCTGGGTCCTTCATCAAATATGAGAGGTAGGATAGGGGGCGTTCTACCACTAAAAAACATTTTCAGTTAAGATGTTCTATGCATTCTGTGACTTGTAGTTCTCTCATCCTGACTGCTTTAGTGTGGAGGAGGCATGGCATTGGATGTTTGTGTTATTCCTCTTTACCATAGAGACCCCCAGCTCTTGTGCTGAACTTTGGGACTCTGTACTTTTTTCTGTTTGTTTTCTGTGTTTATTTTCTTTAGTTATGGAGTTTTAACCAACTCCATAGGCATCATCATTTTTATTTTTGTCACACAGCACCTTCAGTGCAGTGACACAGGGATGTATTTTAGATTTCCCGACGGGTTAAATACCTTCTCTGGGATAAACTACTGCTTCCCAGAGAATGTAAAGTGAAATTGACTTTACTAGTCTTTATAAATTCATAGACGCAGCACACACCATCTTACAATGGCATGCTGGAGGGGTTACATAGTATCCCCTGCGTCTAAATACTCACGTAGCAGTCTAATGCTACCCTTTCCTATTGAAAACGCTGGTGGCAGTGGTTTTACAACAAACTACCATGATTTTTCCTGACCGCAAAGACCGGTAGCTAAAAATCATGGGAGCCATGTTTTTCAAGATGGTGCCTTAAGCACCTTTGTTTAAACAGTTCCCAGTCATCTTTTTTTGCCATTTCTTTTTTGGAAAGGTCCTTCTAGTGTTTATCTGTGTGCGCCAAACCAGGTTTGGTCCCTTTGTTTGTGTGCCTTTGGCAGGCTTCAGGACTGAGGACCGCCTCTGGCATCTGAGTGTCTGGGGTGGGCAGAAAATGAGGGAGGTGCCCGTAACACCCTTTGCTTATTCTCCTAGGAGACCCAAATGCACTCTGGCGAGATTGGCTGGCTGACTGTCCGGCAATGACAGCCACCCTGCTGGGTGAGTGACAGCTAGGCTGGAATGAAAGGGAGAAAACTGTTTAAAAGTCGAGTCTCTTGGACTGGTAAGCAGAGTCCACCACTGGAATGAACTGAAGACAAGCTGGAAGAGGACGGCTGCTGCAACTCCTGGACCTTGGTTTGCCCGGTGAAGCCCTGCTGCAGATCCAAATTGCCAAAGCTCCATTTGTCAGAGAAGCTCCTTCAAGGACGGCTTCTTTCTTTGAGTTGGTGGGACCAATCAACTCGTAAGACACCTCGATACCATTCTCAAGGCTGGTTAGGACTTACCAGGGAGAGGGACACCAGCTTGTGTTCTTGGATCTACAGCTACTGGACACTGAAGTGACTCCATCTTGTTTGCTTTTTTCAACAATCCCGTGCAGTGCAGGAGTCCCCCCACGTCCTCCCTCTTGTCCCCACGACTGAGGCTCAGGAACAGTGAGATCTGCAGAAGCTGCCAGGAAACCATGACTTCAGCAGCATTTGTTTCTTCAAAATAAGATACTGTGACAACCCGATTGAGAGAACCTTTCTCTCAAGGTGAAAGTTTGTGGAACTTTCCCAACTTGCAGGCCTAATCAGCTTGTGACCCAACATATGATTCTGTTTTGCCAAAACTACTTCTAAGAACTTTTGCAAAGCACTTGCCGTTTGACTGCTCTTTCCTATTCAGAACACTAGCCCATTGACTTTGGCCTGGCCTATTGACTTGAATTGAACTATTCTGGTGAACTGAAACTGCTTGCACTGTCTACCAAGTATATGTAATATATTCTGCTACCTTGAGCCTTTTTACTCCTTTTGAAAGTTACTGAAGTGCCATTTTGCTCCCACTTCAGGGGAGCCTAACATGTTCAAAAACGTATTGGTTTAGTACTGAAGTATACCTATGTATGTTATTAAGTTACCTAACACTAGTGAATGTTTCATAAATGATTGTGTACATATATTAATAAGTGTTTTACCAAGAAACCTTGAGTATAAGTGTCTACTTGAGCCACTGCAATTGTAAGTCCTCTGTGAAATATGTACTGCTCACATTCCCTCTTGAGATACGCCTAACTGACCAGCCCTGCTACCACTAAACTGTGTAGTACAAACTTATACCAAAGGTTGGTTTTTGCTTACACCTGTAGCCCTATTGTATGTGTTGGTCACAGAGGGAACTGCATGCAATTATGTCTAACAATGTGCAATGCCATGAGTGTCATGCCTCAGGATTTCTTGTGTTACATGTGCAAGTGTAATTCTGGACTGCACTCCACTCCCCAAATTTGCTTCAACATTCACCTTTGTGGATATCCCCATGTACGCAGGCAGGGTGCTGCTGTGTAGTACCATGGCATCACGACTTGAACCAGGGAAACGGCACAGCAGTAGATCACAGTGAGGTTTGTGGTGCATGTACATTACACATTAAGGGAATGGTACTGCTTCCTGTTTTGGAACAAATGCTCTGATGCCTGGGGAGCCAGATTGTGTACTGATATGAGCCTGTGGCACAAGAGAGCAGGACTGACGCCAGCTTCAGTAGAGGTGGCATGGCTGTTCGGATCACTATGGACCTCTGTGTCTGGAGGGGTAAGGGTGAAGAGTGGAGGGATAAGCGTGAAGAGGTCTGCAGCGGTTTGCCGGTTGAGGTGATACAGTGTTATCAACTGTGCATCTTTCAGTCCTCATGCCGATGGTCTGGCTCTTGGAATGGGCGCACTCCTTACCACCTACCACCTCCCCCTAGTTCCTGGTGGGTTCCTTTGTTTTTGCTGCTGTGATGTCATCTGTAGCTCAATGTAGAGTAGGAGTCCCTGGATGTCAAATCCATGTGCTGCATGGTGCTTGGAAGTGAATTTTGATTAAGGTGTGCTCCTTACATACCCTGTTTGAGTACAATGAGAGCACCTGTGGGTTTATTTCCCTTGCCTGGATATGTGTACCTCCACCTGTTTAGTTGCGGTATCTGCACCCATTTAATGGCATAATTACTACCCATTTTTGGTGGTATTTCAGTGGTATTTACACTTGTAGTACAGTGGAATTAATAGTTTCATTCCTGGTGCTAATTCCACCAATGGAATTAGTGCTGGGGCTAATTCTGCAAGATTTCAGTAGTAATTTCGATGGGTGGTAATTCCATCAGTGTAATTCCGCTACCAGAGTTAGCACACATTTTCTGGAACACTTAATTGGACAGAGCGGTAAAAGTGGTGGAAATTCTGTTACCACCACTTTTTCCACTTATAGCTGTAGTTGCCATGAGGGTCAATGTCTTTTCTGAAAGGGAATGGATGAGACATTGGCCTTCGGATGACACATGTGAAGAGGAGCAGGACATGGTGTGAATCTCTGAGGGCAGTTTGTGGGAGAGTCAGGCTCACCTGGTTTGATGGGAGGTAGCAGCATTGGATTGTGGACAAGGGGGTTGACACACAAGTCAGTGTCCATCATTTGAACTGAGTGGATGGGACACTTGTCATCGGGTGACTCAGAGAAGAAGTATCGGATTGAGCTGAGAATCCCTGAGTGCAGCTTGTGGGTGACTCAAGCTCAGCGATTTTGCTGGGAGGTAGAAGAGATTCAGTGATGTGGCGAGTGACAAGACAGTCATTGTCTGTCTCTTAAAGGAAGTGGATGAGACACACGCTATTGGGAGACAACTGGGAGGCAGAACTGGAGGAGCCAGGAATCGCTGAGTGCATCTTGTGGGAGACTCGTGTAAACCTGATTTTGCTGAGAGGGAGAACAAGACATTCAGGGATATGGCAGGTAACACAACAGTCATTGTGGCTCTCTTGAAGCAAGTGGATGGCAACTGGGGGTAGGTTCTGGAGGAGCCAGGAATGCCTTTGTGTAGTTTGTGGGGGTAGCTTGTTGGTGAGTCACACTCACCTGATTTTACTGGAAGGGAGCAGCAAAGATTCAAGGAAGCGAGTGACTCATCACACTGTGGCAATCTATTGAAACAAGTGAACATGAAACAGTAAGTGTCTGTCTCTTGAAGCAAGTTGACAAGACACATTCCTTTGTGTGAGCAGGAGGAAATAGAAAAAACTGAGGATGTCAGTGCACACCTAAAGTTATGATAAAGAGTCATTTAATAAATATAGGGCAAATACAATGTGGGACCAGGGGAGGGAACCCAACCTTGACATGAGGTTGGAAGTCAAAATAATACAAAGTGATGCCCAAAGATAGGAATCCCTTGTCCCCTGCACAGCGTAATGCTGAAGATCTAATTATCTCACAAGTTCAAAGACAGAAAACATAATTTCATGTCAAGTATTAGGTTTCTGAAGACAATTCATTTGTTGATGAAAAGTCTGCAATGAAGAAAACAAAACAAAACTGCTCAACGTGTTTCGGGGATAAACCCCTTCATCAGGAGCCAACTGTTATTACAATAGTTCAACATAAAATTAGTTATTAAACACACAAATTCTTTGTCACAAAATGATATAGGGCCTCATTACGACCCTGGCGGAAATCGAAAAACGATGGCGGAAATGCAATACCGCCATCGAATAGCGCTCGGTGCGATCATGACCCGTCACCGCAAAGTACGATGCCATTAGCGACACCGTAGTGAACGCCAACGCTAACTGCACCAAGTACGCGCGCGCGCGCCATGCCAAACCGTAATTACCACCATGGCGTAACGGTACGCGAATTCTGACCCTAGCGGACATGCACCTAACGCCATCAAGCACGGCGGAAAGTACCATTCCGCCATGGTGAGAAGTACGGCATCGCGAACCAACCGTAAACGGCCCTACTGAGTGCCTGTACACCGCTCCCTGGCCACATTGTACAACTCCCCGTAGGTGCAATGAAGTCACACAATGCAACCAGTGAAATGTACTAGTCATCCATGCCTGCCAACGAACAAATGAATCTCAAGAGGGGCCAATGGGAGCTGCAGGGCACAGATGGCACGAATACAGAAGCTATACAAATGGACATGACCTCAGTCTCCCACCAAGAAACGCACGCAAACACAGGCACCTGTGACCAGCAATATTCCGATAATCACATCATTCCACCAATCCAACTGGCTGACCGGCATCTGTTACACAAAAGCTAATCCCCCGCCCCTGAGCATGACATCATCAAAACAGTCATATTGGCAGCCCTTATCCCTGACCTCACTGGGCTTCGTAGGCAAACGCGCCCAGCACAGTACCACGCAACCATACCCCGAAGCTGGAACCCAATGCAGATCTCCTCACAATACATCGCTCCCCAAATAGGAATATGCCACATCACTTGCAAAGAAGAACGCTACACGGTTCATATCAGAATAGAAATTTAATGCACAACAAATTCTCCAAGCCCATACAGCCATTAGGCCATGAACTCCAAAATACATTTCACCATTGTGGGCTGCATCCGCAATAAATGACCAGCTACTTCTTGTGTGACGCCCTGTTCCTTCATGGTACACAGGGGCTACATTCTCGTACGAAAAGGCAACATGGAAGCGCCTAGAACCGCAGGGCCGTCCCAATAGGGAGGCACTAGTCCAGCTGAAAGGCCGAAATGTTGCTCCTAGCCACTAGTACTGCGTAAGGGCATGTGGCCCATTGGCGATCGTCCCATAAGATCGTAATGCTGCTCCACTGATTAACACGAAGCAGCAGGTGTCGGGAGTAAAAGCCATCTGCAGGAGTGGCATACAGATGGCAGTGGCAAAAGGGGAGGAGATACCTGTCAACCAAATGAAATGAAAAAGAATAGTATGGCCATCAGAACTACATTTGAATTACTCACTTCAATGATCACACCAAATCCACAGCCATATGCATGCTAGCCCACTCCAAAGGATCATCACCACCCAAAAACCACTTGCGAATCATAACTATCTATATCGAGGTGAAAACACTATCACAAACGAGTGTACCTGTGCATGCGTCTGTTAAAACAGAATCCATTTGATGGGATTGGTAACGTGCATAGACACAAGTGTCTGAAGGCGCGTCGAGACAGGGAGGGCTCAACAAGGCCAGATAGACGATGGTCCCACTATGGCAGCCCTGCATCACATAGCGCAGGGGAGGCGGATAGATTCCAAGAAGCCCTGTACATGGCAAACTCTGTATCAAATCATCTGTCCATGCATCCATACATCATTCCCTCATCCCGTAATGAAAACGCCTGTTTCCATACTCACATAACATGTGAAATTTCCATTGAGTCTGTGCGTTATGCAGCCTGCAAAATCCACTGTGCCCCAGCCCGTAATTCCAGTGTTGTGAAGTAACATGTATTTGGGAACGTCCGGCCTCATCGCCCACGTCGCTATTGCGCATCCCAAACTATTCATATCAATCATTGCATCCTCGCCATGGCCCCTGTCCCAAGGACATTGAACAATAGAACGTTATATTTGCAGTCAGACCTGTGGGCATCTCCTCGCCGCTAGCTGAAAACCGAAAGCGCCGCCCTTCGAATTCCTCATTTGCAACATCACGTCGAAAAGGCATCTGTGGCCGCTTGAATTCACAAATTAATCCATCTAGTGCGGCTGTGTGTGAAAATGGCAACTGCCTTCACTCACAAATGGGACGCCCCGCCCGTCGGTGAACCTCGGTACAGTGTTGCATGAGGGTCCACCGTTACTCGAGTACTACGTTCCACTGACCCTTCACAAGTCTGTTCGCGACTGCAAAGATAGTATGTGAAACAATGGGACCATAGCCGAATGAACATATCAACCAATGTTACACTGCCATCGGGTACAAATACATGATTGTAATAGCAAGATGCCATTCGTCGAATTGCAGCATTGTGTGCGGGACGTGGTCGCCCAAAGGGGAGAGCAGCTTGCACAGGTGGAATGAATCACCACAGGTGGAGGCCATACAGCCTGCAAACACATAAATTGCACACCCAGTCTCCTCCCACAACCACACCCACTCCGAAATGCTACCGGCAGGACTAGCTATGTTGGCCCTGGGGGACCTGATAGCACTGCAAGTACTCCAACTTCAAGAAGAAGACGAACACCAACTACAACCGGCCGCACGGAGGAGACGCAGGAGGAGGAGGAGGGCAAGGCAGGGCCAGCAAGGGCCGCCAGCACAGCCACTACCACCACGCAGGCAGCCCGCAATCCCACGCCTCCGAGCACATCCGTTCAACCTCACTGATGAGCAGATCCACACCCTCTACCGTTTGGACCGGGACACCATAACCGCCATTGTGGACATGACACAGGCTGACCTTGTCAGCATGATAGATAGCCCAACCGCCATCCCACCCCTACTGAAGGTGGTGTCTGTACTCCACTTCCTGGCCACAGGCACCTACCAGCACACAGTCGGACAGTTGCATGGCATATCACAGCCACTGTTCTCACGGACACTATTGCAAGTGCTCGATGCCCTCCTGAAGCACGCAGACGACTACATCTCTCTACCACGCTCGGAGCAGGAAATTACCAACACAAAAGTGGGATTCCATGCACTTGCCGGCATACCGGGTTGCATTGGTGCGATCGACTGCACCCATGTGGAATTGGTCGTCCCACATGCCATGGAGGCCCAGTAACGCAACCGAAAACAATTTCATTCTCTGAATGTACAAATGGTGTGTGACTCCAACAGGATCATTACACATTGTTGTGCCCGATTCCCTGGATCAACCCATGATTCTATGGTCTTGAGGAACTCTACTATACCACGCTACATGGAGCGACACGCAGGGAACAGATCCTGGCTACTCGGTGAGTCTCATTTCATGCATGATGATGTGGGGTATGTGATGCGGCAATGACCTGGCAGGAAGGGGGGGGGGAGGAGGTGCGTACGTAGCAATGGCATTCCTCAAAATTCCTTTATTGTCCACATACAGGTGATGCCGGGTATCCACTGAAGAGATGGCTCCTCACACCAGTCCGGAACCCACGGGACCAGCACGAGGAGGTCTACAACCATGCCCACTGACGTACCCGTGTAGTCATAAAACAGGCATTCGGCCTACTGAAGACTCGTTTCCGCTGCCTCAGCAGGTCTGGCGGGGCACTCCTGTACCGCCATGTGAAGGTTGCAAAGATGGTCATGGCATGTGTCATGCTCCACAACATGTGCGTACGTAGAAATGTGCCCATGCCCCCTGACGCAGAACTGCAAGCACCTGATGATGGTCATGATGAGGGTGGGGATGTGGCAGCACCTCAAGGAGTCTGCGAGGCACAGGAGGGCCGTGACATTCGTCTCATAGATGCATGCTTCTAGCACTCACGCCTGGTGGCTGATACATGGACACGGGACTCGTGGCACTGTGTGTGTCTGGAACATGCACAATATGGACTGTACGCCTATAATGGCCTCGTACACAAAGATCAATGTCCACACATCTCATTGGATGATCGTGCATTGTTTATGGCATATGTGATATCATGTTAAACACCCTATCGACCCGCCACCCAAGTGAGCCCAACACACCCCCTCCACCCTCCTACCTCCCCCCCGAACACCAGTGTCCAAAGATGCTCATTGTCAGTGGGCAGTCGCTATTGCAAGCCCCCTCTGCGGGTATCAGGGGCACCCCTGCCTGTGGAGCGCAGGTTCCTCCCAGATCTACGTTGAGGGCTGCCCTGGACGGAACTTGCAACGGATGATGTCTCTGCCTGCTCACGTCCATGCATGTCCCTAAGGGTTTGTGAGAGCTCAGTGAGCACACGGCGCACTGCGGCAAGTTCGGCACATACGTCTTTGGACGTCGCATGCAGTTCCCCCCTCAGGCTCTCGGTGCTTCTCTCCATTTGTACTCTCAGGCTCTCGGTGCTTCTCTCCATTTCTACTCTCAGGCTCTCGGTGCTACTCTCCATTTGTGCCCTTAGTGTCTCTGTACTTCTCTCCATTTCTGCCCTAAGTGTCTCAGTTGATGTTTCTATGTCTGCCTTAGTGCCCCCACATTCATCGGCATGGTCCTTGAGGAGCGTGGCCAGTTGCTGCTGTTGCACGATTACCTGGTCGAGGGACTGTTGCCTCTGCTGGGCCATGGCCATTTGCGGTGGTGTCACAGAGTGGCTGATCACCTCATGTTGCCTTGCCACAGGGCTTGTGGGGGATGGCCAGTCGTCGTCTTGTGGGTGCCCCTGCGTGGTATCCTCATGGTGTACGGGATGGAACAGACAGGGGGATTGAGACAGGTCATGGATGGATCTAACTTCGACATCCCCGTTTTCTGTGTCGGAGCATGCTGCCATTAATGCAGTGTCACCTATGGTGCTGCTGCCACCAGAAGCAGTGCCTACTGTGGCATCCATTGGGGGGACCTGTGGTGGTGTTGTTGTGGGCATGCTGGCTGCTGGGGTGCCTGTTGGAGTTCCCTCCTCTGTGCTGCCACTTGATTTGTGCTGCTTCCGTGTCTTGATGCGTGCAGCTGAGGTGGAGGGTCTTTGGCCGTTGGTCTTGGCCCTCTTTGCAGGTGTGCTGGTAGGGGTGTCCTGGAGCTCGTCGTTTGGATCGGACCCTGTGGTGGAGTAAAGGAGGGCGAGCGTTATTGATGGGTCTGTGGGAATTGGAATGGCAATGTATCACATGCATTGGGGTGGTACCTGAGGGTGATTTGGGTCGGGGCCTTGGAGGTGGTTTCATTTGTGTGTGGAGTGAGGGTGCAGTTGTTTGGCAGCCTGCAGTTAGGGTGTGGCTGCTGCACGTGTAGAGGGTGTTTTTAGGATTTTTAATTATTTATGTATTTGATGTGAGTTTTAAAGTGTGCTATCAGGCCTATGTATGTGGACGTTCTCCTGGACATGTGTTCCTGTTGCACTATGTGGGCACGTGGTACTTCACATGATTGGACATTGTGGTTTTGGCATTGTTTTATTTGGGACACCTACCTGAATCTTCGGATGTCTGCACTCCTTTCTCCATCCCTCCGACTCCCTCTATGCTCTCCATTCCAATGGTGGAGGCACAGATTTCTTCCCAGGGGGTCAACTTGATGGGTGATTCCGATCCTCCCCCGGTAGCTGTGGCAATGTTGCGGTTGGCAGAAAGTATGCTACGGACGCGTATCCGCAGGTCGTCCCATCGCTTTCTGCATTGCTGTGGGTTGCGGGGTGCGGTCCCCACCGCACTTACCCGCTGTGCCACCAGGGCCCATATGGCCTTCTTGTTCGCAAGTGCCGTCCTGGTCATTTGCGTGGAGAAGACGGCGGCAGCATTCTCCTGGAGGGTCTCTGTGAGCACGGTGAGTTCCTCACGGGAGAAGTGGACCTGCCGCTTGCGGTCGCACGCTTTCTTCGCTACTTTTCCCATTTTTCTTGGTTTCACTAGGGTGGATGACGGGTTGGGATGTGTCTCAGGGTAGTATTTTTAATGGTTGTGTGGAATTTGTGGTTTTATAGGTGTACGGCGGGATGTTTCCCGTTCCGGGACCATGCTTTTACTTCCGTTTCCGTATATTTACGGTCACCGTACTTTCCGGTTGGCGCTCACTGCGGTGTCCGCTGAGATGGGTGGCGGTATTGCACCTAGGGCGCCGTACAGCGGCGGTGTGGGCCGTTTTGGGGTCATTTCCGCCATCGCGGACTTTGCACTTCCGCCATGGCGTGGTGCTCGTGCCCGATGGGTCGGAATGAGCCGCACTTTGCTCCATCGTGCAATGGCGGAAACGCTATTTACGCTATGGCGGTCCGGTCGGTTGATTTCCGCAAGGGTCGTAATGAGGGCCATAGAGAGTTATAATGCTCATAGAAACATTTCTCTATAAGTCTCCTTTGACGTACAGCCTGTAGTACTGATGTCCCATTCAATAGATGTCCAAAATAGAGTATGATTGAGTAAATCTGGAGAAATATCTAAAGTGCGAACCGGGAAGTTCAGAGGGTACCACCAAAAAGTGAGTGTATCAAATGAATATATTAATCAACAGAGAACTACTCAGTCTAACCAGTGATTATAAAGAGACCAAAATAAATGGAATAAAGAAAAGAACCATCTAGACCTTGAGAGTGGTTTAAATAACCAACTCAAAACATCACAAAATGTATCAAGAAATAAACTAAAAGGAGAAAGTGGGAGAAAAGTATAAGAACATAGTCAAGAATCCTGCCCTAAAACCATGTACAAAGTATAATTAGAAGATAAATAAGGAAAAGAAACCTTTCGTACCTCAAAATCAGTCAGAGGCCAAGCTTAGACCAACAACTATAATATATCATGGAACAACTGTGGAAAAGAAAGAAGCAAATGTATAGGGTGCCCATATTAAGCATCTATCTAGTAAAGGTAAAGCCAAAAGTGTAGACACCTTAAATATGTGTCAAAATGAAACCGACACTGGTTCAATCTGAAGACACTAATGGTAGGTTGTATAAAAGGAGTGAATCAAAATCTGATCCAAAATATAAGAGAACACCCCAAATGTGATAACCTTGTAAATCAATCTCTCATCTAGTTCTAATGCCATCCAAAGCCACCGTATTGCCAGATCTAGTGATTAATGATAACTGTAGAAACAGAAATAAAGTAAATACCAGTAAGTAACAGAAAATTAAGAAGGCCAGCATGAAGAGAACTTACCTTGAATAACACAGATCAAGGTTCGTTGGGCAAGTGGAGTCGGGGAAAAATACATTTAAATGGACCATATTTTAGTACATTAAAATGGCACCCATGTCATGGGATGATGTCATCAAGCCAACATAGGGATGCCATCACGCCTGTGTGGGACTACCAGGGGCAAATGTGTTGAGTTAACAGCTGTGTTGTATACAAAGAATTGAACAAGGAAAACAATATTATCAAACTAGAGTACAAATAAGTGAAAGGAAGGTCAGGGAAAACTGACCTATATGCATTCTATACAAACCAGAATGAAGGCATGAGAGACATGAATCGGCTATGCTATGTATCACAATAGAAACCCAGAACACTGTTTTACTTAAAGAACAACCTGCAGTATGTGTCCAGATAGGGAGAGTCTGTGCCTGACCAACTGCAATACTGTGAATTACAAGAATACAAAACCTGGAGTACAATAATTCATGAAGAAAACAAGATTTTGTGAGATAATTCTTTCAACACCAAGTGGGGATTTAATCAATTTCTGACATTGATTTACAAATGGAAATATACAAAACAGCCAACACGTGTTTCGACCCTACATGAATCTTTTTCTAGGGCAGTGAATTGTGCTATTTTGTCAAAACTATTAATCTGCTATGTTAAATCAACCACAGCCAAATATATCTTCAAAGTATCTGAATATGTTGTTGACCGCACCAATCGCTCCCCCTCAGATCTAGAATTATACACTCAGCAGTTGTGTCCGTGACGGTAATCGTTAAGTTAGTTTCAGTCAGGAGAAAAGTCACATAAGAACTGTGCTTTTCAAGCCTTTCGGCATCCATGCATGCATGGATGGCATTATTACAATTACTACATGCCAGGCATGGGAATGTGCCTTTCCTACGTGATCCAAATGTTCTCTAAGATTCTGAAGGTGATCTTTCTGCTCACAATAGTTTGTGTTTCAGATTAGCCCCTTGTTTATAAGCCACCATGGGTGGATTGGAAAAACCGCTTCGTCAAAGGTCCAAGAAAGTTCATGATGTACCTTTACTCTATGCTTCAAAATACTCAAGGCCAACTGCCCACATCCCTCGTATCATTAAAAAGTAAAGGACACTTCTAGACCCTGACCCTCAATTCTTCAAGCTGTTTACTAATCCTCCTGTGATAGATGAGGGGCTAATCTAAGTGAAAAACGTATGGCAGTTAGTAATTCTAATAATGTCATATAATGCCATACAATACTACATCCACATACTAGCACATGAATTGCTTCACAAGATTATACAACATGTACCACATCAGGAGTGATGTATGCAATTAAATGCCTATGTGTTTTTTGCATATATTGGGCAGACATCCAGAACATCATGATGAAGATGCCTTGAACATGTCTAATATTAGAACACACAATATAAAA
This sequence comes from Ambystoma mexicanum, assembly GCF_040938575.1. Classification (NCBI taxonomy): domain Eukaryota; kingdom Metazoa; phylum Chordata; class Amphibia; order Caudata; family Ambystomatidae; genus Ambystoma; species Ambystoma mexicanum. The sequence continues at coordinate 596,290,427 of NC_090927.1, forward strand.
TCACCCTTAGCAAGACATTTTCAAGACAAATGACATAACGTCTCACAGATAAGATTTGTGATTCTGACAGTAGTTCACATTTCATCAAGAGGATGTGATAAGGTTAAACATCTACAGAGGGAGAAGTACTGGATTAATCTCCTAGACACAGCATATCCGTGAGGAATGAACTGGCAACTCAAGTTAAATTGCTTTATATAATCTTTGAGTACCCAGATAACTGTCTTGTTACGAGGATGCTTATTTTGCATGTTTCTCCATGCCTCAATTTGATAGCTATACTACTTTGATTCCTCACAGTTCCACGTGATTGTGTAGAGTCATCAGAGGACTCTCTTGTTTGGGGGACGTTCATTTTACATGTTTTTCCTTGTCTTAATTCCTCAAAGTTCCTTGTAATTGTACAGCGTCATCAGATGACTGTATTGTTAGGGGGATGTTTATTTTACATGTATGTACTTGTCTAAACTTCACAGTTATACCTACTTTGATTGCTCACAGTTCTCTGTTGTTGCAGAAAGGATTCAAAATGTTTAATTTGTAATACTTGATTAGTATATTTTGTTAATTGTACTTCCCACCGCTTTAATGAATTATGTCTTATTTTACACCTCATGTAAAAAAGTATTTATGTTCTGTATTGTTCATGGTTATTCAATGTTATTCTTTGCTCTATTGATTATTGATCAGACGCTTAATTTAATGTGTCTATTTGCTAACTGTGTACCGAATAACATTATGGATTTATATTGCTTAGGTCATCTCTAGAAATAGATTATTGAATGTTTATAGCTCTAATATTCATTTGCTCCTACTTTCTTTCACATTATTTACTTACAAGTCTATCATTAGTATTGATGCATCCAAACCTTACATGTGACAACTGATATCCAAAATCATACCTAAATACAGAGTGCATAGAGTTCAGCTTTCCCAGCTTTCCCAGGCCTTCCGTTCACTTACTTATACTCTAGTTCGATATGCTTTTATTCCTTGTTCTATTCTACTTTGTATACAATACAGCTGTTAACTCTACTACAATTGCCTCCCGTATTCCTGCGCGGGTGTGATGATGTCATCACGCTACATAGGTGCCATTTTGATTTACTTAAACATGGTCCATTTGGATGTATTTTTTCTGACTCCACTTGCCGTGCAGACTTTGATCTGTGCTATTCAAGGTAGGGTATCCTCTGATAGAGTTCTCTTCGAGCTGGCCTTTATTATGACTTACTGATATTCACTTTGTTTCTGTTTCTACGAATCTAAATCTGGCACTACGGTTTCTTTGGATGGTGTTGGGGGTGTTGGGGGTCTGTCTATGCCCCCAATCGCAATGCCCATGAGCCCCCAACACCCCCCACAGAGTCAGCCTGCAGACGTCCTTAGTGTTCAGGCTCTGCAGTCGCACTGCCGCGGCCGGGAACGCCCCCTTATTTATAGTGCACGCAGCGGAGTGCAACGTCACTCCACCGTGTGCTTCAGCCCTTGAAGGGGCAGCACCACACTCCTTCTTTTCCATGAGGACAACAAATTAACGTTAACAAAATCACACAACAACTAAGCACATCAACTAATGTTATGAAAACACATCACCCAGCGGTACCCCTTTAATCACAGCCGCCCTGCGTCCCCCTTATGACTACGACGACCAGCGGGTCGTTCAGGATACCTGTCCTATGACCTAGTCGCTGAGGCGAACAGGTTTCCCTTGCCCTGCCCTCAGGGCTTACCGCCTGCTCGCCTCCGGCATGGGAGATCCATCGGCTGGCGTCCCCTCGGTGGGAGACGAAGGGAAGGGACCAGCACCTCCACCCTCGTCAGGTACCTCCACACTGTCCTGCTCCTGGGGTGTGTCAGGTTGAGTGTCCCCCAGTTTCTTGATAAAGCTCACATTCCGGGTGACTGATGATTTGCCGTTGGATGTTGTCACCATCGAGCCTTTCACAGCTTCACCATCCAGTGGCTCAGGTTCATAGGGGAGGGACAGCTTCCACGGGGGATGCCTATTTTGAATCAGCACCTCATCCCCAGGCATCAGGTGTTGGGGGCGCAGGCCTCTCCTCGTTTTTTCTTGCTCGGTTATCAGCCGACAATCACTCTCCACTTGCTGGTCGTCGATGACCCATGGTTATTTTTCCACGACCTTTGGCAGCAATCCCCTTGGGCACCACTTAAACAGGGCTTCTGCTGGTTCCACCCCCGTCGAGGTATGGGGAGTGGACCGGTAGACCCTCAGAAATTGGTAGAGCACTCTCCTCAGACACCGGCCTTGGCCTTGCGCTATGCGGAATGTCTTGTTCAGAGTCTACATAAGTCTTTCCGCCTCCCCGTTGGCTCTTGGCCAGAGCGGGGTGATGTTCCGATGTTGAACCCCATACCCGTCCATTAATTCCACGAACCACTCAACCTGGAAGGGCGCCCCATTGTCTGAGCACAGGGAATGGGGAAAACTGTGAGAGGTGAAGACTTTCTCTTGGGCCACCACCAGATGTTGAAAGGTCACTGAGTCGACAAAGTCAACCTCCGGGAGTATTCGTCCACCACTACCAGGGATTGGGTACCCTGCGTGGTGGATCCAAAGTCTGCGTGTATCACCTCCCATGGGCATGTACCTCCTGGCATTGCCTCGATAGCGGGCTCTCGCTGTGTGGGGGAAGCCTCCTGGCACCAGACGCATGCAGCCACATGCTCATCCACCCGCCTCTCCAGTACGGGGAACCATACTTTTAGGCCCCTTGATGTCCCTGATGGGCCAGACTTATTACTTCCTGGATCTTGGCCTGGGGGATGACGATTCGGTCGCCCCTCAGCAGGAGACCTGCGGCCGAGAATGATAGTCCTTCCATCACCTTCCACAGCTGTTCAAGCACCCCTTTCACTTCTTGCGTGTGTCCGGCCCGGGATTCAAGCACACTCCTCAATGATCCTTGTTGCATGGCAGTCTTCAGGATACAAAAACATTCGTCCTGGGCCATTGCCGCCTCCAGATCCTCTAGCGTCAGAGCGTTCGGTGTAGCTGCTTCAACCACCATCTGCACATGGTTGTCTGCTTCCTCTGTACATGCATCCAGTGTATCTCCGCTGCTGCTCCCTGGGTGGCGGGACAAGTAGTCCCCCGCATTGTTGGAGCCGGGTCTGTACACCAGTGAGACCCCGCACTCAAGAAGTGCGAGCATCCATCGTTCAATTCTTGCCGGTGGTTTTGACGATGATCCAGCCAGAATCCGGAGCAACAGCTTATGGTCAGTCACAACAGTCACGGGCAGGGCCAGGACGTACAGCCTGAAGTACCTGCACCCCCACAGGACGGCAAGGGCCTCCCGCTTGATCTGGGAGTAGCACTGTTCGGTGTCCGGCAGGGCCTTGCTTGCATAGGCCACCGAGCGGATGCTGTCATCAGGGCTGATCTGCGTTAGCACAGCCCCCAGGCCAAACGGGCTGGCATCCACGATTATCTCCGACTGGAGTGCAGGGTCGAAGAACGCCATTGTGTCCTCCGCTGTGAGGGCACCTTTGATGTCTTCAAATGCGGCCTGCTCGAGAGGGCCCCACTGCCACACCGTCTCTTTCTTTGTAAGGTCTCTCAGGGGCTCCGACCTGGACGCCAAGTTCTTAATGAATCATCCGCAGTATGTCATCATCCCCAAGAAACTCTTTGATAGCTTTGACTTTCTTTGGGTCCGGTGACACGCCCCCCTCCTTGAACATGAACCCAAAGAATTTGATGGTGGGTTGTAAGAATTTGCATTTTTCCCTGTGGAGGGTAAGGCCCAGCGACTGCAGGCGCTCAAAAGTCTTGGCCAGCTTGCGTAGATGGTCTACCTCAGTCTTTGCAAATACCAGGATGTCATCGCTGCTATTCAATACCCCATCCAGGTCAGCCAGGGTCCCTCTGATGATATTGTGAAATACCTCGGCTGCCGATGACACCCCAAAACTGAGTCTCTTGTACCTGCATAGGCCTCTGTGGGTGGTGAAGGTCATGATGTGTCCCGACTCTGGGTGCAGAACGACATGGTGATATCCGGCCCTGATGTCAAGCTTCGAGAAGAAGCAAACTCCTTGTAGCTCTGTGATAATGTCATCGATAGTCGGTGTTAGGTGTCACTCCCTCCGTATGGCCTTGTTGGGGAGCCTCATGTCGACGCAGAACCTTACGGAGTTGGGTTGTTTGGGTTTCCTGGCGACCACGATAGGGGACACCCATGGTGTGGGACCTTCAATCTTTTCGATGCTGTCCAGGTTTACTAAATTGTCCAGCTCCTTGTCCACTAGTTCTCTCAGGTGGAAGGGCACTCTACGTTGTTTCAGAGCGATGGGCTGCACTGACTCATCGATGTGCAGCCTCACCAGATCGCCAGCCATCTGTCCTATTCCTTGGAACAGGCAAGAGTATTTGGATAACAGGTCATGAATGTCCTCCAGGTAACAGAGTAAGCAAAACTCACAATGCCCAGGGCCTCCACCGCCGCGCAGTTCAGCAGCATGTTAGTGCTGACTGGTGTCACATAGAATCGTGCTGTGATCCTTGACCCAGCATGCTGTTCCTTGGCCTCAAATGGCCTGTCCATGGGGATTGGTTCAGACCCTCCGAATGTGAATATGCGAGCTCTGGGGGTGACCAGCTTTGGTGGACTGTTCATCACATCATAATGTCCTCGGGCCATCACGTTGACAGACACAACCGTATCCACCAGCACCGGGACGGGAGACCTGTTCTCTGCCACAATGCACCGTGGTTGTGGTCTGCTTTTCGACTTGCGTGCTTCCACACTCGACACAAAGAAGATGTTCTGCTCCTCTTCTTCCTCTTCCTTATCCCCCTGTGCGCCTTCCTACCCTTGGTCGACTTGAGCCACATTGGGAAGCCGAGACTGACGAAGGAAACCAGACCGCACCAGGCCCCTGGGCACCATCACTGGCAGAGATGCTTTACACACCCATGCATAGTTGTCAGCAAGGCTGCACCGCCCACAGGTTCTTCCCACCGCTGGACATTCTACCGGGTGGGGCTGGACGTAGCTGCACTTCTGACACGCTTCTCCAGCTCTTCCACCCCTGTCGCGGAAGATGTCGTGGGTCTCCTGGCACCTTTACTGCCACGCCCCACTGCACAAACCTCCTCCGTTTTCACAGACGTGTACCTGCCTCCATCCTGGATGCATGTGCCTCCGAGACTTCATGGCAATGCCCCAATTCCAGGATGCGAGTGAGGGTGGTCCCTGGTTCCCTCAGCACCTGTCGTCGCAGCTTCCCCGATGAGCACACCTGGATTAGGAGGGTCCTGATCATGTCATCGGGGTCACCCCATGCACACGCCAGAGACAAGCGTTTGAGACAACCATAAAAAGTGTCCAGAGTCTCATCCTCATTCTGGCGAGCTGACAACATTACAAAGCGCTCATAGTCTGCGTTGGCTAAGGGGATAAAGTGATTGCAGAGAGCAGTCTTGGCTGCATCGTGAGAGGCATCGACAGTCTGGAGCGACTCGAATATTTCCTGCACCACAGTCCCTGCAGCATATGGCAGCATCACCAACTTACTGTCCTCATTGGTCTCCATGGTGGCCCTGAAGTACATGTCGAGACGGTCGACCCACCGCATCCATCTGGGCCCCAGACTGGACAGAGGGCCCGAGACATCGAACTGCGTGATGGGCTGGAGCGCCGCAAGGGCCCACATTCGTGCCATGACTTGAGGCACTGGTTGAAGTTGGGCCACAGGTGGAGGCTGAACTTGAGGTAGTTGCTGATCCGCAGGTTGTCCCCCGGCTTGGTCACCAGGTGCACTCATGGGTTAAGCGCACAGGCACCCCAGATAAAATGAGTAGGGGCTGCAACTCACCCAGCCAGCAAACTTCCCAGGCCTCGAGGTACACCAGTCCAACAATTCAACCAGAGCCCAGCAGCCAGACCTGATGATGATGATGATGATGATGATTTCCAGCAGGCCTTGCAGGCCACAAAGTCCACCAGTCCAGGAAAGTCTGACTTGAGCTCAGCATCTGGTCATGATGATGATGAAGATATCGAGCTGCAGAACTGTGCAGATGGGCCTCAGTCCAACAGGGTGTCCCAAAAATGGAGCCAGGGAGGTCCGGGGACAAAGCCGGCATCAGCAGTTTTCCCCAGCACCTCGCCTTCACTCGGTGTAATTCACCCAAAAATTAGAAAATTAGAAAACATTCAAAATTTTGGCATGTGTGGGCAGAGATAGCTGCCCGCTATCATAATATCCAAAAATTGGGCCTGGATGGCAGTCATGGGCCCCTCCGGAGCACTGTGATTATCCACTGCCTGATTCTCAAAATGGGCGTCTGCCGTGGGGTATCTGCCCGGCCCGCGGCATGGAACAAACAAGTTTCCTCACCCGCTCCGTTTCCAAAAGTGTGTTCATTTATCACCGCCGGGCCCGGGCGACATACCAGACTCGTCGCCACTGTTGGGGGTCTGTCTATGCCCCCAATCGCGATGCCCGTGAGCCCCCAACACCCCCCACAGAGTCATCCTGCAGACGTCCTTAGTGTTCGGGCTCCCCGGTCGCACTACCGTGCATGCGGCGGAGTGCAACATCACTCTGCCGCGTGCTTCAGCCCTTAAAGGGGCAGCACCCCAGATGGCATTAGAATTAGATGAGGGATGGATTTAAAAGTGTATCCCTTTTGGGGCATTCTCTGGATTGGATTTTGATTCACTCTTTTTTTTATACAGCCTGCTGTTAGTGTCTTCAGATTGCACCAGTTTCGGTTTCAGTTTGACACATGTTTAAGGTATCTACTCTTACAACTTATGGCTTTACTAGATAAATGCTCATTATGGGGACCCTATACATTGCTTTTTCATTTCCCACAGTTGTTGCATTATCTATTATAATTGTTGGTCGGAGATGTGTCCTCTGACTGATTTTGAGGTATGAATGGTTTCTTTTCCTTATTTCCCTTCTAATTATAATTTGTACATTGTGTACCTATAACACATGGCAGATGAACACTTCTTGATATACATTTATGTAATTTCCAAATTCACGAATTTTTTAAGTGCACAAGAACAGATTCACATATAACACTAACCTTAATGGAATAAGGTAGCCTCAAAATAACTCCAACCTGTTACAAAAAAATAAAACAAATATGACATCATCCAATGTGTCATTAGTAGTTACAGGAGTGGCATACTCATGCAGCGTGTCCCCCGCCTATGAGAATTTAGATCTAGCCTGGTTAATACTCCTGAAAGTCGTCTAAAGGACATGGTTGGAAATGTGTATGGTGAAACTATGTCAGTTCATCATGCGGCAACCAGTTCCTGCACCTAACTCATAGACAGTCCGTAAGTATATGAAAATACATTTCAATAGTTCGGAGCCTGTCCAGCAGGCCCAAAGCAACCGCAGATCTAGTAGTGAGTCACACGTAGGAGCGTGAGCCCCTATCAACATATCTAAAATAAAAAAATAGTAACACGCAGTGCGTGGATCTTAACCGCATTGCAACCATAAGTCACTTGCGGGAACGCCGATCAAATCCCTTAAGTGCTGCAGCACCACTTGTTAATTCTCACATAACCTTTCCCCAATATTGCACATGGATTGTAATGCCACCAAACCTACCTGATTGTGCTACCACAACTTCTTCAATGCGAAGCCGCCAACCCTTTGGCTCCTGCTCGCCTTCAATTGTATATACACAGCTAGTCGCCTGGGCAACATGACACATGCGCAAAGGCATGCAGTCCGCAACACGGGCCATCTCGGTGAGGGCAATAGCTCATTCTGTCAATAAGTAAGCTAGATATTACATCAGTTAAAGTTTGAAAGGCTCCTAGCAAATGATGTTACTGTCACAGGGAACAGGGCAACATGGAGTGGTTAAACAACTCAGTGCCCCGCCCCCATGTGAAAGTACTTGGAAATGCGCCGCACGCCCATATGCCCAGTAGTGCATAAGTAGCGCAGCGGCCATCCAGTCAACGAACCTGGCGGGGCTGATAAAAATACATCATGAGTGGCTACACTTAGGTCCTTAACAAATCTTTGCACTTGGATCTACACCGAAATTTAATTAGATACAATTTGAAATGTGCATTTCGTATGGCAAACCCAGCTTATACCACCTTGGCTGACCTCACATGGACATGCCAGCTCACAATGTAACCTTACTTCCCAATCTACACTGTCATCAAAACAGATATAGTTTGAGACTTATATTTCGTACACAGGTTCTACCACCCTTTCTGACCACACAAGAATATGTCCACTCACAATCTAACCGGATGCTCCCAGTAGATGGTGGCACCCCTATTACTTGTGGTAATTATCTCTACCTCTCGGGTCCTCAACCCCCATTCACATTTAGTAGTAGCATCCTAGATACTAAAAGGAGTGTCCACCAGGAATGCTGTTGTATACTGACCGGTTACTAAAAGTCCAATGTCCACTTACATTATGCCTCTGGCCATATTCATAAGCTCCACAAAAGGCACATTAGATCATATCCGCAGTTCATCCCACAAGGGCTAAGTGAATCCAGTCTGTCTATCCAAGAGATCTCTTTCTGGAGAAGCTTCCTGTGTAGATCACCTCCTCTGGTACCAACTGTCACCTGTTCCAAGATTACACATTTCAATTGCGCAATACTATGCCCGGCTTCTATAAAAATGCGTGGCTACCGGGTATTCCAGGATTTTTGTCCATATGTTGGACGTACGTTCGGTCCATTTTATCATGGTCATACCTACGTAGTAGAGACCACATGGACACTTCAGACCATATACCACATTCGTGGAAACACACGTACATGAGTGTTTGAGCTCTATCGTTTTTCCAGAGTGGGGTGCATAATTTTGTTACCCTTGATGACATTGCTGCAATGCTGACAGTTGATACATGGTAAAGTGCCCTTATACAGTATCTTCTGTGTCTTTTTAATAGGCAGCTCTGCTCTCACCAGCGTGTTGCGGAGAGCCTGATTGTTCCTATATGCAAAAGATGGAAGTTCTGGAAACAACTTATTCAATACCGGGTCTATTTGCATCAGTGACCAATTCTGCCTAATGATCTTTTTGACCCGGTTGCTCTGTACTGAATGAGTGGTCGATACGATTTTCTGCAAACTCATCCATTGCAAACAAAACACCCTTTGAGGTGATAAGTAGCAAGCACCTCATAATCAAGAAGAGACTGATCTAGTTTTCATATATTTTCTCATTTGTTTTGATGTATTGTATGTGATTGTACTGTTTTTTTTTGTTGTCTAAACCCAGTCTAAAATTGTGTCTATATGAAAAGATTTCAAAAGGAAAAGATTTTTGGTGACACATTTCCCTTATGTGTTTTGATGTGCTTTAGGTGTTTAATGTAAAAAGAAAAAACAATACTCAAGTTGAGTCAATAATAAAATATGAAGCTCTGTCATTAAATAAGTATGGTTTGTTGTATTAGACTTCAAGGTGTGCACTTGGTTCTGGTCTTTTATAGTCAGTGGAAAATGCAGGAGTAGGAGGAAGTTTGTGGTTCTCTTTTTTGTTCAAGGAACCAGTACCCTAATACACCACAAACCCCAAGTAAAACAAAAATATAGGGTAGAACCTGTTGTATAGACTGAAAGAGTGGTTACATATGGACTCCTGTGGTGTTTTCTCAACCTTCTCAGCTATTCCCTGTATGATTTCTGTGTCAAATCCCCTTTCCTAGAACTGTTGCTTTAATGCACCTGCTTGTTTCCTGTATTCGTCTTCATTTGAGATGTTTCTCCTGTATCTCAAATAACTTATAACTTATCGAGATTGTCAATTATAGACTGAACACTACGTTGGAGGAAGATTATCCTCAAAGAGTGCAATGGGGTTACCTGTTAGCGACAAAAGGTTGGTGGAATTGGGATATTCAGTTACCATGAGATTGTGCCATAATTGGTATGTGTACTGTGTGTTTGAGTATAGAAGTTCAAAATGTTAGTGTTGGGAAAAGTTGGTGGACAGCCCAATAGACAAATTGGAGCATCCATCTGGTGTAGCCATGGCAATGTCTCAGTTTTCATGTCCCTTGGGTGACTTCATTCTGATAAGGTAGTTAGGATGACATATCCTGAGTGACCTACGTTTATGGTGGCATCTCTGGCAATAGACAGTGTGCAGTGACTGTGCTGGAACTAGAGTGTGGTGAAATACTGGAAAGAGTGGAAAATACATGCAAAGGCAACTTTGGGAATCAAATAGATCTGTGGGTGGGAATAGTGGTATAGGAAAGCTAACAGTAAGAACAGCTAGAGGCAAGTCATAGAGGGTTCTAGTACAGACCCTATGAGTAGCTAACAGTCATCAAGGTGAGTGTGATATGTAGAAGAATTAATGGTATCTGGAAACAAAATTACTGTTGGTCAAAAATTCCAATGAAAGACCAAGCGGCAACATTGATGTTCAGACACCAGAGATCAAATTGCAATAAGAAACAAATTCCATTGGGACACCTAAGAGCAGAATTTGCATTTCGACACTAAGTGTAACATCTCAGTAGATCAAAAATTACATTGGGGCACCAAGGAGAACATTCCAAGTAAGGTATTTTTTTTGTTTAAATTAGTCGATTTATGAAATAATCTTTTGTTAGGCACTTAATACCAGAGACCTGTCTCTAAGTGCAGGACCAGCAGTCGAACCTGTGTTGCTCCTCATTGTCTTGCTTCCAAGACAAACATGTTTCCCATAGGCTACCCTCCTGGCCCGCACCTTGTGAAATGGTTGCTGGATAATAAAAAATAAATAAAATAAAAACAACATATAAAACAATAAATAACATACACTTCCAAAATGACACCATTCTAATTTTACTCATTCATTAAGTTAAGAAGAATGCCCCCTTTTGCCTCCATTCGTAGAAGTCTACACATGTATAAGAAATACAGACCTGCAGTCGTAGTGAATATAATATTTGGTGCACTTGATTATTTAGATTGCAATTATTATTATTATTATTATTATTATTATTATTATTATTATTATTACAATAATTATTTTTACAATAATTATACTTTCTTACATAGAGCTCCATGTCAGACCTCTTCAGTTTCTTGTGCCATAATCACAAGTGTTATTAGTGTTCCATTTGTAATGACACTTGGTACTACAGAGTGGACCCTATCAAGCCAGTGATTTAGTGCTGCTAGCAGTCTCATTCTGATTCTATGACAAGACTGGAGGCGAGCATTATGCTTCAACTTCTTTAATTTACTACTCTTCACAGCAGTTTCAACAAACTCAAAACTATAACAAAACACTGAAAACAGTCTGAACAGACTTTTTCCTCCTTGAACTACAATCCCCATAGTCTCTGTAGTCCATCATACTCCAGCTCAGCTATGACCATATCCTGTCCCTGAGCTCCTCCTCTTCTTTTACTGCTCTTCAAGCAGATAAGTGACTTTCTGTTTACCTCTTAGCTAATGTGGATTTGATTAGCATTAGCGTAGGATTTAGGTTATATGAGGGGTTTCAGGTGCCTCCACGACAAGTTTACACTGAGTGTGTAGGGTTTAGTGACAGTAATTGCAGGGTTTTAATACGTGGTAAGATGTGTTAGGCTGAACTTCGTTTCAGGTCAGGAACGCCGCATTCGCGTGACTTTGTAGAGCGACCTTATCAGCTGCTTCGTAGCAGCATTGGGAGCTCCGGCGACCACCAGCCCCGTGCCGCACTACTGGCACTCGAGGGGTGTGCGCCGGGCCCTGGAGCTCACCCAGCCTCCCTTCACCCCAGCGGGGAGCGGACACGCTGCATCGGGCCCCCTCCCTTGTGGAGGAGGAGCCGAGCGTCGAGCACTACGAGCCCTCGCAGAGGGCCAGGAGGATTCCCCCCCACCCTTGGGGGGGCGGAGCTTGCAAAGCGCTGAGCCGCGTCGCTTTCACTACGCGACGCGGCTGCAGCAGGAAGAGCTCGCACGATCGGTGCGTTACGAGGCTCCGTGGGCTAAGAACCCTGACTTCCCCTCGCGCGCGTGAAGCGCCCAGCGAGCGTGGGCCTGCATAACCTCAGAAGAGGCAGCAGGAGCGAGAACTTCCCGGAATAATTGAAAAAAAAAAAAAAAAGTGGACAGTGTCAGCGAGCTACCTACAGCTGGCTTATAGAACCTAAAGACTCACAAGCCACCACAGGCATGGTACATTAGAAGAGTCCGGTGCAGCCACATAAAAAAAAAAAAAAAAAAAAAAATGTAAGTATAAGAGTAATATCTGGAGACTTGGAAAGGGTCTCGGAGGAGCATCTATCAGGAAGTGGGCAGCAAAAGACACCTGCACGCAGGTATTAAGGCACACAGCACCCCTTATCATGTCTGAATATGAGTGGAGTGAGGAGGAGCAGCCCCTAGACTTGGCTGCAAGTTTCAAGGAGGTGCTGGGAAATTCCCTGATAGATGCGGTGGCTCAAGGGGTGAGACCCTTACAGGAGAGGCTAGAGACACTGGAAGCGATGCTTCATCAGCCTAAGGAAAGCACCAAGACGACTCGCAGCTTGCCCATGGAACCCTCTGGAGCAGGGTCTAAGGGGAGTATTCAGGCCCGCAAGAGGAAAGCCTCTGCAGACCCCCAGGGCCCAACGGATGGGGCAGGAGACAAGGCCCCGGAGGTCGCCGACGCCTTCGCGAAGCTTAAGAGAGCATATTTGCAGCGTCAGGCCGTGCCGGACCTCATGACCCCCTCTCCTGGGGAAGATAATGAAGGAGATGATGACCCAGGCTCGGAAGAAGAGCCAGAGGAAGAGGACTTGTCCCCTCAAGAGCCAGAGGAACCAGTCGAGGAGGAGTGGGCAACGCCCAGCGGGGGTAAGAAAGCCCGCAAAGAGAAGCACCTCAATGAGGAGCAAGATGATATGTTCGATCCGGACGCCATCAGAAATCCGAGATCTTCCCACTGGCAGCCTTCTCCAAGAGTGGCTCAGTACATGACAGCAAGGCTCAGAAAAGCTTTGGATAAGGAAGTCCGCCAGCGACTTCGAGCGGAATGCCCCAGGCCAGACTTACCGGGGAAGGTGGCGGAAGCCCCCGAATTGGATCCAAAGATGCTCACTTTTGTTTCGAAAACCAATAAGGACCCCCGTAAAGGGATTGATAGGTCATGGAAGAGTTGCCAGGAGAAGGTCCTGGACTTAGCCGGTCCGCTCGCTAAGATCATGGACTTGGCTGAAAGAGCGAAGGATACAGGCGAGGAGGTGGATCCAGAGGCCCTAGCTGGATGGGCACAAAGGGCGGTTTGCCTCCTAGGTAACGCGAATTGCGCGATAACCTCCGAGAGGAGAAGAGGATTGCTTCTGAAGATAGACTCGATGCTCAGTGACCTAGCTACCTATGAAGCCGGGGAGACAGCACAAGGTCTCTTGTTTGGTGAGACTTTCGGGAAGGAGATGGGCCGATTTGTAGGCACATATACGTCACTGGAGAAAGCGCAAGCATCCATCCGTAAGATCTTCCCGCAGAGAGTTTTTGCCGGGACCGGTCGTTACAGGGGTCGCTCGACCGGTCGCCAACAAGGAGGAAGAAGACCCCCGAATCACAGGGCCCAGTACTGGGAGAACAGGCAACAGGACACGTTCTTCCCGGCCAGAGGCCGTAATACCAGAGGGTGACGAGGAAGAGGCTTCGGACGAGGTCAGGGGTTCACACCAGGTAAGAGCGATAACCTACCCTCCAGTGGGAGGGAGAACAAAGATGTTCTGGGGAAGCTGGCGCGCGCTTTCCAGCGATGCCTGGATTTTGCAAACCGTCAGAGGTCTGCAGCTAGAGTTCATCCAAGACCCAGTGCAGACAAGAGCACCCCATCACCAGCAGCTAGCAAAAGAGGAGCAAGCAGCCCTCAATACCGAATTGGAGCTCTTAGTGAGAAAGAGAGCCATAGAAAGATGCCCCGGGGTCCCAAGTTTTCTCAGCAACATGTTTCTCGTTCACAGGAAGGAGAAAGTACGCCCAGTAATAAATTTGAAGGAACTGAACGGATGGATAGTTTACCATCATTTCAAGATGGAAGGAATCCATCAGCTCAGAGACTCCCTGAGAGAAGGAGACTGGCTAACCAGGTTAGACCTAAAGGATGCCTACCTTACGGTCCCAGTTCAGGAGCGGTTCAGGAGATTCCTGGCCTTTCGCTGGAAGGGACAATTTTGGCAATTCAGGACTATGCCATTCGGGCTTGCGTCAGCACATTGGGCGTTCACGAAGTTGATGAAACCAGTAGCCGCAGCCATCCGAGAAAAGGGAATTCGGCTGATCATATACTTGGACGATCTATTGCTTCTAGCGGAAGATCAAAAGGCACTGGAATATCAGACGCAGTGGGTTCTAGACCTCTTACAGTCACTAGGGTTCCTAGTGAACACAGAGAAGTCAGATACGAAGCCGGCGCAGAGGCTGGACTTTCTCGGCTTCATCCTGGACACGAAGAAAGCCACCCTGGAACTTCCGGCAAGGAAGATCCGAGATATCAAGAGAGAGATCAGAGCATGTCTAGGGAAGAGAGTTATATCTCTGAGGGTCCTAGCGAGGATTGTGGGCCTCCTGGCAGCCTCAATACAAGCTATTTTTCCAGGTCCCTTACACTATTGAGCTTTACAAAGATTGAAGATCAGACACCTGCAACAGGGGTTGAGATATCATCAATCGATACCGCTAGATCAGGAATCGGTCACAGAACTGGAATGGTGGTTGCAGAATATGGACGCCTGGAATGGGCGTGCCATATTCGGGGACCGGCCGGACCTCGTGATAGAGTCAGACGCCAGCCGTATAGGATGGGGAGCGCGATGCGGAGAGTTGCAAACTGGAGGGAGATGGAGCGCAGAGGAGCTGAACCTGCACATAAACTGCTTAGAGCTCCTAGCAGGCTCCTTCGCGATAAAGACATTCACGAGAGACACAGTGAAGTCCTGCGTCCTACTAAAGATGGACAACATATCAGCAGTGTGTTACATAAACCACTTAGGAGGGACGAAGTCCAAGTTGCTGGCCGAGCTAGCGAAGGATTTTTGGCATTATTGCCTGAGGACGGGGACATCAGTGACAGCGGAGTACTTACCCGGAGCACTGAATGTGATAGCAGATTGGAACTCCCGGTACCTCACAGACTCCAGCGATTGGAAGCTAGATCCAGCAGTGTTTCAGATGCTGGTTCAGAAATGGGGCCCTTTACACACGGATCTATTTGCGTCTCGGCTCAACGCCCAGATATCCAGCTACTTCAGCTGGAGACTAGACCCAGACGCGAGAGGTACGGACGCATTCTTGCAAGATTGGGCAGGCGGCACTCATTACGCCTTCCCTCCGTTCATGATGCTGAGCAGAGTGCTGGCGAAGTGTCGGAGGGAGAGAGCAGAGCTAGTGCTGATAGCACCGTTGTGGAAAGCCCAGGTGTGGTTCCCGACGCTGATAGAGCGGTTAATAGATCTGCCAAGGATCCTCCCGGAAGGGGAACAATTGCTCACGGACCCAGCTGGGCAGTATCATCCTCTGAGAATGAAGAAGACACTCCCGCTCATCGCGTGCAGGATATCAGGAGACGATGGGAACTGCCAGGCATTTCGATGCAAGCAGCAGAACTTATTGCCGAATCCTGTGCTCCATCGACTCGGAGGAGCTACGATGCGGCTTGGGCCAGGTGGACGAGTTGGTGTAGCGGGAGAGGTTTTCATCCCATTTCTGCACCTATAGTAGCCATATTGAATTTTCTAGCACAACTGCTGCAAGATGGGAAAGCTTTCCGCACTATTGGAGTGTACAGATCAGCGATTTCCGCGGGTCACGTGCCGATTGAAGGGGCGCCAGCAGGTGAACATCCAGCAGTCTGTAGGCTCATTCGAGGAGCTAAGTTTAAAGCGCCACCAGTTCCCAGATATACAGTGCTATGGGACGTTACAAGAGTTTTGAAATTATTAGAGAGCTGGCCGGTGAATAGATTCTTATCTCTCAAGCAGTTGTCAGGCAAATTGGCGATGCTGTTATGTCTCATATCCTGTAAGAGAGTGTCAGATGTTAGAGCCCTAGAAATTAATAGGACGACGTTCGGACCAGCAGGAGTGACCTTCGTAGTGGTGCAAAGGACGAAATCAAGTACATCCACAGCGCACTATCCCTATTTCCCCAATAATGTCAAATGGTGCGTAGCTAGTTGCATCAAGGAATATGAGGCCAGGACGGCAGACAATAGAGCGAGTAGTACTAGTCAGTTGTTGATAGCACGTAGGAAGCCCTTTCAGGCGGTAAAGACAGCTACCATAGCGAGATGGGTTAGAGAAGTAATGCTAGCAGCAGGGATTGATTTACAGCAATTCGGTGCGCATTCAGTGAGGGGGGCCATGGCGTCCAAAGCATATAGGACGGGGGTTCCCTTGCAAGATATTATGGCAGCAGCAGACTGGGCGAATAATCGCACATTTAGAGAATATTATTTTAAACCAACGGAGAGTATGGCCAGTGCAGTGTTGGGACAGCTTTGAACAAGCATAATGCTCGCCTCCAGTCTTGTCATAGAATAAAGATTACCCCTGCTAGCTGCGCAGGGAGTATTAATTCTATTAAAGACTAGGAGGCGAGCATTAAATTCCCACCCGAGAGATGTATTGTGCATATTATTGAATGATCGTATGTGGTAATAATATGAGGCTTGCAGCAATACATGGACACCTCCCTGATTTTCTGCTTTCTATTATTTCTAGGAGAGGAGCAGAAGAACAATTGAAGTGAGAGACTAGTAGAAGTCGTTGCCTGAGTAGAAGGAGTGCGACATTCGTTTGGAGTGGTTCAAGTTATTGCCGGTTGCAGGACTAAGTGTGGAGTTTTCACTGTGACTTTCAGAGCGAGTAAAAGAGAGGAGGAGCTCAGGGACAGGATATGGTCATAGCTGAGCTGGAGTATGATGGACTACAGAGACTATGGGGATTGTAGTTCAAGGAGGAAAAAGTCTGTTCAGACTGTTTTCAGTGTTTTGTTATAGTTTTGAGTTTGTTGAAACTGCTGTGAAGAGTAGTAAATTAAAGAAGTTGAAGCATAATGCTCGCCTCCTAGTCTTTAATAGAATTAATACTCCCTGCGCAGCTAGCAGGGGTAATCTTTATTCTAATTCTTAACAGAAATCAATTGAAAGGAGATTTGCATTTAATTATTTTCCCATTTGTTTCTAAGAATACAACTCTAGGATGAGTAGCATATCACTGAAAACAAATGTTTGTCATTCAATGTAAGCTAATGTGTACACCTTGCGTGTTATAACACATTTCTGTTTTTCATAAAGTATGAATGACTGCAATCCGTATGCCCAACCTTTATTTCACTTTACACTCTATGGGCATGATTCAGGTGGCGTTTTCCTATGGGATTGTGCTATTATAAAACGCTTCTGTGAATCAGGCCCCATGTGTGGTGGCTGCAGTCTGAATTGTTTGGTTTTTGTTTTCTAAACAGTACTGCAAATACGTCTGGCATCACCACAGCATGCAGCTTCAGCCACTGGAACAGTAGCCTACTGATGCAGTCAATGCCTCCCACTAAAATGTGTTCAAGATTATAACATTTTTCCTCGAAGCAATTATGATTTGTACTCTTAAATTAAAGTCAGTCAATGGCTAAGGCTGTCTCCCACTGCTTAGAATGTTGTGGAAATTGCAAGGCTACTTATTTATAAGTTTCAATCTACAGAAATATAGAGAAAGCTCTATTAATTTACTTCTCACATAAATAAAAGAAGCCGGCATGATACTCATTTAGGCCACTTTGCAAAATACATTTTCAGAACTACGTGTTTAAATTCTGGAAAATGTTCATGTGGTAGAAGAACTGTAGTCATTCGTTCTTACAGCTTTGTCCCTAAAATTGCAGGGTGAGTTATCTTCATCTATTTTTCAACATAACAGAAAAAGCTTGGTACACGAACGGAACATGTCACATAGCACATTTCTGGGGCTGGGGGGGATTCTTTTATGTGAGAGTTTTCAACAGTCTCACATGTGTTCCCTATAAGGATTTAAGAAAGGTTTTTGATACTATCACATATTAACCACTTATCCTGTTTAAAAAATTGTGTTTGCCTGTAAGTACTAGCAGAAGCAACACACAATTAATACACAATACAAATGAATGTGATGTCATTTTTCATGTCCTGGGTGTTAGTCTTAGCAGTGCACGGTGGTGGCGCGAGTTCTGGTTGCTTAGTTTAGCATTAATGGCAAATTGCTGGGGTTTTTTAGTTTTACTCGTCCCTTTAAAAAAGTTTTTTAAATTGAATTTAATAGGTTTTTATTAGTGCAACTTAACCATATCATCCCTTTAACAACGTTTTTTTTCCTGTGAATTGCATGGCTTTTCATAAGTGCACACTAATTTCCTACAACTTACTAATATCATACTTACCTCAATTCAGCAATTCCTGTCCGATTTACGAAGTCTCACCTTCTAGCACCATTTCTAACACTTCTATACACTTTTTGCAACTTTGTCCACTGTTTTGTGTTCGTTAATGTCGGCAAACATCTGACGTCATCACAGACTTTCTGGACAGTGTTATGTGACCACAGGCTCGCGTGCAGCATGATGACGTGATTGTGAACGCCTCTGCACATCATCAACGGGTCCGTGCTTCACAAACAATTCGGAACTGCATTTTCAGCTCATTTAGGAACTTTGAAGCTCAATATTTACTCTTGCACAGCTCATACACCTGTTCTTACTCATCCATCCATTAACAATCTAGCACACAGCACATACTAGCTAGAATATTAGCTAAACTGCTATTTATCTTTAGCATGGCATCAGCTCTTGCCATCCCTTCTCCCCAAGAGCCACCACCACCTGGAGAACCTACACAACTAATGAAGCCCAGTACTTCAAAAAACAATGAAGAAGACCAAGAAGAAGAGGTAGAGGAAGTGCCTACCTGTAGCACCCAGAGAGAATCATGGGTGTTGCAGTTCACTCCCACTGTTGGGAATGTACCAAAGGTTAAAGCTAGCAAAGTGAAATGCACTGAGTGCAACTCTGTACTCAGTCGCAGACTACCTGGACAGTACTACTACTCGACCATCTCCATGCACAGCCACATCAATTCCAACCACTGCAATACTCTAAGAAAGGTTGTTCCTTTCTTAGCAAGTAGTAGGCTGTCTTCCTCCACCTCATCTTCCTCAACCTATACTGTAACCACCCAGCCTATTGCTGTGGGACACAAAATCCCTCCAGCTTCCTTGCAAGCAATGAAAGAGGCTGTTGATCTATATCTTTCGAAGACAACAGTACTCTGTATATATTGCAACAGACCCCTCTGCAAAGGGGAGCAATTTCCAAGTGCTTTTGAAGCTGCAATCAAGGAGCATTAGAAACACTGCCCCCCACCCACTTAAATGTAACATATGCTCAACATATTGCCCTGTCCACCTGCCCCTCCATATTTGTGGTTAGTGCCTCTTCCCTCTTTTCCCTCCCCACCTTACTTTCTGACCTCTCCTGCAAAAAAAACAAACAAAACAAAAAAACATCCAAAAAAAGTTCCTTTGGGAACCACCTCTCACAGTTAAAAAATAGAACTCATCATCATCAGGTTTATTTTGTATATGTATATAGACAAACCATAAAAATGTAGCATAATACAAAAATATCCAAAATGTGAGAATCAGTAAAAATGCATCCATACAAAACAGTATCAAAACAACTAGGAGGGATTACAAATACATTTCATTTGATATTGTCAGTTAGCTCATTACGGATCAATGACTGCAACAAACATGTCCTTTGATACAAAGCTTTTTTCAAGAAAAAGAGTAAGGACCAGGCCCCACAAGGTTAATTTGCCCACAACAGGTATATCAATGCTGGCCGATAGTGCACAAAGCCCTGGTCCCACAGTATTGGCTGAATGAGACAACTTCTGTATGTCACATAGATAGGGCAAAAAAGATCAAGTGGGCCATATCCTCATAGGGATCATCACATAACGGGCGGGATCAGTCTGCACCACCCCCGGACCAAGCTGCTATTACAGTTCTCAGATGGATACAGTTGAACCTAGCCCATGACAAAAGTACACGGTCTGTTGGGGATTCAGCCCACAGCAGATAGCCTTGAACACCCTGAGACATTATGCTCATCATACCACGATTCTTGGGCTTTAGGGGTTCTAGACCTTCCCTGTTCAGTCTAAGAGATTTGTACAGGCCTACAGCCCATCGGTTTATTTCACTCTGGGATAAGGTGCTGCTTGTGGGGTACAAATGCATAAAATTCATCCCCCTCAGCTCTAATTTGATTTCAAACAGCCAAGGAATCTTGTCTCTCAAGTCCCTATCTAACAAGAAAATAAGCAGTTCCTTTTTTAAAGTGGCATTGTCATACCCCCATAATCTCAGCCAATGTCATGCCAGTTGCAGGGAGATTATATCCTCGATTGGTGTGCAACCCAGTTCTATGTGAACACCAAGGTTAGGGGCAGAGGTGGGCAGCCCCAACAGTTTCTAAACAAATGGATTCTCTGTGGACTGTACCATGTTGACAGGTGAATGACCCACAACTCCATTCCAAATTTGTCCACAGACACTGCTTTCCCCTTGTACAACCGTAACAGCGGGGTGATGGTTTAGCCTGTTTGAACATTGAGGCTTGTTTTAAAAAATGAGCCATAGCACCATAGTTTGCCAAAATTCTGACCCCCAGATAGTCAAAAAATATTACCCTAGGGATAACAGTATTCCAGCAATACATGGTCCTGAAATGTATACTTCTCCACTCCATCCAACAAACCACCATTGCAGATTTTGCTACATTTACCACCAAGTCCAACCCTTCGGTGTAAGTGGCATACTCCAAAATGAGTGCCTGCAGAGCTCTTGGAGTGTGTGCCATCAAGATAGAGTCATCCGCGTATACTAGTACTGGTAACGATCATTCTGCCAGTTTTGGAACATCAAGGAGAAACCCTAAGAGGTGATTAAGGAGCTCATTTATAAACATGCAAAAAAGAAGATCTGCAAGCACACATCCCTGCCTAACCCCAATGGCACCACTCCTAACACAGGCCTTCGTGGAGCCAGATAACCTGGCCAAAAGATCTACTAGCGATCCCGGGCAGTTCATGGACCTGAGCATCGCCCACAACTTAGTGCGATTAACTTTATCAAATGCGGTGCTCAGGTCCATGAATGCTAGGTAGATGGGATCCTCCTTCAAATAAAGAGAGTGCACCACTACCAAATAAAGATTCAAAACATGCTCTGCCATGTCCAGCCCTGGCCTAAAGCCTAGCTGGACCAGAGAAAGAATTCCACTAGTTACAACTCAATCTTCCATTCAAGCCAGAATGGCATGACCAAGTATTTTAAATAAAGAGTCCAGGAGAGATATCGGTCTGTATGAGGACGGAGAGGGCCGAGCCCCCTTTTTGAAAATCAGGTGGATAACTGCCATGTGCTGTGACTGGGGAATGGGCCCACCCACACAAATTGCATTAAACCCTTGTGTCAGTATAGGAGCCCATAGATCAGGCGCCATGATAAACAAGTCAGATGGGACATTATCCGGGCCAGGGGCACAATTACATTGCTGTTGCTTGATTGCCCTCATGATTTTGTCTACTGAGAACACAATAGGTGCCTCAGAGCCCACCTCCTCACTACATCCTCTATTGACCATGGTCACTAAACCTTCAGATTAGAATATATGTCCTGACAATAGAGATTCGAAAAATGGTCCCCCCAGGCCTTCTCTGTGACCGTACTGACCGGGGTGGCTAGATTATATTTGAAATATGTACCTTTCTGCAAAATCTCCCAAAAATAGCTTGGAATCATTATTCTTGGTGGCCACCACCTAGGCTGCCCATGCTTCTTCCTCAATTACCCGTTTTATGGTTGCTAGAAATTTCTTGTAATGGGATCTAGCCCCAGTGATAGCATTTCTGGAGGAGCCACTACTCCCCAGTGTTAGCAAAAGATGCTTCTTAGCTTTTGAAGCAATCCTGATCAAACCACCCCCCCATTTCTCTTCCCAGCTTGTTTCCCTGAACCACATGTAAAAACCTGTGAGATTTGTGTCAGCAGCCTACCAAACTCCCCTGAGATGTTTATATTATTCATATTCCCTGACAACAGATTATCTAGTTCACAAGGACTTGACAGTACTGCATTTTGCAACAGTTCCTCCTTCTTGTCCTCCTTCCATTTAAGTCTGTGCCACAAGGTACCCAGAGATACCTCTGAACGATAAACCTGCTTTAACCTGTCCATCCGTGACAGTGACTTAATCTGCAGTTTGATAGGGTAATGGTTGCTGCATATATCGTCCAGCACCCCAAACCCCTTAATAAGTCCCCAGTGCTCAACTGATACGAGAAAATAATCCATCGTCAAGCTTCCCTTTGCAGAGGAAAAAGTGATTTTGCTGAGGATATCCCCACATAACCGGCCATTGATAGAGCATAAACCCATTCATACAGGTAATGCCAAAGACGCATCCCCTCGGCACAGAGCCTAGTGTCCACCATAACTGGCGAGGGAATTCCTACCATCAAATATTCAGTGCTGTCATAAATCATCGACTGCACCACTCCCCAATTTTGCATTAAAATCTCCTCCCAAAACTACACACACATTAGCCCGCAGGCACCCAGCCAAGAGCTCCTCCAACACTAGAGCCAACCCCCATACAATTCTTCCCATGTTGCTTGGGGGGGGGGCTATTATAAAAATGTATAACCAAAATATCCAGTTGACCCTGTCGGAAAACTCTAACTACCAGAATAAATTGTACCAGGGTTGTCAAAGTCACAAGTGTGCTCTCCAAGGGAGTTTTGACCAAAGTGTACAACCCACTACACTATAGCTTCTCCCTAGCCCATTGCTATCTTTCATGCACCGATACGAGACATAGCCATTAACACTGATCGCATCTGTGAGCATGTCTCCTGGAGCAACATGCAAACAACAAGGGGGGTCTTTCGAGTCTCTCTTCCAGACATTAGTCCTGGTTACAAGAGACTTACTCAGAGTCTTTAGCTTACTATCTTTCACCAAGGAGAAATATCCAAAACATATCAGTCTTTCTCCTGCCCTGGGGCAGTCCAGCACTGAAATGCTGGGCAATTCTCCTCTGAACAAGAGTACCAACAGCAACCCCAAACACTTGTTTCGGTCTGGTTGGACTTCTTCAGTAGGGTGGGGCTGTGAACCTCTAAGAATAGTGAGCAAGGGGTCCAGGTCTGGTTTCCGCTAGTAACTTAGGGTGAGTCCCAAAGTTACTTAAAATATACAAATAACAAGGGGGTCCTGGGAGTCTCTCTGCCAGACATTAGTCCTGGTTAGAAGAGACTTACCCAGAGTCTTTAGCTCCCTATCTTTCACAGGGGAGAATTATCCAAAACATATCAGTCTTAGTCCTGTTCTGGGGCAGTCCAGCACCGAAATGCTAGGCAATTCTCCTCTGAACAAGAGTACCAACAGCAACCCCAGACACATGTTTCAGTCTGGTTGGACCTCATCAGTAGGGTGGAGCTGTGCCTCTCTAAGAATAGTGAGCAAGGGGTCCACATCTGGTTTCCCCTAGTAACTTAGAGTGAGACCCAAAGTTACTGTGGTCAAGCAAGGTACATGCTTCCATTTCCTCTGAGATCTGGTTTTACCTGGCTTAGACGTTTCCCTCCTAACATAGGATTTATACTGGAGTCTTCAGTATAAGATCCAAGAGTCTCAAGGTGTTTAGCCTTAGACCTATTTTTCCTGGTTTTCCACCAGCTTTGAGAATTACCAGTTCTCACAGGCCTAGAGAGGGGTACAATTTGTCTATCCACCTCTTCCTCAGAAGCAGGAGGGGGTCAAAGACTTTACCATTGGATGGGCAATGATGGAGCTTGGTTGGGGCTCCTATTTCCCTACTGTACTAACCTCAGATTTGCCCGGGTTAGAGGTCAACTTACTAAAACCAGGTCTTACAGTGGGGTTCTCTGTAGAGGTTTCGATAGGCTCAAAGTGGTCTCTTAAAGTTGCCTCTCAAGCCAATTTGGTTTGGTTCTGTTTCCTCTCACTGGGAGGCCTGGGGGTACTGGATTCCACTCCTAGAATTTTTAAATCATTCCCCAACAGGACTCTCCAGGCACATCATTCTGGACACTGACAGGAATCCTGACTGTCATATTATTACACTGAATGAGAGCTGGTAAAATTGGAACCAACTGGACAGGGCCTCCCGAAAATTTAGTGGGAACTTTGGGTGCCTTAGCAACATCCACAGGCTTGAAAAAGCGTTCATCTGCTACTGTTCTGCTGGCCCCAGTGTCTCTCCTGGCAGGAGTATCCTGGCCATTGACAAGAACACTGTCCATATAATACCCTCTAGAGTTCTCTGGAATAGAGCTGTACACATCCATATTCTGTTTCTTACCCAGACCCACTGACCCCAAGGATACAGTGGCCTTAAGAACCAAGGGTGCTTCAGAAAATACTTGAAAGTGGGCACTAGCCATTTGTACTTCTTCCTATGGGGAGAAGGCTAAGGAGGCAGTGCTGATCCCTGCAGGTTTACCCTCGCACCTGAGATCTCCTTTCACATGGTCAGTTGACCCACACACATAGCATTTACCAAATGCTCTATGGAATGGGGGTTTCTGCTGGCTTCCCTCCGGTTGGGCACCAGAGGATTCACTAGCCCTATTTGGTTTCCCATGCGGCTTACCCTGGTTATGTTTAGGGGCTTCTTCTGGTTGGATGGATTTAGATTTATATGGGTTCTCATCTTTGTGCTGCTTTCCCCCATCCTTTTTGGGAGTTGCCTCAGAATCCGTATGAGTGGCCCTGTTGGCTACCCATGAGTCAGCTGCTCTAGCTAACCTTTTTGGATCTAATTCCTTAGAGTCAGCCAAGTGCTGTCTCAGCTCAGGAGAGCAGGCATCAAAAATAGTTTCCAACATAAAAAGATTCCTCATACCTTCATAAGTGTTAACTCTGTAACCCTTAACCCAACCATCTAAGTTTTTCAAACATTCACACACCCAGGTAGCCCAAGGGGTACCATCATGCGTTTTGAGGGTCCTAAACCACTTAAGATACTGAGAAAGGGTCTTCCCAAATCTAGCTATCAAAGCTAGCTTCACAGTTTCATACTCATTTCTGTCTATTTCCCCCAACTCCATTACCACATCAGTTGCAACAGGGGGTAGCCTAGAAAAAAGCCAAGGAATTCACTGATTCCCTGCAATGTCTTGAATCCCATGGTTACATCCAAAAGCAGCCAGCCAATCCAAAATATCAAGCTTAACCTCATACATACTTACTGCATCTTTGGGCATGAAAGGCCTCTTAGGCCTGGAAGACCTAGAAGACTCTGGGAGAAAACCAGTTTCAAGAGACAACCTTTTCATTTCAAGTGCATGATTCAACTCCATTTCTCTGAGTTTAAGTTCTTGGTGTTTACTTTCAGATTGAGCTTGGATTCTATAAACTCTAAATCCAATCTCATTCTTTCTAAAGAGACAAATTCAGGACTTAGTGTTGGACCTGGTTGGGTCCCTGTGGTCAAAGGTTGAGACCTATGAGCAGGTAGAGGTAAAACATGGCCTACATTGTGAGACTCTTCGACCTCATTTAACTCATCCACAATATTAGAGCTGGGCTCTGACATATTATCATCCTCATCAACATGTTCCACATTTGCTGCAGGGGTGGGGGTTTCAGACCGACTCCTCGGACTTTGGTATTCTAACAACTTTTCTATCAATTCAACCTTTTTGCCTTTTACAGTGAGATTCCTAGCTTTACACATATCTCTCAATTGATCAACTGTTAAAGTGACTAGGGTCTCCTGTCTGTAGCTTTCCATATCAGTCACGATAAAACAATTGCTTCTCTAGTGTTGCTTAGCTTTGTGAGGATTATTTGAACAAAGGTAAAAGTAGCACTCTAAATGTAACAAGAATACTTTAACCTCACCGCTGTACACCAGTGTCCAGCAGAGTCACATGCAGTACCCTTTGGGAACACTACATGCAATTAGGACTACAAGTGTAAGCACAATTTCACCTTTGGTACAAGCCTGTGCTACACAGTGAAGTGGTAGTGATGGCTGAGCAGCCAGGCTTATCTCAAGAGTTTACGTGAGCAGTAGAACAAGTTACACAAAGGACCAACTAATACAGTGATTCAAACAAACACTTACTCAAGGTTTCCTGGTAAAAGAATATACATTTATTTACTCAGTTAGTTTGAAAACATTACACTAGCAAGAGCAGCTCAATATCACACACACATTTTTTTTATTGTAACAATTAGTTATATACAAAAACTTTAATTACAAACACAGTACCACATATCACATTCTCATATGATGATCTAAAGGGTGTCTAAGCCCTTTATATAACTAAATATGAGCTGTTTAGTTCATTATCCTACAAGTGGTTCTAATTCCAAAATCTTTTCAAGAAAGTCAACCAAAGCAAAGGTTAGTGCAACATTATTTCCAGATATTAAGGTATACCACCAGTCTTCAATCTGTTCATGGGCCGGTGCAAATCGTTCTAAAAAGAGTGACCGATGGATGGATACATCGCTACATTCTGATGCATTTTTACAGAACCTGCATATATTGTCAGTTGTTTCTTTATGATGTCTCAACCACATAATCTCTTTTGTTTTATATGCATTAAGACGAAACCTCAAGAACTTATTACGATGTACCCTTGACGGGAATCTTGCAAGGTATTTTGGTAATTTATCTAAGCTATTACATGTTACTCCTGTACAGAGAGAAGTCGGCATAGAATCCTGCACCTCATTGTTCTTTTCCAATTCCACCATCTTAACTTCTTTTTAGCAACTTGAGGCATTTCCATTACCATATCCCAAGAAATATCAGTGATTGATAGTATGTTTCTGATTTTTGTGGCCCACTCACACAGTATTCCGAAATAACGGTTGTCATCTGATGATTCATATATTTCATACGCAGGTGCAGCATTGGTAAGATTCATTTTACGTAATACTGCACTCGATTTCCATTGGAGAGTCCTATAGAGAGGCTCTAGGCCTAGTTTGTGTCTTATTGCTACAATAGAAATATTAGAAGGCAAACTCAACACCCCTCTCCAAAAGTGGCCTTCCAATGTTTCCCAAATATGGTTATCAATATTTAAACCAGCCTCGACCCTGTGTGTTAACCCGGGAACAACTTTCTGCATATAGAAGGACCTGATTGGGATCAGAATGAATTTGCCATATTCAGAGTGCAGTCTTTTGCCTTGCAAGATGAATGTCAACATACAATGTTTCAAATCGACCACCCAATCCCCTTCTCTGATGGATTTATTAATTTGCACAGCCAAGTAACGAATAGCAGAGACTGACTCAATTATTTCACTGGCTGCCGTCCATTTAAATGATTTAATAGATTACTATTGTTTTGTACCAAATGCTAAAATCTTGGATTTTCCAGCATTGATTGCAAGATCCTTGGCTTGTAGATAATCGACTAAATTGATCAATAATCATTGTAATCCAATCTCATTTTGGTCAAACAACAAAATGCCATCAGCATAGATTGCCCAACTAATCTTCTGGCCATTTAATTTTGGTAGAAAACAGTGAACTTTATGTAAAGCCTCTGGAATGTCGGTGATGTACAATTTGAACAAAAGTGCTGCCAATGGGCAGCCTTGTTTTAGTCCTTTAGTTGTTATTACTTCATTTGTCAAGTGACCGATATTATCGATGCACACTCTAATGGGTGTATCATTGTGCAGTGCCATCAAGGGATGAAGTAAAGAAGGTGGACAGGACCATGATGAAAGTTTATTCCAGAGTTTTGTACGATTGATTGTATAAAAGGCCTGTCGCATATCTATAAAGGCCATAAATAGTTTATTATGGCACTTCATGGCTTCAAGTTTCAATAGGATAACGATTAGTAGATTTACTTCAGCACCAACATCCTTAGTGAAGCCAGTTTGATGACTGTCTAATAGGTTATTCACAGATGCCCAAGCAGCAATTTTACATTGTAAACAAGTGGCAAAAATGTTGCCTATTATGTCTATTAGGGCAATATCACACTCTAGTAAACCACAAATACACAACCGATAAGTAAATGAACAAGTTTAGCTCTCCTGAAGTGGGAGCAAAATTGCACTTCATATACTTTTAAAAGAGGTAAAAAGACAAGGTTATAAGAATCAACAGCACAAATGCATTCATATGCAGGGCAAATGGTTTCAGTAAACAACAACCAGCAATTCATCTCATAAGCCTGGGCCAAAGTCAATGGTTCAGAGTCTTTGTGTTGGATAGCACAGTTCTGGTAGTAATAGTAAAGTCTTTGCCACAGAGTTTATAAGAATTTGGCTAGGCAAAAAGTTTGATGAATGTTTAGGGAAGGACAAGCCTTTCGAAAATGAGGAAAGTTTCACACACTTTCTCAATGGCTGAAAAGATTTCCAGACCGTTTCAATACGCGTTTGCACAGTATCTTTTTTGTGAAGAAGAGCTGTAGCTGAGGCAGTTGATCCTGGCAGTTCGAGCAGATCTCACTGTTCCTGAGCTTCAGTCTTGGGGACAAGAAGGAGGATGTCGGGAGGTTCCTGCACTGCCCAGGGATGAGGCCAAAAGCTTAGCAAGAAGTCAGTTTAAGGTGTGAGTGCCTTAAAGTCCACAAGCTGGTTTCCTTCCCCCTGGCTATCTGGTTTTCAACAGCACTCTGATGAAAATTCAACCAGATGGGGATGGTGTCCAGGTGGCTTACGAGTTGGTTGTTCCCACCAAACTCAAGGGAAGAAGTTAACCTTGAAGGGCTTCTCTGTCGATTGGAGCTTCAGGCAATTCGGACCTGCAGCAGGGCTTCACCGGTCGTCCAGGAGTTGCAGAAGTCCTCTTCCTTCAGCTCCTCTTTGGTTCTTTCGATCCAGTGGTCGACTCTGCTTTCCAAGTCTCAGACACCTGTTATCCCCTATTCATTCCAGCCTGGCTGTCACTCACACAGCAGGGTGGCTGTCCTTGCCGGACAGTCAGCCGGCCAATCACACCAGAGTTCATTCAGGTCCCCTAGGAGACTAAGCACAGGGAGTTTCAGGCACCTCCCTCACATCCTGTCCCCCCCAGAAACTCAGGTGCCAGAGGAGGGCTTCAGCACTGAAGCCCGCCAAAAGCCAATGAACAAAGGGGCCAAACCTGGTTTGGTGTGCAGAGACAAACACAAGAAGGACTTTTCCTAAAAGAAATGGTGTAAAACGATGACCGGAGTCTGTTTTTACATATAGGTCTGGGGTGCCATATTGAAAAACATGACTGACCCGATTTTTAGCTACCATTGTTAGCGGTTGGGTAAAATCACGGTAATTGATGTAAAGCACTGCCACCAGCCATTTAAAGTAGGAAAAGATAACATTTGACTGTTACATGAGAGTTTTGATTCAAGGGAAGCTAGGCAATCCCTCCAGCACTCTATAGGAAGATAAAGTGTGCTGGGTCAGTAAATTTAAAAAGACTAGTACAGCCAGTTTAACTTTACATGCTCTGGGAGATGGCAGTCAGTCCCAGAGAAGGCATTTAAACCTTGGGGAGTCTGTTAGACACCCCTGCACCACTGCATTGAAGGTGTTGTGTGACACACAGAAAAAGATGATGCCTATGGAGTTGTGTTAAAACTCCGTAACCAAAGAAAACAAAAGTAAAACACATTGAAAATGAAAAATTCAAAGCCCCAAAATATAGCAAAAGAGCTGGAGGGCTCTAAGGTATAGGGAATTTAGCACTTGTGTGAGAAATCTCACTAACACCCCCCCTTGTTTTTCCTGGAGCAACATGACATCTGCCTCATTAAATGCAAGCTGTGTTTCAGCATGGGCCAGCCTTGTTGTAATTCCAACCACATTCCATGACAGCAGGGACAGACTACACCCCTCACTCAGGATCCCCACTTCGGGGTGCCACGCTAGCCCCTGATACACTCTCTTGGGTTGTATCGGGTGCCACCCCGGGGTGTTCACACCATTCGATATCATCCAGGTCTGTCAGGCAATCATACAGATTCCTAGTTGGTATTAAGACAGACACATTAGCATTAGAATCAGGTGCTTCAACCCTGCTTGGGCCCTGCTTCTGCTGAGCCACCTTGGTGGATGCCAGCATGAACTCAGGGGCATTTTCAAAGAAGCATTGCCCTGGTCACAACCTTTGTACCTCTGTTCCTGCTTTGTCCTTGGGATAGAAAAAAATCAAAGGGGCAGTCATGGCTAAGACTATCCAGGTTCAATATTTGGTCACCTGTGTGTTCTTCAAAGTTATCACCACAAAGTCCCCTGCAATAGATTTAGTCATAGAACCCACCCACTCTACTCTTCGGGCCATTAGGATGAAACAGGGGACTATTGAACTCCCCTGAATGTTTGAGTGAACTGCTTTGGGATGATGTATTAATCAAAGCCCCACAATCCTCACTACTCAGATTGCTCAAGGTTGGCACATTTAATATCACTGCCATCAGGGGTAAAGCCCCCATTGGCAGCTGGAGGGGTGAGCACTTTGAGTTTACCCTTCCCTGTGCCAATGATTGTACCACTCCCTGTGTTCCCCCCACCATGGAATGCTGAGATAGGGACTGCAATCTTTCCGACATCAGGAGTGGCACATGTTTACTGGGAGGGCAATTAGAGGGTACATGTGTCTCCATGGGAAACACCAGTTCTTGGCTTATTCTATTCTCCCCACTCACCCTTATACCACTTCCCTGGGCTATGGACTTCTCCACCACATTGGTACAAGTACCCTGTGCAAACACCTTCCCTGTGGCATTCAACCTCAAACTAGACCTGATCTCACTACCCAATGTCTCAACCTCTTTTTCTAAGGTCCTCATCTGGTCATCCAAAATTGACAGGGTGTTCATAACACCAGTTTTAAAGCCTGTCAAAACATTTATCAGCGGTAGTAGCACTACTTTGTTTAGTTCTTCAGGCACTCACTCCTTCCAACAGACCCTGTGGGTCCATTGTTAGGGCGGTCGGGTCACTATTCACTATGACACATAGCATGTGTGCAAACACCCAAAATGGAAAATTGGGGAGGGACCACGTGTGTGGCATCCTGCCCTTGGATCATAGTAGGATCAGCCACAGACCTTGAGCCCACCCCAAGTCCAACTGGCTCTGGTTGCCCGAACCGTTTGGCGGACAGTTGCCCTCCTTCCTGTACTAGCAATTGCCTGTTCAGCCCCTCTGATCTGATCATCCAGTCGTATTACTTTTTGCAGATAAGAGTCCAGGGTCCCCTTCAAACATTGTTGTGTTCCGCTAGGTGTCCCCTCCCTCTGCACCACTCCATTCTCAGTTAAGACAGACTTTTCCTTATCCCTAGTTTTCCTGACTTTCTCAGGGCCTTGATTAGCCAGAATACTGGTGGTTGCGTTCCATTTGACCATAATTGTGTGTGCTAATTTGCCAGAGCCACACAATATCACTTGTGTTGTAACTCCTAAAATCAATGCTATTTTATACACATTGGGCACAGGGATAGAGTAAAATATGGGGCAGGTAAGTGGGAAAAGGTTCAGATATGGTTAGAAAAATGTTAAAATATCTAAGACAATTCATCGACACAATAAATTAAAAACTATTTAAAATGTGATCATGTGACAAAAATATAACTAAAAATCTATAAAAAATCTACAAATCATATGTTGAAAACACATAAAACCACCTATTTAATAAGGAACACCTCAACCACGTTGTTCCTTGAATTATATAGCTGTAAAATTCAGTGAATGTGCCACCTTTTCCCCCCAAGATTAGCAATAACAGGATTGGTAACAAGATGGATAAGCCCAATTTCCTCAGTCAGAGAATACAAAGGTGCAAAGAGTACAGACAATATTGGGTCCGCGGAGTCAAAAAACTGACTCTTAGATAAGAAATCACAGATGGTTATCCCAGTCACCAGAGCAAAATGCCCAATATCAAAGAGCCAGGTACCACATGCCAAGTTGTCCATCGACTGATCACACAGCCAGACTCCCTGGGGGAGAGCGCACTTGCTCACAGCCCTCCAGAGCCAACTCCAATGTCAGGTTAAACAATTGGTGCAATTGAAATTGGGGTTTGCAGCAGTGGGTTAGTGTGATACCGTAGTGCAGGTTTACAGAGTACCCAGATAACGGCACTGGACTGCACAGCTTCCTGGTCCCTTTTATGTCCTCTGTTTTTCGTGACTCCAAAGTACGCACACTATATAAGGTCAAGCCAACTCCCAAACCATCATAGACTGGGGGGTAGGGAATGCCTGACAGTTTGAGGAGCTGCCGTAGTCTGTCTCTCCCCCTGCCCTCCCCGTCTGCCAAGATTGAGGAAAAAAGCAGACAATACCCACTTAGCACAATCCCTGTATGTTAGTTATTGAATTGCAATCAGTGTACGTCAGTTCTGCAAATCTATTATAAGCCGAGCACAGGAACAGAAACAGTGTGCATGGAGCTGAAGTGGGAGAATGGAAGACCAGGCTCCCGTCCTTCACCTCTCGCGCTTGGCCTAGAGGGTCACGGCCCAGACACCCGCCGCGAGAAGAGTTTGTCCAGTTACCAGACGACCAGGTACCATGGTACAGGAACATACGGATGTGTCCACCTGTTTGCCCAGCAGCCCGCACTGGCCATGTCGACACCTGCGGTTCGGATCAGCTAGACTAAAAAACCACACGTCGTTAGAGATGCCATGACGACCTAGACAACTGGAAGCACATCTGTACAAATACACACACCTAACATTCCCACAACAATCTACACGAAGAACATACTCAGTGCTCTGACGTAGGCGACAGGCATATTCACGGACGTGCATCTTTATTATTTTTACATAGGCTTTCAGAATGCAGAAACGCAAGATGCACCATGAATTCATCTATAACGCCGCTTGCTCACGCTTCTCTTAAAACCCGTTACCACCATGAGAGGTATAATAGAAACACGATACTGGTCATGGAAATATACGCCACTATAACCTAAAGCACCCATGCCCGAAATGGATCACTTATACACCAGGCCCAAGTAGGCCTCAGGCAAGAGTTCCCGTGGACATTAACAAAGCAAAAGTCAGGTTGCTGATCCCGCAGAATGAGCCTGGTGGAGCAACCAGCCAAGGTCGCAATGTTGCAAACCCACATCCAAGAACAAATCATCAAAGGTATAATGTTGCAACCTTGCACTCCGCGTACCAACGTTAGAATCATATCTACATATTAAACCAGACACACAGTGGAAAAGCAATATTAATTGTGCAGAATTCTGCCTCAAACACGGTCCCGCCTCACGTGACCAAGCCGAACCTGACGAGATGCCAAAGCCCAGGAGAAAGAAAGGCGTCTGGGTCCCTCGCTACGAGACATAGGCCGATACACTTGAAAGGCTTAATGGACATCTGCTACAGTGGGAGCGGTCAGCCTTCTACCTATGAATAAATCCTCACATTGTCTGCACGTACCCTTATTGAAACATTGTTGCAAACACAGGTACACCGAGAGCTGGGAACAACGGTGGTCCCAGGCTGGGGAGCTCACGGATGCACCAATCAGAACATGGGGCTCTTATCTCAGACGTCAGTAACATTAGCCAATCCTCAGGAGTCTTCATGTAACAATTCTTATGTATCTAATTATAGGGACAACCCAGATATACCACCTGACTACACCTTGACCACTAATATCATTCTCTATATGTGTACTATACTAACCCTACCACTCGAGCAACCAATTAAGAGTGGCGATAGGTTTTTTGTTAACTTTCTGAAGTGACGCAAGTAGCGCGTCATAATGTAGTAAAAAGGGCCTGCGAGCCCCAGGATTGTGTGTGTGTCAGGACGAACGCGTACGCTCCTTGACCCATCCCTGCCGTTTGCATAATAAACAGCAGAAGTTGCCTTGCTCCTTGTGTGTGCCTCATACTCTGTCTCGATCCGAGATATACACGGGAGGAGTTGGGGCCTCCCTGCCCGGAGGTCTGCGGACGGCCCGGCCGACCCCGGCAGAATTTCCCCCCGACAAGTTGGAGGCACTGCTGAGATCTGTTTAAGATCGACTTTTATTTTTAATTTTTCCAGGCACTCCCGTTGCGAGGAGGCCCGGCGGCGCGGCCCCCTCTGCCGTTGCCCCCTTCTGAGGACTACAGGACCATCGCGGAGCTGCGAGAGGACCGGACAGCGCAATCCGGATATTGGCCCTCGGGAGCCGGTTGAGAAGTATCCCGCCCGCGGTCGGCGAGTGTCCAGACGTGGTCCAGACGAGGGGAGGTGGCGAGCCGCTTGGAGGGGTGCACGCAATCGAGCGGCCCTGCATCGAGAGAACTTGGTGAGCATGACACGCACAACAAGCAATGCGAAATTGTGAGGGAGGAGGGAGGTATTGTAAAGCGGCGAGGGTTTAATTGAGTGTTGCTAATGGAATGAATGGTAGCGAAACGAGTGCGAGAGCAGGCGGCTAACGTTACGCGAAAGAGGGGGGCGGGGCACGAAAATATCACGTGCAGCCGCTCGTAACAGTGGACTAACGTTACGCGAAAGAGGGGGGCGGGGCACGAAAACATCACGTGCAGCCGCTCGTAAGACACTGATTGGCCTAAATCGCGACTACGTGTGAGGGTGGGTGTGTGGTTTCCTACGATTTGATATTTATTATTGAATGAGTAGATGAGGTTCCCTATTGTTCGAGCAAGAAACTCGATAGGTAGATGACGTTTCCCTGTGGGCGGTGGCTAGTTACGTAGTTGCCCAAAACGGAAGATAATTGGCTGGTTAAGCCCTCCTGTTGAGGGGCGTATCACACGCGAGGCGACGCAGCGTGCGCAGTCCGGTTATAGTATTGATGAGATTACCTTGTTCCAGGAGAGACAGGAAGACAGCTGTAGGGTTAGCGGGGTAGATTACAAGTGTATTTTGAATTTAAAGAACATAACACGAATATACCAGTAGCTCGAAGAAATCGGTGACGTCACCAGTAGGGATTTAATAGGATATCGCGAGCACAAGGAACATTGGGTTGAGAGTGGTGGGGAGGAGAAGCATGATAAAGGAGCTGATACGGAGATAAACTATAAACCAGTGGATCGAAAGAAGAAGGGGAAAGGGGCGTGGCTGCGCACGGAGAACGCCGGCCACGGCAAGTGTAAAAGGGGGAGGAGAACGGAGAAACAGGACAACTGTATAAGATCGTCGTAAGGGGTACGCAGCCGCAGGGGGCTGCGTGCGCTTCGGCCGCAGGGGGCCGTAGGGGAAGGAATATAATATAACATCACATTTATTACTATTGCATAATTTGTCAAAGGATTGTCGTAAGTCCCCACACTTGCGGGGCGAGGTAAGCAATACAAGGTTGTATATTGTAAATTGGTAGTAAGGGGAAGGGTAACAAGGGGAGTACAACCATGTCATACGGGAGAGGGTCGGGAGGGTGGGGGAACACCCTCACTACCCCACTACAGCACATATGCACCACACTGCCACCACACAGGGAGAAGTTAATTAAGTACAGCATAGAGTGGACCCAGGGGACAGACAACAAAATGTTAACACCATGGCCGCCTAATGGTAGTTTCGATCCATATGCCCAACACTCACTACTGAACCATCTGCACAATACATACAAGGGGAAGAAGTTGGCAAACCACGTGGAGGTGTTTAACTTATGGAGGATGTTCCAGGGGTCTCGACCAGGACCAAATGGAATGTTCACTATGGGGGAAACACCGGAAGAAAAGGAGATTAAGAAAGAAGGAACGGGTGGGGAAAAGGAGAGCGAAAGCACAAAAAATACGGGGAACGAAAGAAAGGGAGGAGAAAAGGTTGATAAATCAGACGACATAAAAAAGGAACCGAGCAATGAGATACCCATAACACCGGGAGTGAAAACAGAGGGAGGAGGGTTGTACCCTTTAAGAGAATTAGGAGAAATAGAAGGACAGTTAAGGGCGGCTGAAGGATTCTCAAACCCGGCATACAGCCCTCCACCATATGTGGCTCATGGGAAGATACCAATGGGGGAAGGGAGGATTAGAGAAGAGCAGACTGTAGAGATAGGAGACGATGAGTGGGTAGCTGCACAGATATTGTTGAAATTACGAGGCTCACTAACTGGAGAAGAAAGGGAGGCGGTAAGGAGAACAAACGAGGATAGTGCCAGAGAGAGTGAAATGAGGGGAGAGGAGCTACTACGGCAGAAGGAAGAGATTTTGGAGGAAAGATTAGCAAAACTAAGGGATGAGCAGAATGAACTGATCAAACAACTTGAGAGGGAGGAAAGAGAGAGAGTGAGGAAAAGGAAAGAAGGTAAGGACGAATTGGAAAGATTAAGGGAACGAAGCGAGGAACAAAAGAGAGAAGCTGAAAGGGTAAAAGCAGCAGCAGATAGGGTATCAAGAGTAGTGCTGAGAGAGAAGAAGAAGGAAGAAGAAGAAAAGGAAAAAGAAATGGAAATATGGAGGAGGAGGATAATATCTGAGACAGCTAAAAAATATGAAGAGGGGAAGGTAATATAGAGTATAGTAGAAAGAGAAAGGGTGAAATGGGAAAGGAAGAGGGAGGATGAAAGGATATTGGAACAGATGAGCAACGAAGTAATGGAGGAATTAAAAAGGAAAAGAGAGGAAAATAGTAGGGAAATGGAGGAGAGAAGGGAAGAAGGAAGAGAAGGGAGGGGTAAGGAGAGTGAAAGATGGGGAGATGTATATAAAAGTAGGGAGGTAGCAACGACATCAGCACTAGGGGGGACAGTTGGTAACAACGAAAGGGGAGAAAGAGACCTAATAGATTTAAAAACAGTAACAATAAAAGGAAAAAAGGCAGAGTGGGGGGTGTCATTTATAAATGATTTTTGCAGTGAGGAGGAAGAAGGAGTGGAGAAGGATGGAAGAGAGAGTGAAAGGGAAAGCTTAGATAAACTGTACCTCACTAGAACAAACGTAGATTCGCCCTGGATGAGTAGAAGAGGGGAGGAGCTGGAGAGAAGTAAGGAGGAAACGAAAAGAATAGGGGAAACACAAACCAATGAAACCACGCCACCCACATCTCCATCACGCCGCCCTCCCACGTCACTACCTACATGTTCAACCACCGCACGCTCTCTGCACAGAATAAAGCTCGCGCCCTTCATGAACGAACTTACACCGTATGCATGTCGGCTTAGGGACCTCCCTAGTCGCAGGCAAGACAGACAAATAAACATACCCATATTGAACACAGGAAATGATGAAAGAAGGGGAAAGGAAGAAGAGGGAGGTAGGGGCAGAGGTAGTAAGGAAGAATTTGAAGTAGTAAAAGAAATGGGGGAAGAGGAGGGGTGTGAAGACTCAATATCATGGAGCGTAAAGGGTGACAAAAGACAGAATTTAATGCCACTGTTGGAGAGAGGAGGGGTTAGACCACAGTATGTACCTTGGAAACATACGGATAAGGAAAATATAAAATGTAGGCTCCCATCACTAAGTGGAGGTGCGGGTAAGTGGATATATGAAATGGAAAAACACACCGCAGGACAGAAACTAGCAGTAGGAG
The DNA here is from genome assembly GCF_040938575.1 of Ambystoma mexicanum. Taxonomy (NCBI): domain Eukaryota; kingdom Metazoa; phylum Chordata; class Amphibia; order Caudata; family Ambystomatidae; genus Ambystoma; species Ambystoma mexicanum. The sequence goes on from NC_090927.1 coordinate 596,327,946, forward strand.
ATGTGAAGGGCCTGTTAATATCAATATTAGGGGATAGAGCGGATGACATTTGGAAAAGAGCGGGATTCCATGGGGTAACAATAACAAACACATCGCATGATGGGGCACCATTTGCAAACTGCAGACATGCGCTATGGCAGGCACTGAGAGTGCAATACCCAGACACCTCAGACATAGGAGCCATTACTTCCCGTAAGATGGGTGAAAATGAGGATCCTGTTGATTATATCCAGGACATTCAAGAGAAGTGGCGCATGGAAACTAGAGAACAATGGGACAAAACACCAGCCATATTTTATCATATACTAGTACAAGGGCTCCCAGAAGGAGTTCAGAAACAACTAAAGAAAGTAGTAGGAATGGAAGCAAAACCATGGCCAGAAATACAACTGACTATAGTACATCACTGCAGGACATGGCAAGGAAAGATGAAACAAAAGGAGGAGGACAGGAAAACAGAAGAGGCCAAATTAGTACAGAAAAAACTTACTAAATATACAATGGAAGGGGCACTAATAACTACGCCCACACCAATGGCCCAAAGCCCAACGCAAGTAGTGGCTGCACAAGATCCAGCTCAAATAGCGCCCCCACAAGGTGTAATACAGCAAGTGCCGCCTCTGCAATTACACACACCGAACATGGGAGGAGGGTACCCAATGCAAGGAACTGGGTATTATAGTTATAACAGAGGAAGAGGAGGGGTTATGAGGGGAAGAGGATATGGATATAATACCCAGCAACAGGGGGAGGGACTCAGAAATTACTACCCCACAGGGCAACCCGTATACCAGGACAACACAGGGAGCTTCCCATGGCAAAACAGGGAACCACCCGTGTGTTGGAGCTGCGGACTATTAGGACACATGTCACGTACATGTAGGGTCAGGCCAGGAACACCAGCATGGAATGAACAAGCACAACCTAGGACCTCACAAGAACAGCAGGGCATGCAACAACAGCAGATGTCACAACAAGGGAGTGACCAACCACAACAAACACGACAGCAACAAACCTATTCACTGCCACAACAACAAATAACACAGCAACTGACGCCGCCACAACAACAAGTGGCGTTAATACAACCACCACCCCAAAATGAACGAACACAATTGGGTGGGGTGTCGGTGTTGGGACACAACCCTTATACAGGGAATGGCCAATCATTGTACCCCCAATAGGCCAGCCCACAGACGGCCTTGGTGTGTCCCATCCTGTCAGTAACACCTAATAGTGCGGAGGAGCCACGCATAGAGGTAACGATAGGTGACAAAAAATTATCATTTCTTGTTGACACCGGGGCAACCCGATCTTGCATAAGGGAAGGTAAATTTAAGATGTCAGGCGAAGCCATGAACACCCAAGGATTTTCTGGGGCTAAAGGGTTGGTTCCATTTACTGATAACGTTCCCTTATCTATTGGAGATTATGATCTGTCAGTCCCACTTTTGTATTATAGTGCCTCGCCAGTAAATATACTGGGGAGAGACATAATGAACAGGTTGAATATGACGATCTCCTTTACAGAGGATGGCATAATTTGCTCTACTCCAGGGATTAACATGCTCGCAGCACGACAGATTTTGCAAGCATACTATGGACAGACAGCGATTAGCGCGGAGCCACTGGATGGCGAGATATTCCAATATGGCACAGACATGGCATTTGCATGGATGCCAGGGATAGAAGGGAAAATATGGAGGAGGCCAGCAGCCTATCTATTCCGACCAGAAACACCAGCTAATGAACTGGAAGGGAAGGTGTTTGCAGTGGACATTGAGAGCATTATTGCAACAGCTGATTATGTTGCTGTGCACGCCCAAGATAAAGAAGGGAGAGCCTGGAGGGTGGTGATAGCACTAGCAGAAGGGTGTAGGCTGACCCAGGTGTCAGATGAAGAGCTGTTCTCAGAAGAAAAGGAAGAAAATGAAATGGTGTTCATGATGAGTGTAGAAATATGGCTAAGAGTGGCTCACAAACAAGTAGCACAGAAAATTGCAATGGCACTTGAGGCACCCGCAGGCACCCCAGTCCCATTTTTTAAGGAGGATATGTCAAAGGTGCCCAAATCATTATGGACTATTAGCCCTTATGACGTGGGATGCATAAAAAGCATAGGGGGTGTAAGGATAAAATTGAAAAAAGGTGCCATATTACCAAGAGTGAAACAGTACCCATTGTCAAAAGAGGCAGATGAGGGCATATATGAAACCATAACGGCCCTTATAAACAATGGCATATTGGTCCCCTCAGAATCACCATGTAACACAGCTGTGTACCCGGTGCGCAAGGCTAAAGGGGCGTCTTGGCGCTTCATACAGGACCTCAGACCCTTGAACAACATAGTAGAAGCAGAGTATCCAGTAACAGCAAACCCGGCCACAATATTGTGTGGCATTCCAGCAGAAGCATCACGATTTACAGTGATTGACCTTAAAAATGCTTTTTTCTCTATACCATTACACCCAGACTCACAAGATTTGACAAGCTTTACTTACCGAAATACAAAGTGGAAACATACCAGATTACCACAGGGGTATTGTGAATCACCCTCAATTTTCAATAGAGTAATACAGATGGATTTGGGTAACGTTGAGGTGGAAAGCACAGTGTTACAGTATGTGGATGACTTAATAATTTGCAGTACAAACGAAAGCAAATGTAGAGAGGACTCCTTAAAAATGTTGACAATATTGGCTGAAAAGGGGTATAAGGTAGACATGGAAAAGATACAATACTGTCAGGAACAGGTACTCTACATTGGCCAACTGATATCTCAACATGGAAGAAGGATTGCACCACAAAGAGCACAGGCCATCTCAAGCACTCCCGTGCCACAGACTGTGAGAGAACTGCAGCAATTTCTGGGGCTGTGCAACTACTGTAGAGCATGGGTATTTGATTATAGCTCATACATAGGACCCCTGCTTGAGGGTTTGAAGGAAGCAAATAAAGGGGAGAAAAAGTTGGGATGGACTATGGAAATGAGGGAGGCATTTGACGAATTAAAGGACGCGATATCAACTGCTCCAGTACTGGCATCCCCAGACTATGAGCGGCGCTTCTTTATATTTTCACATTGCGACTCAGCAGTGATGAAAGCAGTGTTGGCCCAAAAAACTAGCATGGGCTATAAACCAGTAGCATTTTACAGCGGTCACTTAGACCCTATAATGTTAGGCCACTTCTCTTGTGAACAAGGTCTCGCTGCAGCTGCTTTTGCAGTAGAAAAAGCATCAGCAATAACTATGGGGTGTCCAACTACACTATTTGTGGAACATGCATTATTTGCGATATTGAATAAACCTAAGTCCACACTAACAACACAGAGGGCATCAGGTTATGAGATTATTTTGTCTAAAGCTGAACTAGCAATTGTTAGATGTAGCACGGTTAACCCTGCAAGGTTCCTAGCAGAAGTAATTGAAGAGGGAGATTACGCCCACGACTGCACCCAAGTAATTGAAATGTACTCATGTACTAGGAAAGTTGAAGAAAACGCACTAGAGGGAGGTGAGCTTTTGTTTATTGATGGGTCATCAACTATTGATCAAGGAGATGGGATACGAAGGACTGGGGCAGCAGTAGTAAAATTGATGGAGGCGCCGGTGTGTGTGGCTATGAAGTGTGTACAATTACCACAGCATTACTCTGCTCAAGCCGCGGAACTAGTTGCACTAATATTGGCATTAAAGGAAAGTTTTAATAAAAGAGTAACTATATATTCTGACAGTGCATATGTTACATCAACTGTCCACTCAGGGCTATCAAAATGGAGAAGAAGAGGGTTTAGGAGAGCTGATGGCACTCCAGTACAACATGCCCTCTTGTTGGCTGAACTAATTGAAGTAATAAACGACCCCCAAGAACTAGCCCTGGTAAAATGCACCGCACACACAAATGGAGAAGACTACGTATCAAAAGGTAATGCAGCAGCAGACGCACATGCGAAATATGCTGCATATTTTGGTGAGATATGGAACCCCACAGACTCACAGAGAGGGAGAGGGAGGGGAATAGCTAGAGAGATGTTAATAAGAGAAGGGTACACCCATCTCCCAGCCACACAGATTATGGAACTACAAGCGGCTGCACCAATGGCCGAAAAAGAAGTATGGGTGAAAAGAGGATGCACAATGTCACCAACTGACGCACTATGGCGCCAGGGTGGCACTGGGAAAGTTGTAATACCGTTGGCACTGTTAAATACCGCCCTGAGCCAATTACATCACCCTGCCCATACAGGCAAGGAAATAATTGCAGCACGAATTAGAGAAGATTGGTTTTGTCCCGAGTTAACCTCTCATGTGTCAAATTTTATCAGCAATTGCCTCACATGTCAACAGTTTACGGCCGGTCATACTTTAAAAGTGATAAGAGGTATCATACCCCGGCCAGAAGGACCTTTTCGGCACCTTCACATTGACTATGTTGATATGATCAACATATGTCAAGGTAATAGGTATATGATTGTAGTAGTATGCCCATTTTCTAGGTGGATTGAAGCAGGGCCCTGTTCACACCCTGATGCGTTTAGAGCAGCCAAATTCATAGTAAGGGAGGTCTTCCCCAGGTGGGGAGTGTGCGAGGTGTTAAGATCAGACAACGGGCCCCATTTCGCAAACGAAATGTTCCAGCATATCACATCCCTGCTGAACATTAAACACAAATTTGCATGTGCATACCACCCACAGGCTAATGGTGTATGCGAACGCCTGAATGGCTTATTGAAGGAGGCAATTGCTAAAATACAACAAACAACAAAGAAAAGTTGGTTGTATTGCCTTCCGTTAGCATTGTTTGAACTTAGAAACAGGCCAGGGTCCGACCACCACCTCACCCCACACGAAGTGGTTACTGGACGCCAAATGCGCCTTCCCCTAACACCAACGTCAAGGGCATTCACCGACCACGAAAGTTCAGCGAATGTGTTAGGTGATGAAATGTATCAATATGTGTCTTCTTTGATTACTAGTGTCGTGTTTGTGTCTCAACAGCTCGAGCGCACACGGGGCGGGTCTACCAGCAACCAAGAAAAAGACGAAAATACAGAATTGGGAAAGGAGAACTTGTGCAAACTTGCCAAAGGTGACCACGTACTACTTCGCAATTTCAATAGGAAGTGGAACCAGAAGAGGTTCACTGGCCCCCATCTGGTAGAGGACGTATCAACAAGAGCAGTAAAACTAAAGGATAAGCGTGCCTGGAACCACCTACATGACGTAAAGATCTACAAACTGCAGACCCGCCCCAGCGCCAACGACAGATCCATTGGAAGAACAGCAACCACATCCCCTACAGCGGAAGAAAGTTTAACCACAGACAACGACCCAATTGTTCCCTCGGAGACAATAACTAACGAAGAAGGGAGTGATCCCCATACTGCCCACCCCATGATCACTCGCTCAAAGAGTAAAAATACTTCCGCCATTTGAGCACAAACCCCCCCATTGACTGCTAAGTACAGTTGTAACTAAAACTGAAGGACATGCTTGCACTAATACACATGTAAACACGTGAATGTTCTCTTTTTTCTCTCGCACATACAGGAACTGCGTAATATTGTATTGTTAAGAAAGCTAATTAACAAATTCAGTGTGCAGGTGTAGATGGTGCTGCCAGACGATAACTACCCAGAAGAATTGTCACACCAGTTCGTATACGAAATAAAGAGGCCAACATACTTAAAAAGGAGAAGGGTACGTGTCTACTACACAGCCTTCCTCCTGGCCATAGAATATCACATGCCCCACCTCCACCCATACTTGCCGGTCTTAAGAGACCCATCACTTAGAGTAGCGTGGGAGCAGCTCTTCGCCTGGGCACTGAATGACTACTTGATAGGGAGAGCTTAAAACTAACATTTAATAACAAGCACTTTTGAGAATTTTTAGGCGGGCAACTGTAACGTCGCAAGAATAAGCTGCCAGGACTGCAGCAAGGTAAGAGCAAAATGCCGGTGAAATTAGCACATGTAATAAAAATAATAGGGATTTTTATGATCACCGGGTTCTTGGCTGCCTCTGTCTGGCAGTACAGCTATGCTATCGATTTTATTGCTGCGCACAAACTTAATATACCCCCGCCCTCTGCTGCAACAGGTGTTACGTCAGGTGGTAATAGTAACATTGCACCCAAGAAAAATATAGTTAAACGCAGCACATACTCAGACAATAAAGGTATTGATAATTATGTACAAGATTCAGCACATGTCACAAACAACATATGGTACCAGCACATGACCCGCATTGGTAAGCAGACAACTGAGGATAGCTGTTACGTTTGCTCATTAATACCATACGCCATGAGCGCCTCACGAACATTTGTTGCCACAGAAATAGATGAAAAAACAGCACAGTGCATAATATATTTGGCCCTGTTCCAAACGAAAGGAAGATTTCAAGGAACAGTGGTGCACATGACATGGAAAACGCGAGACTCATACCCATATGAAAACAACTTCCTCAAGACCTATCTGAGTTATCACAAGACCAGTTTACATGCCGAAGCATTCAGGTACATAACAAGTGGCCCTGCAAAAGGAGAAACAAAGAAGGTAACACTGCAGTATCTACCATGTGATTGGTACGCCACTGAAGTTCCGGGTAAACAAGGATGCTGGGAAAGGCCGCTACTGACGATAACAGGAAAGGTGTATCTGGACAACAGCTGGGAGATAGGAGTAATTGGCAGCAACATGGTAACAAAAGAAACTATCTCAACCATCGAGACACACAATCATCGATGTTGGACGACGTGGATCAAGTACGTACCTATGCTCACATGGGTAGAAGAAGATGAAGACCCAATAACAATATTACCATTGACTGCGCCCAAAGTATGCTACCAGCATAAAGGAGAGGTGGATGTAGGATATAACACCAATTGTGCAAGTGTGATGGAGTTACCTGAGGGGGGTGCGGGAACAGCAGTAATAATGGACCATTATTGGGCCTGCGGAGAAAAGGCATATCATACACTGCCTCCCCTGTGGAATGGTGTGTGCACAATGGTACACGTCAATGTACCATCACTAGTGGTACCTAAGAAGCATGTCAATGTGGCGAAATTTCCTAAAATGGATGAAGGGGATAAGAGACGAAAGAGATCTGCACCACTCCAGAAGGAGCAAGAGAACAAGACCAACAGCGAGGATACTGTCCTAAATAGGAGAAAACGACAAGGAGAGCCACTGACAGGAAATTACCTGTGGGGAAGGTCGGAAACGGAACTAACGTCAATACCGCCAGAACACAGACTATTTAGCAGAGCAGCAATGTTTTTCTCCTCAATAATACATCCGGGACTGCAGGCATACGCAAACGCAAAATGGCTCCAAATAACAAGATGGGAACTAATGATGACCATCAATTCAACAGTAAATGGGTTCAACGCAATTAAAGAGGAGCTGCGAGCTGTAAGGATGGTAGCACTACAGAACAGATATGTACTGGACCTTCTCACAGCAATGGAAGGAGGAGTTTGTGCAAAGATAGGACAATCTTGCTGCACGTTCATACCTGCCAACGATGCTGACAATGGTACACTGACAGAAGCAGTTACACAATTGGCCCAGATGCACTCTAAAATGATGGACGAGAGTAACGGTGTAAACAAGGATAAGAGCTGGTTCTCACTATTATGGTCATGGATGCCATCTTGGCTGTCGGATGGACTGAAAATAATAGTGGGGTGTACTATTTTGGCTGGAGCTACTCTGATCATAATTAAATTTTGGAAAGCCCGAAAGGCACGCACGGCTGACGAGTTGCTGGAAATGGTGGGAATGCACCCCTTGATGCCAGCAGATGATGGTCAGCATACAGGGGTGATAATACAAGAGAGGGAGAAGCTGCGCACACAAATCATCACCAACCATCTAGATCCACCATCAGTGAAGATCGAGAACCCAAGGAACCCCAGGAGCTACATAGGAAGATGGGTATACTGTACTCCTGGAGGAACATGTGAATACATGTATTGGTCGTTTGAAGATCATGTAAACCATTATGGACATCTCGGAGGGATAACTAAGATATGGAGGGTAAGAGGAGATAACGAGAAGGATATGTTTGTGGTCGACAAGTCGACCAGAGGGGGGACTGAAGTGGGAGAATGGAAGACCAGGCTCCCGTCCTTCACCTCTCGCGCTTGGCCTAGAGGGTCACGGCCCAGACACCCGCCGCGAGAAGAGTTTGTCCAGTTACCAGACGACCAGGTACCATGGTACAGGAACATACGGATGTGTCCACCTGTTTGCCCAGCAGCCCGCACTGGCCATGTCGACACCTGCGGTTCGGATCAGCTAGACTAAAAAACCACACGTCGTTAGAGATGCCATGACGACCTAGACAACTGGAAGCACATCTGTACAAATACACACACCTAACATTCCCACAACAATCTACACGAAGAACATACTCAGTGCTCTGACGTAGGCGACAGGCATATTCACGGACGTGCATCTTTATTATTTTTACATAGGCTTTCAGAATGCAGAAACGCAAGATGCACCATGAATTCATCTATAACGCCGCTTGCTCACGCTTCTCTTAAAACCCGTTACCACCATGAGAGGTATAATAGAAACACGATACTGGTCATGGAAATATACGCCACTATAACCTAAAGCACCCATGCCCGAAATGGATCACTTATACACCAGGCCCAAGTAGGCCTCAGGCAAGAGTTCCCGTGGACATTAACAAAGCAAAAGTCAGGTTGCTGATCCCGCAGAATGAGCCTGGTGGAGCAACCAGCCAAGGTCGCAATGTTGCAAACCCACATCCAAGAACAAATCATCAAAGGTATAATGTTGCAACCTTGCACTCCGCGTACCAACGTTAGAATCATATCTACATATTAAACCAGACACACAGTGGAAAAGCAATATTAATTGTGCAGAATTCTGCCTCAAACACGGTCCCGCCTCACGTGACCAAGCCGAACCTGACGAGATGCCAAAGCCCAGGAGAAAGAAAGGCGTCTGGGTCCCTCGCTACGAGACATAGGCCGATACACTTGAAAGGCTTAATGGACATCTGCTACAGTGGGAGCGGTCAGCCTTCTACCTATGAATAAATCCTCACATTGTCTGCACGTACCCTTATTGAAACATTGTTGCAAACACAGGTACACCGAGAGCTGGGAACAACGGTGGTCCCAGGCTGGGGAGCTCACGGATGCACCAATCAGAACATGGGGCTCTTATCTCAGACGTCAGTAACATTAGCCAATCCTCAGGAGTCTTCATGTAACAATTCTTATGTATCTAATTATAGGGACAACCCAGATATACCACCTGACTACACCTTGACCACTAATATCATTCTCTATATGTGTACTATACTAACCCTACCACTCGAGCAACCAATTAAGAGTGGCGATAGGTTTTTTGTTAACTTTCTGAAGTGACGCAAGTAGCGCGTCATAATGTAGTAAAAAGGGCCTGCGAGCCCCAGGATTGTGTGTGTGTCAGGACGAACGCGTACGCTCCTTGACCCATCCCTGCCGTTTGCATAATAAACAGCAGAAGTTGCCTTGCTCCTTGTGTGTGCCTCATACTCTGTCTCGATCCGAGATATACACGGGAGGAGTTGGGGCCTCCCTGCCCGGAGGTCTGCGGACGGCCCGGCCGACCCCGGCAGAATTTCCCCCCGACAGAGCATTGAGAAAAACCATAGTATTTATTTATTTTATTTTTTCATTTGGTGACACGCCCAAACCCGTAGGTACCATAGCGTATGCTACTTGTTTTGTAGGCATCATTCATAGTTGCGTATTACAGTACATAATAGGTTACTCATAGCAGGGCATTTTGCAGAAATGACGTCTTGAGTGAACAGCATTAATGTTATGATGCTAATCCGTTACACAGAAATGACAGAAGCACATTAGTTACACAGGTGTGATGGTACACACTAAGGAGACCAGGGTGGTTGCAAAACCTGCGGCGGTATTCCAGATAGGGGACAATCTCTATGGGTCCAGCGCTATTGGAATTTATTGAACAGCCAAGTTTTTAACTGTTTTTTTTTAATTTAAGGAAAGACGGTTTGTTACTAAGGTGGGGAGGGAGTTCCAGATGCGGGGAGATGCTATGGGGAAGTTGGCATTACCTGCTCTGGTAGTTGAGAAGCGTGGAATATGGAGGTATACGTGTATTACAGGGGTGCGCAGGAATTATCACACGCGATTTGGCTGGGTACGTGTATTACAGGGGTGCGCGGGAATAATCACACGCGATTTGGCTGGGTACGTGTATTACAGGGGTGGGCGGGAATTATCACACGCGATTTGGCTGGGTACGTGTATTACAGGGGTGCGCGGGAATAATCACACGCGATTAGGCTGGGTGGGTCCTCACAGGTGTTCCCTGTACACCCTCCACGGCCCCTGCAGGCAGCCCACAAAACAGGGGACTACCCTGCACACCTGCTCATGTCTCCCACCCCCCACCCCGCAGCCCTCCCAGCAGTGTGGGGCACCCTCCACCAGGCCCCCTCCCATGTCTCCCACCATCCCCACCCCCCAGCCACCATGGGCAGCCCCCACCAGGCCCCCACTCATGTCCCCTATCCCCCCCACCCCCCAGCAGTGCAGGGGCAGCCTCCACCAGGCCCCCACTCATGTCTCCCACCCACACCAACCCCCACCCCCAGCCACCATGGGCAGCCTCCACCAGGCCCCCACTCATGTCTCCCACCACCCCCACCCCCCAGCCACCATGGGCAGCCTCCACCAGGCCCCCACTCATGTCCCCTATCACCCCCACCCCCCAGCCACCATCGGCAGCCCCCACCAGGCCCCCACTCATGTCCCCTATCACTCCCACCCCCCAGCAGTGCAGGGGCAGCCTCCACCAGGCCCCCACTCATGTCTCCCACCACCCCCACCCCCCAGCCACCATGGGCAGCCTCCACCAGGCCCCCACTCATGTCTCCCACCCACCCCCACCCCCCAGCCACCATGGGCAGCCCCCACCAGGCTCCCACCCATGTCCCCTATCACCCCCACCCCCCAGCAGTGCAGGGGCAGCCTCCACCAGGCCCCCACTCATGTCTCCCATCACCCCCACCCCCCAGCCACAATGGGCAGCCTCCACCAGGCCCCCACTCATGTCCCCTATCACCCCCAACCCCGGCCACCATGGGCAGGCCCCACCAGGCCCCCACTCATGTCTCCCACACACCCCCACCCCCCAGCCACCATGGGCAGCCTCCACCAGGCCCCCACTCATGTCTCCCACCACCCCCACCCCCCAGCCACCATGGGCAGCCCCCACCAGGCCCCCACTCATGTCTCCCACCACCCCCACCCCCCAGCAACCATGGGCAGCCTCCACCAGGCCCCCACTCATGTCCCCTATCAACCCCACCCCCCAGCCACCATGGGCAGCCCCCACCAGGCCCCCACTCATGTCTCCCACCCACCCCCACCCCCAGCCACCATGGGCAGCCTCCACCAGGCCCCCACTCATGTCTCTCACCACCCCTACCTCCCCAGCCACCATGGGCAGCCCCCACCAGGCCCCTACTCATGTCTCCCACCCACCCCCACCCCCAACCACCATGGGCAGCCCCCACCAGCCCCCCACTCATGTCCCCCACCCACCACCCCCCCCCCAGCCACCATGGGCAGCCCCCACCAGGCTCCCACCCATGTCCCCTATCACCCCCACCCCCCAGCAGTGCAGGGGCAGCCTCCACCAGGCCCCCACTCATGTCTCCCATCACCCCCACCCCCCAGCCACAATGGGCAGCCTCCACCAGGCCCCCACTCATGTCCCCTATCACCCCCACCCCCCATCACCATGGGCAGGCCCCACCAGGCCCCCACTCATGTCTCCCACCCACCCCCACCCCCCAGCCACCATGGGCAGCCTCCACCAGGTCCCCACTCATGTCTCCCACCACCCCCACCCCCCCAGCCACCATGGGCAGCCCCCACCAGGCCCCCACTCATGTCTCCCACCACCCCCACCCCCCAGCAACCATGGGCAGCCTCCACCAGGCCCCCACTCATGTCCCCTATCAACCCCACCCCCCAGCCACCATGGGCAGCCCCCACCAGGCCCCCACTCATGTCTCCCACCCACCCCCACCCCCCAGCCACCATGGGCAGCCTTCACTAGGCCCCCACTCATGTCTCTCACCACCCCTACCTCCCCAGCCACCATGGACAGCCCCACCAGGCCCCTACTCATGTCTCCCACCCATCCCCACCCCCCAGCCACCATGGGCAGCCCCCACCAGCCCCCCACTCATGTCCAGCAGCCACCCCCCCCAGCCACCATGGGCAGCGCCCACCAGGCTCCCACCCATGTCCCCTATCACCCCCACCCCCCAGCAGTGCAGGGGCAGCCTCCACCAGGCCCCCCACTCATGTCTCCCACCACCCCCACCCCCCAGCCACCATGGACAGCCTCCACTTGGCCCCCACTCATGTCCCCTATCACCCCCATCCCCCAGCCACCATGGGCAGCCCCCACCAGGCCCCAACTCATGTCTCCCACCAACCCCACCCCCCAGCCACCATGGGCAGCCTCCACCAGGCCCCCACCCATGTCCCCTATCACCCCCACCCCCCAGCAGGGCAGGGGCAGCCTCCACCAGGCCCCCACTCATGTCTCCCACCACCCCCACCCCCCAGCCACCATGGGCAGCCTCCACCAGGCCCCCACTCATGTCCCCTATCACCCCCACCCCCCGGCCACCATGGGCAGCCCCCACCAGGCCCCCACTCATGTCTCCCACCCACCCCCACCCCCCAGCCACCATGGGCAGCCTCCACCAGGCCCCCACCCATGTCTCCCACCACCCCCACCCCCCAGCCACCATGGGCAGCCCCCACCAGGCCCCCACTCATGTCTCCCACCCACCCCCCAGCCACCATGGGCAGCCCCCACCAGGCCCCCACTCATGTCTCCCACCCACCCCCAGCCACCATGGACAGCCTCCACCAGGCCCCCACTCATGTCCCCTATCACCCCCACCCCCCAGCCACCATGGGCAGCCCCCACCAGGCCCCCACTCATGTCCCCTATCACCCCCACCCCCCAGCAGTGCAGGGGCAGCCTCCACCAGGCCCCCACTCATGTCCCCTATCACCCCCACCCCCCAGCCACCATGGGCAGCCCCCAACAGGCCCCCACTCATGTCTCCCACCCACCCCTACCCCCCAGCCACCATGGGCAGCCTCCACCAGGCCCCCACTCATGTCTCCCACCACCCCCACCCCCAGCAGTGTGGGGCACCCTCCACCAGGCCCCCACCCATGTCTCCCACCACCCCCACCCCCCAGCCACCATGGGCAGCCCCCACCAGGCCCCCACTCATGTCTCCCACCCACCCCCCAGCCACCATGGGCAGCCCCCACCAGGCCCCCACTCATGTCTCCCACCCACCCCCAGCCACCATGGGCAGCCTCCACCAGGCCCCCACTCATGTCCCCTATCACCCCCACCCCCCAGCCACCATGGGCAGCCCCCACCAGGCCCCCACTCATGTCCCCTATCACCCCCACCCCCCAGCAGTGCAGGGGCAGCCTCCACCAGGCCCCCACTCATGTCTCCCACCACCCCCACCCCCCAGCACCCATGGGCAGCCTCCACCAGGCCCCCACTCATGTCTCCAACCCACCCCCACCCCCCAGCCACCATGGGCAGCCCCCACCAGGCCCCCACTCATGTCTCCCACCACCCCCACCCCCCAGCCACCATGGGCAGCCTCCACCAGGCCTCCACTCGTGTCCCCTATCACTCCCACCCCCCAGCCACCATGGGCAGCCCCCAACAGGCCCCCACTCATGTCCCCCACTCATGTCTCCCACCCACCCCCCCCAGCCACCATGGGCAGCCACCACCAGGCTCCCACCCATGTCCCCTATCACCCCCACCCCCCAGCAGTGCAGGGGAAGCCTCCACCAGGCCCCCACTCATGTCTCCCACCAACCCCACCCCCCAGCCACCATGGTCAGCCTCCACCAGGCCCCCACTGATGTCCCCTATCACCCCCACCCCCAGCCACCATGGGCAGCCCCCACCAGGCCCCCACTCATGTCTCCCACCCACCCCCACCCCCCAGCCACCATGGGCAGCCTCCACCGGGCCCCCACTCATGTCTCCCACCACCCCCACCCCCCAGCAGTGTGGGGCACCCTCCACCAGGCCCCCACCCATGTCTCCCACCACCCCCACCCCCCAGCCACCATGGGCAGCCCACACCAGGCCCCCACTCATGTCTCCCACCCACCCCCACCCCCCAGCCACCATGGCCAGCCCCCACCAGGCCCCCACTCATGTCTCCCACCCACCCCCACCCCCCAGCCACCATGGCCAGCCTCCAAAAGGCCCCCACTCATGTCCCCTATCACCCCCACCCCCAGCCACCATGGGCAGCCCCCACCAGGCCCCCACTCATGTCCCCTATCACCCCCACCCCCCAATAGTGCAGGGGCAGCCTCCACCAGGCCCCCACTCATGTCTCCCACCACCTCCACCCCCCAACCACCATGGGCAGCCTCCACCAGGCCCCCACTCATGTCTCCCACCACCCCCACCCCCCAGCCACCATGGCCAGCCTCCACCAGGCACACTCATGTCACCTATCACCCCCACCCCCCAGCCACCATGGGCAGCCCCCACCAGGCCCCCACTCATGTCCCCTATCACCCCCATCCCCCAGCAGTGCAGGGGCAGCCTCCACCAGGCCCCCACTCATGTCTCCCACCACCCCCACCCCCCAGCCACCATGGGCAGCCTCCACCAGGCCCCCACTCATGTCTCCCACCCACCCCCACCCCCAGCCACCATGGGCAGCCCCCACCAGGCTCCCACCCATGTCCCCTATCACCCCCACCCCCCAGCAGTGCAGGGGCAGCCTCCACCAGGCTCCCACCCATGTCCCCTATCACCCCCACCCCCCAGCAGTGCAGGGGCAGCCTCCACCAGGCCCCCACTCATGTCTCCCACCACCCCCACCCCCCACCCCCCAGCCACCATGGGCAGCCTCCACCAGGCCCCCACTCATGTCCCCTATCACCCCCACCCCCCAGCCACCATGGGCAGCCCCCACCAGGCCCCCACTCATGTCTCCCACCACCCCCACCCCCCAGCCACCATGGGCAGCCCCCACCAGGCCCCTACTCATGTCCCCCTGTCCGCAGGCCCTGACAATCCTCAAGCATGGGCCTCATGGCCAGCCACCACAGCCCAAAGACACAACCAAGTATTACATGCGCCCATGATAGTACTCCAATGGAAACAATGTAAATCAACACATGTGTCACACACACACACAATGGTTGCAAGTGAACCTGAAAACCCATATCATGACATGCATGAAAACAATGAGATGAAACCACACATCGAAGAATTAAAAAATCCAAATAATGTATTAATAACAACACTAATGGCAAACAAAATTAAACAAAATACACAAGTAAAAAAAAACAAAATTAAGCTGGCTGTCCCTTTTCAAATTAAAATCAATAAATGATAATCCAAAAACATTTCTTCCAAAGTTCAACTCCATAAAAAGGAAATGAAGGGAAAAAAGAAATAGAAAACCATTGCTCCATGGGAAAAAATATTCATAGTAAAAAAAAATTCCAAATCCAAAGTCCAACTATGTACAAAGTATTCAGGGTCCATCATCCCAACAGAAGAAATGAAACCTACCAAAAAACCTATCTAAAATGGGACTATATACAAAAGGTGGAGCAGTGTCCGTCGACTCGAAATAAAAATAAACTATAAAGGAAACCTATCACTAAATAACTATATACAATGGCGGCAGGCCAGTCCAGCAGCTCACTTAGTGGTGTTCCGGGCCAGGGCATCATCGAACTCCTCGTCTATGTCCCGGAGGCAGTCCTGTTCCATGGCCCCGAGGGTCTGCAGGGACGCCGACATGTTCACCTCCAACTCCCTGCGGATTGCCTCAAGGCACTCGGCCCGCCTCAGGGCCCTCCGCATGGAGTTCTCCGCCCTGACCATCGTGAGCCGTGCCTCTTACGCCCGCCGCCGCTCCGCATCTATGGCGTGGCCCAACCGCTGCCACACGGAAGACACTTCCCGTCCGGGGTCCTCCTGCCCTCCGGCCGATGCCTGCCCCTCCGATGTTGAAGGCCCCAAGCTATCGTGGCTCCCACCTACAGCCTCCTGCTGCTGCAGCTGCTGCTGTCCATGTGCCCTGTCCGATGGTGCCTGCACATCCTCCTCCAGCTGGGGTGCAGTCGTTGATGTGGCCACCCCTGCTGGACGTCCGACTCCCGACTGTGGCAGGGATCTGTTGTCCACCAGCCTGGCCGCACGGTCGGAGGCAGCTCCAAAGGGCACCCAGGTGACACATGGGTGGGAAGATGGCATGGAGGACGAGTGGGGCATAGGGGGTTCCGTGGAGGAGGGGGTCGGAACAAGGTCCAGGAAACGGAGGAATCCAGCCCTGGTGAGCTGTCCCAGTGGGTCAACGCAGTCAACGAGCCATGCGAGAAGACGTGCATACTCATCATGAAAAGACTGCAGGTCAGCTCGCATGGCCCGTTGACGCAACGCCACCCCACCCTGGACAGGCTCAAGCTGGTGCAGGATAGCCACATCCGCAGGGAGAGGAAGGCCAGGTGTTGTAAGCCAATCCCCTCCCTGAGAACGGGTCTGGAGGTAGGCATCCCCGCTGGTGCAAGATGAGGCAGTGACAGGAGCAGGGACAGGATTGCACACAGGCACCTCCGCGGCGGCCTGTGCTGCCTCTTGTCCCAGATCCTGCACTGCACCACTAGCACCGGTGGAATCCCCACCTCCAGACCCCGCCTCTGTCGTTTGCGCGGCCTCCTCCTCCTCCAAACCCCACACCAACCTGGATGACTCTGTGCCATCTTTCTCCGTTGGGCCCTGTGGGGTCCCAGCTGCCCCTTCTGCTGCCGAGGAGTCCAACTCCAACCTCCGCCTCTTGGACCTCCCCTCGGCAACTGCGGCCTGGGACACGGCACCGGACTCCTCACTCCCTGACGAGATCAGAACCTGGGAGGGGATCCGGGCCTTGCGTCTCCGGCTGGTGGTGCGACCCCTGCCGCTGTGCTCCACAGCACCTTCTCCGCCCTCTTCATCAGTTGACGCTGCAGACAGGGAGAAAGAAAACACAGGCATCAGGGCACTGTCCAATGGACTCATACACACATGACAGTCATACATGAGTGGCATTGGTAAACCTCAGACATGGCATCACAATCCCCAACACACATGTCATTTCAACTTGCACACATGAGCCATACCACAGCCATATTGCAACAGCCAGCACCATCCATTCACATACAACAGCATGAGCAGCCAAAGGTCATCCACACATCGCATGCAACATAGGGAGTACACTACACATGCACACACACCACCAAACTTGCATGCATGTGTACACCTCCGCCAACTGTCGCAGTGTTCCGATCGACATCCATGTCACACCTGACAATCATTCCTCCACATCCTGTGCCATGCAAGCCCACACACACAAGCACCATCCATGTGTCACACATGAGACCCCTCGCATGTGTCACCCTCACAGCCCTGTACACCCCCCCTACTTGCCCACATAAAAATACATGTTCAACCTGCACACTCCTGGCACACCACACGCACAGCTTACAATCAGTATGCATGTACACTTACCGCTAGACTCCAGACGGGTCTGCCTCTCAAGGACCTGGACGTGGAGCGCTGGGGATATGCATTCCAGGACCCTCATCTGATCTTCCGACAAGCTGCCCTTCAGGAGGTGCCGGGCCTTGTTGAGGGTCCTGGACCTGAAGTCCTCGCAGCGCTTCCTGACACGTTCGTAGTCGCGGACTGCCACCTCCTCCGCGTTGATGGCAGTCACAATGTCCATCCAGATCCGAGTCCATCCTTCCTTGTCGGCGCGCAACCTTCTGAAGAGGGCATCATACTGCCCCAGGACATGCTCCACCAGGACACCAACTTCGGTGGCAGTGAAGCTGGTGCCCCTCTGCCTCCTTGGCCGGGGGTTGCCACTGGTGCCAGATGTTGCAGTGCCCGACATGGCAACCCCAGAGGCAGGAGTGGGTGGGCAACTGGGTCCTGGGGCTGGCCTGTGGGGCGATGGAAAAGCAGTCGGGAGTCTTCGGTTCCAGCAGGGGTGGTCACAGCAACAGCACCCCTGGCTGATGTGCAGGCAGCAAATGGCAGGGCACGTGGGCAGCAGGCAGTCAGGCAGCAGCAGATGGCAGGTGGGAGCGTGCTCAGGGCTCTGGGGGGCAGTAATTCGGCCTTCTGGGCAGGAGCGTGGTCTTCCGTGTGTGAACGCGTGGCCAGCTTGATACAGAGTGATTTTACACGTGAAAATCCAGCACGTCTGCGTGTAATTCGAGGAAAGGCCCTTAGCGCGTAAGCGCATCAGCACACGTCTGTACATTCATTGGCCCAAAGGCCACCAGCGTATGCGCGTCTATGAATTCACGTGCACGTTGAATATGGCACACGTTTGAAATGTTGCGTGTAAAAAAAATGAAAGACGCGTCCGAGTGTCAAAGCGTGTAATTGGTGGAAATGGCCTTAGTGCGTACAAGCGGAAGTTACAAAGCGTGTAATTGGTGGAAATGGCCCTAGCCCATACACGCGGAAGAGACAAAGCGTGTAATTGGTGGAAATGGCCCTAGCGCGTACACGCGGAAGTGACAAAGCATGTAATTGGTGGAAATGGCCCTAGCACGTACACGCGGAAGTGACAAAACGTGTAATTGGTGGAAATGGCCCTAGCGCGTACACGCGGAAGTGACGCTGGATGTGTGGGCCTGCATAAAAGGTACGTGTAGAACACCATTTCCTTGTATGTGCTTTTCGTGGAGAGCGAGTGGGTGAAATCCGTACTTCTTGTCGTTTCACACGCGATTTACTTCACGGCGTTTCAAGTTCGTACTCCCTTTTACCTCTGACAGCTTTTTCTCTTTCTTCTCTTTTTCTGGTTTTCCTGGGCCTGTTCCCTCAAACAGCGTTCCCTTCTACTGTTGTCCTGTCTCCTCAGACAGAGTACAATTCTTCTTTTGGCAGGGGTGTTGCCAACGCGCACACTCGCTTCTTTTTCACGCTCTTTTTCCTGGCAGACGGTGAGTCACGCACGTATCTAACATCTGTGCTTGCCCCGTGTGTAGCCTACCCCTTCAGAGGTCAATCTAGGCTGCGTGTGACACGCATACGTTCATTCTTGTGTTACTGGGTGCCACAGCGTAGTGCAGGTTTTTTTTTCAGCACACGTGGTCTAGGAGGGGTTGCGTGCACGTCATCTCCCTTTTTTGGGCTTCCTGTGCGTTGCGTGACCCGTCATCTTTCCCCAGGGGTCACATTCAGCCTTGCTAGAGCACTAGGGTACAATTACCATCTGGTACCCAACCCCTTTGACCCCCAATTGCCCAGGACAATAGTTTACAGCCACTCCCATACGCACATTAACTTCAGTGCCATGGTTGGGAGGCGAGGAATCCGTAAGGGTGGCAAAGGTGGACGAGCCACAAGTGGTGGCCGTGGTGGATCCGGTAGGGGACGTGGTTGTTACTTGCAGGGTGACCCTGTCCCCCCATGTGTGGAGGACCAGTCAAGGGCACCCATAATCCCCCCCCCACCCCCCCTGGTTGAGGCTGATGTGGCTGACACCATCCATGCTCAGCCCTTGTTGGACCAGCCCATTGTGGCACCAGACCTGGCTGACTCCATGGCTGACTTCCAGGTCAGCAGGCCTATGACACGTGCGCTGGTGCACGTTGATGTCATCAGGCCACGTGGATCAGGGGCAGCAAGGTCATCTGCTGCCCCAAGTAGGCAGGGTGGAGAGGCTGCAGGGGCAGCTGCGGCTCCATCCACCCCAGCTCTCACACACCCAGCCAGGAGACTGTCAGTCCTAGTCCATCCTGCTGACATTCCCCCTGACACCATTACACTTGAGCCAATGCCTGCACCAACTCCCATGCTGAGTGTGCAATCCCACACTCCTGATACAGAGTCCACCAGGGCTCCTGCCCCTAGTGTCCAGAGCGGCGTAGGACACTCAGGATCACCACCACCTTCCAAGCGGAAGAGGAAGAGTGCTTGTCCGGCACAGGCTGATGCCCCAGACACGGCTACACAGTCCGGCCCGTCGAGGAAGCCCAGCTTCACGGATGCCGAACTGAATGCACTTGTCGAGTATGTGTCCGCACATGATAACGAAATGGTCATTGTTGCAGGATCCAAGACCACACCTGCACAACACCAGGCACACTGGCAGACCGTTGCGGACATCGTAAGTGCCCTTGGAATCGTGAGGCGCACAGCCAATGATTGCTATAAGCGCTGGAATGACCTAAAGCGCAGGGCAAAGAATAAGCTGGCCTCAAGTCATTGCGCAACTCTAGTGACTGGAGGTGGGTCTCCAGTAGAAGACATGGAACTCACTCCACATGAGTCAGTCGCTGGGACCTACGTCACGGAGGAACAGATCCAAGGTGTGGGAGATCTGCCTGATTATGAGGCATTGTCTGGTGAGTGCACATGCATGTGTGTGTCATCCATGTGCATGGTGTGTGTGTGAGGGCTTCTGTTTGTGTGCCAGGTGAGGGTGTGTGTGCCTGAGTCGTTTGGGTCACCCATGTGCTTCATGCAATACATTCTGCGCAGCAGCATTTGGCCATAGCAGTATCCCATCTGCCAACAGTAGACATCTAGCCCAACAGCACGCCAGTTGCCCTTGAAGTGTCACCTTGCCACAACATTGTTGCTTATTTTTCTCTGTTCATTCAGGAAGATTGTTTGCATTCCACCACTTTTACTAGGCATTTCTCAGTCCTCTAGTCACATGTCTGACATGGCTATGGTAAAGTGGAGTGACTTTGTTACCTGGATATCATTTGTTTAGACATGTCCCTGTGCAATCGGACCATTTTGGACTGGCAGCTCCAGGTGAAAAATCAGACCTGTTTGTATTAGAAAAGCTATTACAGGAGGGAACTGGACTGAATGAATAAGTGCTGCCCTCCTCTCCATCTTCACTCAATAGCAATGGTACATGCCATCTGTGTGATGGCATGTGTATTTCACCTGGCAATCACAGGCCAATGTGTGATGCCACTGCCAGGCAGCATGCAGAAAATGTGTTCATCTTCCATCTTGGTGTCATCAGTGTGTGCCATTTGCCTACCCTTCATACGCAGTGAGAGTGCATGCATGGGAGGGTTTTAGTCATGTGGGACATGTGTCAATCAAGTACTGGTTCTGTTGCTTCTCAGCCCTCATTGTGTGCCATGGTGCTAATGCCTGTTTCCATTTGTTTGCTTTTATGTCTTTGCAGGGGAAGACGCACCTGATACTGCTGGGGTTGTGGAGATGGTGCAGACCCAGGAGGGGTCTGAGGACCGACCGACCACCAGTGAGGGACGTGGTGTGGTGGTGGGTGAGAACCCACAACTGCTGCAGGTCGTGCTCTCAAGGGGTGTCTCTGGCTGCACCTCCCCCGAGCTGTACTCAGGTGTTGATTCGGATGATGAGACCTACATGCCGTCGCAGGTGAGTGTTCCTGGGACGGATTCTGTTCTGTCCCACCCACCTGCACCAGGGTCAGAACCCTCAATGGGGATGTCATTGTTGGCAGCTACGCCTTTGGTGGTTACGGATGCAGGGTCACACTCCGCGACATCTGATCCTGTTCCTGGGCCAGCAGATCAGAGGGGGAATGAAGTCCTGCAGCCTCAGGCAGTGCCAGCACAGCAAGGCGCAGTTCGCCTTGCCCCAGACAGGTGTGGTGCCCGCCGACATGGTGGCCGTACGCCACCTGGCAATATCGCATGGGAGCAATCCATTTACGGTATGGCAACCCAACAGGCAGCATCATCAGAGATGATGGTCCAGGCCATGGATAGGGTGGCCACTTCCATTGTCCCCCCCGAAAGGCTGATGGAGCGACTACAGCAGGCAACCGACTCCATCTGCCAGTCACACAGGGAGGACATCTTGGCGTCCAACAGGGACAGGCGGGCGGCACTGGCGACTCTGCAGGATGCCATCTCCACAGAGTCCCAGGGCCACAGGGAAGACTGAGGCTGGAACTCCTTCACCTCAGGACGACTCTTGTTGAGCTTGAGGCTTCAACAAACCGAAGGACAGAACAGCAGCTGGAGCGTCTCACCCGTACGCTCTCAGCTGAGATGCAGGCAACTAGGGCGGAGGTCCGGGCATCCCGTGAGTTGTTGCATGGGGACCTCCGCACACTCATCCTCCAGAACGAGACCTACCACACCTGCATGCTTGCAGCCATGGAGGAACAGACTAGGGCCTTGCGTGGGCTGCCTCCCATAGTGCCACCACCTCCGGATGCAGCTGCACAGGGTGATAATAGCGACAGCAGTGATACTCCCACAATAGGGTAGCCGTGTGGGCCATGAGCCCATGGAGGTGTTTTTTTTCGCAAGATCCACACAGGTGGGTTTTAGTGTGCACCCTGTCCTCCGACCTCCTGGGTGGCCTCCCCAACCCCCCTGGGCCCATTAATGGCCATTTTTGATTTTTTTTTATTTTTTATTTTTTTGGGACAGTGTGTTGCCTTGTGTGGCTCCCGTGGGCATACGCTGCATTGTGGTTGGGCACATGCAGGCTTGTCATGTATTTGGTTCAGATGCTTGGGTTTTTATCACACACACCCCTCCTGCTTCCCGTTTCCATGGGCTTGCAAAGGATGTGCCCAAGAGACATTGACGTACATGGTGACATTGGACTCCCACTACATGTGTGGGTAGTCTAATCAATACTGTGTATACATTCCTAGTGCATATTGCTGTTGTGTTGTACACTGCATGTTGCATTGATGTGTAACTCATCATCCATGTCTACCTCCTAATTTGCAGTCCTTTCCTCATGTCTACACAAGGCCCTCTACTTTGGAGATGGGGTCCATGTTGGCAGCAGTGCACCGACAACTCTACATGGCGGCAACACTGTACAGTTGGAATTGGTGGGAGTGCAGGCATTTCCAGGTGGTGAGGCTACTGATTCCTTACATTCGTAATGTCATGTTAATGGTAGTTTTGAGGGTCAGTAGCTGATAAGTGTTATTGCTAAATACCTGCTCAAGTGTGTTGTTGGTCCTGCATTACTGTGAGCATTTCAGGTGTAGCGAGTTTCAATTAGGGACACTGTACTTTGTGACACTTGTGTCATGTTGTGGGGATTACTTTGTTTACCTGCACATAGCATGACATGGCACGGTGTGTCGTGTGGCGGTGCTGGGGATGGGTTGGGTGACATGGCACTGTCCTCATGTTGCATTTTGCAAGTGGGTATTCATTTTAGCTGCATGAGTGTGTTTTTTCACGAAAATGCATTGGTGGTGTCTGTGTAGGTAGGGATGCACACATTGTAACACTTCCAGGTGAACAATCTCAGGCTGATATAGTTTTGACGGTTGATTCTCCAGACATTCAGGATCAGTGTCAGGTTGAGTCATCATTGATTGTAAGATGGTATGTGCCAGGGCAGTGTGCACTCCACAGGGGTGTGATTTCTATGTGAAGTAATTAGCCACTAGCTGTGTACGGGCTGCCTCCCCCGTGCCCTTTCCCCTCCCATGCGCAGCGGGCGTGCATGTGGTTGGGGATGTGGGGGCACCACCATGTCCACGGCCAGGCCCCGGCGTGTTGCAAGTTAGTGCAGGACACATGCTGCCACTATGATCCTGCACACTACTGGGGGAGCGTATAACAGCTGCCCGCCAGAACGGTCAAGGGAGCGAAAGCGTGATTTAAGCACTCCGAATGTGCGCTCCACTATGCCCCGGGTTGCAATGTGGGCTGTGTTATATCTTACCTCGGGTGGCGTGGTGGGGTTCCGAATTGGCGTCATCATGTGGGGGCTGAGAGGGTAGGCACTGTCCCCTGTGGAAGTGGTGATGGGTATCATTGGTGGGGTTGTGACCTTGCTCAGTATCTGACATGCATGCATGTGCAGTGGCATTCATACTCACCAAGCAGCCATGTATCACCAAGCTGCCCAGCTTCTAGGTCCCGGCTTAGGGTGGACATTCGGTAAATGAAGCTGTCGTGGGTGGACCCGGGATAGTTGGCATATACTGAGGTGATGATTCCCTTGGCATTACATACTACCTGCACGTTGATGGAATGCCAGTGCTTGCGGTTCCTATAGATGTGCTCAGATGCCCTGGGGGGACGTAGAGCCACATGGGTGCAGTCGATGGCACCTAGCACTTCGGGGAATCGTGCCACACCGTAAAAATCGAGGGCAGCAGCATGCCTTTCTGCAGGTGTTCTGGGCAGGTATATGTGCTTGCGGACTGATGGGCGTGCAGTGATGATGTTCAAGACCTGGTGTAGGCAGCGTGACTGCGTGGCCTGTGACACCCCACCCACTACGGCACTTGTCCGCTGAAATGATCCAGTGGCTAAGAAGTGCACTACATTGAGGACCTTCTCCAGGGGGCTGAGTGCTTGGGAGCACAGGGTGGGTGATGTGAGGTCATCCTCCCACTCACTCACCAGGTCCAGTATTATGTGTGGTGGAAACCTGTACCTCCCATACACCTGGTCATCAGGCATCCCGAAAAGGCTGGTTCTGGGTGTGAAAATTCTGGCCCTGACTATCCTCCTCCTCCTCCTTTGGTAGCCCTCAGCCACTGCTGCTAGGAATGGTATATTCATCCTGGCGTCTGAGCTTGTTAGTTTTTTGCGCGCAAATTTATGCGTCGCGGGTCGACGTATGCCTGCATCCTACTGGCGTACGTGTTTCTTTGCGCGTGTTGTAGGCGAGCGTGTGAAACTTCCCGCGCACCCCTGAAATCCAGTACCCAGGCCAATAGCGTGTGGAAATTTCCGCGCACCCCGGAATACACGTGCGCTGATGTACTCGTGTGTGTAAGTGCCCGCGCACCCCTGAAATACACGTACATAGGCCAATCGCGTGTACGCGCACTTTTGTCCAATTACACGCGATGACACGCTGACGTGCAGTCTTTCCACGTGTGCTCCAGCATCACATGCTATGAGGGAAACACCCGTGCGGGTCACGTCACAGACGCGCTTACGCGCTGAGGGCCTTTGGTCCAATAGAATCGCGTATGCGTGCTGACGCGCTTACGCCCCGAGGGCCTTTGGTCCAATAGAATCGCGTATGCATGCAGACGCGCTTACGCGCTAAGGGCCTTTCCTCGAATTTCACGCTGACGTGCAGGATTTTCACGTGCCAAATCACTCCGTATCAAGCTGGCCACGCGAAAACACACGGAAGACCACGCTCCTGCCCAGAAGGCCGAATTACTGCCCCCCAGTGCCCCGAGCAGCCTCCCACGTGCCATCTGCTGCTGCCTGCCTGCCTGCCTGCCTGCTGTCACCGTGCCCTGCCATTTGGTGCCTGCACATCAGCCATCTGCAGGGGTCCAGTTGCTGTGTCCACCCCTGCTGGAACAGAAGACTCCCGACTGGGATAACATCGCTCCACAGCCCAGCCCCAGGACCCAGTTGCCCACCCACTCCTGCCTCTGGGGTTGCCATGTCGGGCACTTCAACATCTGGCACCAGTGGCAACCCCAGACCAGAGGGGCAGAGGGGCACCAGCTTCACTGCCACCGAAGTTGGTTTCCTGGTGGAGCATGTCCTGGGGCAGTATGATGCCCTGTTTCGATCGTCCCGCGCCAGCAAGGAAGGACGGGAGAGGATCTGGGCCGACTGTGTGGTTGCCATCAACGCGGAGTGGGTGGCAACCCGCGACGTCCAGAAGATCAAGAAGCGCTGGGAGGACTTGAGGTCCAGGACCCTCGTGAAGGCCCGGCGCCTCGTGGAGGGGGGCCGGGGCCGCATGAGTTCCATCCAGATGAGGGTCCAGGAACGCGTACGCCCAGTGCTCCATGCCCAGATCCTTTAGAGGGAGACCCGTCTGGAGTTGAGCGGTAAATGGCCAAGCATTGCTGGGTGAGACAGGGCATGTTGCGGTGTGCTGGTTGTCTGATACTTGCCTGTATGTGTGACATAGGCCATGTATGCATGTATGTGTGCAGGGACATCATGGTAATGCATGTGCGACCAGTGATGTGTGAACCACATGGTTGTTGCATGTGTTTAAATGCGACATGGGGAGCCCTATGCAGATTTTACACATGAGAGCATGCCAGTCTCTGTTCCTGGACATGGGTTGAGGGATGGGTGCTGATGCCAGGTACATATATGGTAGCCATGTCTGTGTGCCTGACCTGCGTGTCTGTGACTTGTGAATGCTATGGATGCATGCCACATGTGTGTGACAATGCACAGATTCACTGATGCAGCCTAGTTATCCTTGTATCCGCTGTGTTTGGGGTGTATGAGGCCAGATGGATGTGACTGAGGTGAAGTGTGTGCATGTGATAGGAATGACCCATGATGCATGTGAGTTCCATATCATTTTATGTCTCAAGAGTCCATTGGACATGTATGGAAATGTCCATGGCATGCACCATGCCTGTTACTGCGTGTGTTTTGCCTGGACTGACCCATGTGTTGTGGAGGGACATGATGGAAGTGTACTTTGACAGTGGTACTCATCTGCTATTGCTTCCTGTCTAGGGGACCATTGTACAGTACCCTGATGCTTGTGTTCTATGTCTCCCTCTACGCAGCGGCTAGCGAAGAAGAGGGCGGAGACGGCGCTGTGGAGCAAGGCGGCGGGGATGCCCACACGGCTGCAGTGGAAGGGGTGGGTGAGCCCCCACAGGGGCCTGCTACGGTGGAAGACGATGAGGAGCCATCCAGGTTGGTGGTTTCCACAGAGGAGGAGGAGGCCGCCACTGAGGCACACATGGGGCCTGGTGGGGGCATCCCTGCTGGTGCAAGTGGTGCAGTCCAGGGGCAGGGGCAGGAGGCAGCACAGGTCACCGTGGAGGGGCCTGTGCATGTCGCTGTCCCTAACCCTGTGAGTGCACCACCATGCACCAACAGGGATGCCCCGTCCCAGGCCCGTATGCAGGTAGAGGGGATGTCCATGTCACCTGACTCCCCTCCACCTGTGGACGAGGGGACCCGTGGCCGTATGGAGAAGGTCCTGATTGGGGTCGCGATGCGCGCGGGTGCAATTCGTGATGACGTGCGTGCTTCCCGGGAGGAGCACGCACGTCATCACGAAGAGCACCGTGCCGACGTGGCCCAATTGGGATCTTCCATGTTCGGGGGTTTCCTGCATGTGTCGGCCAATCTGGCGGCCCTCTCCTCCTCTGTGGAGGCTATAAACCGGTCGTTCTCATTGCCGTCTTCCGGCCCAGATGCCACCAGGGCCCTCTGTGGACCTACCCTGACCAATGCACACAACTTGGTGGGGATCCCATCCCTGCCACCGTCCGGAGTCGGAGGTCCAGCAGGGGCGGACACCACAGCAACTGTACCCCAGCAGATGGAGGATGTGCAGGCATCATCAGGCAGGGCATGTGCACGACGGCGTCGGTGGATTCCATCAGCCTGGATGCCGTCGTGCTGGCGGAGGCAGTTGCGTCGGTGGCAGCAGCAGAGTCAACGTGGGAGGCATCATGGCTCGGGGCCATCAACATCGGAGGGGCAGGCATCGGCCGGAGGGCAGGAGGACCCAGGACAGGAAGTGTCTTCCGTGTGGTGCGGTTGGGCCAGCAGATAGGTGCGGAGCGGCGGCGGGCGGAAGAGGCGCGGCTCACGATGGTCAGGGCGGAGAAATCCATGCGGAGGGCCCTGAGGCGGGCCGAGTGCCTCGAGGCAATCCGCAGGGGGTTGGAGGAGCAGATGGTGTCATCCCTGCGGACCCTTGGGGCTATGGAACAGGACCGACTCCGGGACATAGACGAGGAGTTTGATGATGCCCTGGCCCGGAACACCACGGAGTGAGCCGCTGGACTTGCCTGCCGCCTTTGTATATAGTTCTTTAGTTTTAGGTTTCCTTTGTTTCTTCTTATGATTTGGAGTCGACGGACACTGCTCCACTTTTTGCATATAGTTGCATTTTAGTTAGGGTTTTTTGTAGGTTTCCTTTGTTCAGTTGGGCTCATGGACCCTTGCATGTTTTGTACATAGTTCTTCATTGGATTGTTTTATTTTTTTTGTATTATTATTTATTCACCATGGAGCAATGGTCTTTGCATTTATTTTTCTCTCTCGGATTGATTTTATTTTTAATGTGACTTTGGACAACATTTTTTTGGATTTGGATTTGTAGTTTTGATTTTTTTGGACGGACATGCAGCTTATCTTTTTTTCATTGCCATTGTAGTTTGTTTCATTTCATTTGCATTCAATTTTTTTTAATACAATTTTGTTTTCATACTTCCCTGTGTGGTATCATCTCATTGGTTTCATGCATGTCATGTTGGGTGTTTTTCCATTCAATTGCAACCATTGTGTGTGACGGACATGGGTTCATTTGCTTTATGAACATTGGGGGTTTAACATGTAATTTCCATTTCCATGTGGGTGAATGGGTTACTTGGTAGGGCCTTTTGGCTGTGGAGGCTGCCCATTGTGGCTGGGGGGTGGGGGTGGGTGGGAGACATGAGTGGGGGCCTGGTGGGGGCTGCCCATGGTGGCTGGGGGGTGGGAGACATGAGTGGGGGCCTGGTGGGGGCTGCCCATGGTGGCTGGGGGGTGGGGGTGGTGGGAGACATGGGTGGGGGCCTGGTGGAGGGTGGCCCACACTGCTGGGGGGTGGGGGTGGTGGGAGACCTGAGTGGGGGCCTGGTGGAGGGTGCCCCTGCACTGCTGAGGGGTGGGGGTGGTGGGAGACATGAGTTGGACATGAGTGGGGGCCTGGTGGAGGGTGCCCTGCACTGCTGGGGGGTGGGGGTGGTGGGAGAAATGAGTGGGGGCCTGGTGGAGGGTGCCCCTGGATGCTGGGGGGTGGGGGTGCAGGGGTACATGAGTGGGGGCCTGGTGGAGGGTGCCCCTGCACTGCTGAGGGTTGGGGGCGGTGGGAGACATGAGTTGGACATGAGTGGGGGCTTGGTGGAGGGTGCCCCTGGATGCTGGGGGGTGGGGGTGCAGGCGGACATGAGTGGGGGCCTGGTCGAGGGTGCACCTGCACTGCTGAGGGGTGGGGGTGGGTGGGAGACATGAGTGGGGGCCTGGTGGGGGCTGCCCATGGTGGCTGGGGGGTGGGGTGGTGGGAGACATGGGTGGGGGCCTGGTGGAGGGTGCCCCACACTGCTGGGGGGGTGGGGGTGGTGGGAGACATGAGTGGGGGCCTGGTGGAGGCTGCCCATGGTGGCTGGGGGTAGGGGTGATAGGGGACATGAGTGGGGGCCTGGTGGGGGCTGCCCATGGTGGCTGGGGGGGTGGGTGGGAGACATGAGTGGGGGCTTGCCCATGGTGGCTGGTGGGTGGGGGTGGTGGGAGACATGAGTGGGGTCCTGGTGGAGGCTGCCCCTGCACTGCTGGGGGGTGGGGGTGATAGGGGACATGGGTGGGAGCCTGGTGGGGGCTGCCCATGGTGGCTGGGGGGGTGGGTGGGAGACATGAGTGGGGGCCTGATGGGGGCTGCCCATGGTGGCTGGGGGTGGCGGTGGGTGGGAGACATGAGTGGGGGCCTGTGGGGGCTGCCCATGGTGGCTGGGGGGTGGGGGTGGGTGGTTTGACATGAGTGGGGGCCTGGTGGGGGCTGCCCATGGTGGCTGGGGGGTGGGGGTGGTGGGAGACATGGGTGGGGGCCTGGTGGAGGGTGCCCCACACTGCTGGGGCGGTGGGGGTGGTGGGAGACATGAGTGGGGGCCTGGTGGGGTCTGCCCATGGTGGCTGGGGGGTGGGGGTGATAGGGGACATGAGTGGGGGCCTGGTGGAGGCTGCCCATGGTGGCTGGGGGGTGGGGGTGGTGGGAGACATGAGTGGGGGCCTGGTGGAGGCTGCCCCTGCACTGCTGGGGGGTGGGGGTGATAGGGGACATGGGTGGGAGCCTGGTGGGGGCTGCCCATGATATCTGGGGGGGTGGGTGGGAGACATGAGTGGGGGCCTGGTGGGGGCTGGCAATGGTGGCTGGGGGGTGGGGGTGATAGGGGACATGAGTGGGGGCCTGGTGGAGGCTGCCCATGGTGGCTGGGGGGTGGGGGTGGTGGGAGACATGAGTGGGGGCCTGGTGGAGGCTGCCCCTGCACTGCTGGGGGGTGGGGGTGATAGGGGACATGGGTGGGAGCCTGGTGGGGGCAGCCCATGGTGGCTGGGGGGGGTGGGTGGGAGACATGAGTGGGGGCCTGGTGGGGGCTGCCCATGGTAGCTGGGGGGTGGGGGTGATAGGGGACGTGGGTGGGAGCCTGGTGGGGGCTGCCCATGATGGCTGGGGGGGTGGGTGGGAGACATGAGTGGGGGCCTGGTGGGGGCTGGCAATGGTGGCTGGGGGGTGGGGGTGATAGGGGACATGAGTGGGGGCCTGGTGGAGGCTGCCCATGGTAGCTGGGGGGTGGGGGTGATAGGGGACATGTGTGGGGACCTGGTGGAGGCTGCCCATAGTGGGTGGGGGTGGTGGGAGACATGAGTGGGGGCCTGGTGGAGGCTGCCCCTGCACTGCTCGGGGGTGGGGATGATAGGGGACATGGGTGGGAGCCTGGTGGGGAATGCCCATGGTGGCTGGGGTCTGGGGGTGCAGGGGGACATGAGTGGGGGGCTGGTGGAGGGTGCCCCTGCACTGCTGAGGGGTGGGGGTGGTCGGAGACATGAGTTGGACATGAGTGGGGGCCTGGTGGAGGGTGCCCCTGCACTGCTGAGGGTTGGGGGCGGTGGGAGACATGAGTTGGACATGAGTGGGGGCTTGGTGGAGGGTGCCCCTGGATGCTGGGGGGTGGGGGTGCAGGCGGACATGAGTGGGGGCCTGGTCGAGGGTGCCCCTGCACTGCTGAGGGGTGGGGGTGGGTGGGAGACATGAGTGGGGGCCTGGTGGGGGCTGCCCATGGTGGCTGGGGGGTGGGGTGGTGGGAGACATGGGTGGGGGCCTGGTGGAGGGTGCCCCACACTGCTGGGGGGGTGGGGGTGGTGGGAGACATGAGTGGGGGCCTGGTGGAGGCTGCCCATGGTGGCTGGGGGTGGGGGTGATAGGGGACATGAGTGGGGGCCTGGTGGGGGCTGCCCATGGTGGCTGGGGGGGTGGGTGGGAGACATGAGTGGGGGCTTGCCCATGGTGGCTGGTGGGTGGGGGTGGTGGGAGACATGAGTGGGGTCCTGGTGGAGGCTGCCCCTGCACTGCTGGGGGGTGGGGGTGATAGGGGACATGGGTGGGAGCCTGGTGGGGGCTGCCCATGGTGGCTGGGGGGGTGGGTGGGAGACATGAGTGGGGGCCTGGTGGGGGCTGCCCATGGTGGCTGGGGGTGGCGGTGGGTGGGAGACATGAGTGGGGGCCTGTGGGGGCTGCCCATGGTGGCTGGGGGGTGGCGGTGGGTGGTTTGACATGAGTGGGGGCCTGGTGGGGGCTGCCCATGGTGGCTGGGGGGTGGGGGTGGTGGGAGACATGGGTGGGGGCCTGGTGGAGGGTGCCCCACACTGCTGGGGCGGTGGGGGTGGTGGGAGACATGAGTGGGGGCCTGGTGGGGTCTGCCCATGGTGGCTGGGGGGTGGGGGTGATAGGGGACATGAGTGGGGGCCTGGTGGAGGCTGCCCATGGTGGCTGGGGGGTGGGGGTGGTGGGAGACATGAGTGGGGGCCTGGTGGAGGCTGCCCCTGCACTGCTGGGGGGTGGGGGTGATAGGGGACATGGGTGGGAGCCTGGTGGGGGCTGCCCATGATATCTGGGGGGGTGGGTGGGAGACATGAGTGGGGGCCTGGTGGGGGCTGGCAATGGTGGCTGGGGGGTGGGGGTGATAGGGGACATGAGTGGGGGCCTGGTGGAGGCTGCCCATGGTGGCTGGGGGGTGGGGGTGGTGGGAGACATGAGTGGGGGCCTGGTGGAGGCTGCCCCTGCACTGCTGGGGGTGGGGGTGATAGGGGACATGGGTGGGAGCCTGGTGGGGGCAGCCCATGGTGGCTGGGGGGGTGGGTGGGAGACATGAGTGGGGGCCTGGTGGGGGCTGCCCATGGTAGCTGGGGGGTGGGGGTGATAGGGGACGTGGGTGGGAGCCTGGTGGGGGCTGCCCATGATGGCTGGGGGGGTGGGTGGGAGACATGAGTGGGGGCCTGGTGGGGGCTGGCAATGGTGGCTGGGGGGTGGGGGTGATAGGGGACATGAGTGGGGGCCTGGTGGAGGCTGCCCATGGTAGCTGGGGGGTGGGGGTGATAGGGGACATGTGTGGGGACCTGGTGGAGGCTGCCCATAGTGGGTGGGGGTGGTGGGAGACATGAGTGGGGGCCTGGTGGAGGCTGCCCCTGCACTGCTCGGGGGTGGGGATGATAGGGGACATGGGTGGGAGCCTGGTGGGGAATGCCCATGGTGGCTGGGGTCTGGGGGTGCAGGGGGACATGAGTGGGGGGCTGGTGGAGGGTGCCCCTGCACTGCTGAGGGGTGGGGGTGGTCGGAGACATGAGTTGGACATGAGTGGGGGCCTGGTGGAGGGTGCCCTGCACTGCTGGAGAGTGGGGGTGGTGGGAGACATGAGTGGGGGCCTGGTGGAGGGTGCCCCTGGATGCTGGGGGGTGTGGGTGCAGGGGGACATGAGTTGGACATGAGTGGGGGCCTGGTGGAGGGTGCCCCTGCACTGCTGAGGGGTGGGGGTGGTGGGAGACATGAGTTGGACATGAGTGGGGGCCTTTTGGGGGCTGGCCATGGTGGCTGGGGGGGTGGGGGTGATAGGGGACATGAGTGGGGGCATGGTGGAGGGTGCCCCACACTGCTGGGGGGTGGGGGTGGTGGGAGACATGAGTGGGGGCCTGGTGGAGGGTGCCGCTGGATTCTGGGGGGTGGGGGTGCAGGGGGACATGAGTGGGGGCCTGGTGGAGGGTGCCCCTGCACTGCTGAGGGGTGGGGGTGGTGGGAGACATGAGTTGGACATGAGTGGGGGCCTGGTGGAGGGTGCCCCTGGATGCTGGGGGGTGGGGGTGCAGGGGGACATGAATGGGGCCTGGTGGGGGATGCCCATGGTGGCTGGGGGGTGGGGGTGCAGGGGGACATGAGTGGGGGCCTGGTGGAGGGTGCCCCTGCACTGCTGGGGGGTGGGGGTGATAGGGGACATGGGTGGGAGCCTGGTGTGGGCTGCCCATGGTGGTTGGGGGGGTGGGGGTGATAGGGGACATGAGTGGGGGCCTGGTGGAGGCTGACCATGGTGGCTGGGGGGTGGGGGTGGTGGGAGACATGAGTGGGGGCCTGGTGGAGGCTGCCCCTGCACTGCTGGGGGGTGGGAGTGATAGGGGACATGGGTGGGAGCCTGGTGGGGGCTGCCCATGGTGGCTGGGGGTGGGGGTGGTGGGAGACATGAGTGGGGGCCTGGTGGGGGCTGCCCATGGTGGCTGGGGGGTGGGGGTGGTGGGAGACATGGGTGGGGGCCTGGTGGAGGGTGCCCCACACTGCTAGGGGGTGGGGGTGGTGGGAGACATGGGTGGGGGCCTGGTGGAGGCTGCCCATGGTGGCTGGGGGGTGGGGGTGGTGGGAGACATGAGTGGGGGCCAGGTGGAGGCTGCCCCTGCACTGCTGGGGGATGGGGGTGATAGGGGACATGGGTGGGAGTCTGGTGGGGGCTGCCCATGGTGGCTGGGGGGGGTGTGTGGGAGACATGAGTGGGGGCCTGGTGGGGGCTGGCCATGGTGGCTGGGGGGTGGGGGTGATAGGGGACATGAGTGGGGGCCTGGTGGAGGCTGCCCATGGTGGCTGGGGGGTGGGGGTGGTGGGAGACATGAGTGGGGGCCTGGTGGAGGCTGCCCTTGCACTGCTGGGGGGTGGGGGTGATAGGGGACATGGGTGGGAGCCTGGTGGGGGCTGCCCATGGTGGCTGGGGGGGTGGGTGGTAGACATGAGTGGGGGCCTGGTGGGGGCTGGCCATGGTGGCTGGGGGGTGGGGGTGATAGGGAACATGAGTGGGGGCCTGGTGGAGGCTGCCCATGGTAGCTGGGGGGTGGGGGTGGTGGGAGACATGAGTGGGGGCCTGGTGGAGGCTGCCCCTGCACTGCTGGGGGGTGGGGGTGATAGGGGACATGGGTGGGAGCCTGGTGGGGGCTGCCCATGGTGGCTGGGGGGGGTGGGTGGGAGACATGAGTGGGGGCCTGGTGGGGGCTGGCCATGTTGGCTGGGGGGTGGGGGTGATAGGGGACATGAGTGGGGGCCTGGTGGAGGGTGCCCCACACTGCTGGGGGGGTGGGGATGGTGGGAGACATGAGTGGGGGCCTGGTGGAGGCTGCCCCTGGATGCTGGGGGGTGGGAGTGCAGGGGGACATGAGTGGGGGCCTGGTGGGGGATGCCCATGGTGGCTGGGGGGGTGGGGGTGCAGGGGGACATGAGTGGGGGCCTGGTGGAGGGTGCCCCTGCACTGCTGGGGGGTGGGGGTGGTGGGGGACATGAGTGGGGGCCTGGTGGAGGGTGCCCCTGGATGCTGGGGGGTGGGGGTGCAGGGGGACATGAGTTGGACATGAGTTGGGGCCTGGTGGAGGGTGCCCCTGCACTGCTGAGGGGTGGGGGTGGTGGGAGACATGAGTTGGACATGAGTGGGGGCCTGGTGGGGGCTGGCCATGGGGGCTGGGGGGTGGGGATGATAGGGGACATGAGTGGGGGCCTGGTGGAGGGTGCCCCACACTGCTGGGGGGGTGGGGGTGGTGGGAGACATGAGTGGGGGCCTGGTGGAGGCTGCCCCTGGATGCTGGGGGGTGGGGGTGCAGAGGGACATGAGTGGGGGCCTGGTGGGGGATGCCCATGGTGGCTGGGGGGTGGGGGTGCAGGGGGACATGAGTGGGGGCCTGGTGGAGGGTGCCCCCTGCACTGCTGAGGGGTGGGGGTGGTGGGAGACATGATTTGGACATGAGTGGGGGCCTGGTGGAGGGTGCCCTGCACTGCTGAGGGGTGGGGGTGCAGGGGGCCATGAGTGGGGGCCTGGTGGAGGGTGCCCCTGGATGCTGGGGGGTGGGGGTGATAGGGGACATGAGTGGGGGCCTGGTGGAGGATGCCCCACACTGCTGGGGGGTGGGGGTGCTGGGTGACATGAGCAGGTGTGCAGGGTAGTCCCCTGTGGTGTTGGCTGCCTGCTGCGGCAGTGGAGGGTGTACAGGGAATACCTGGGAGCACACAGCCAAATCGCGTCTAGAATTTCCCGCGTACCCCTGAAATACACGTACCCAGCCAAATCACGTGTGGAAATTCCCGCGCATGTACCTGGCCAAATCGCGTGTGGGACTTCCTGCGCACCCCTGAGATCCACGTACCCAGCCAAGTTGCGTGTGGAAAATCCCGCGCACGTACCCGGCTAAATCGCGTGTGGAACTTCCCGCGCACTCCTGAAATCCACGTACCCTTCCAAATCGCGTGTGAGACTTCCCGTGCACCCCTGTGATCCACGTACCCAGCCAAATCGCGTGTGGAAATTCCCACGCACGTCCCCGGCCAAATCGCGTGTGCAACTTCCCATGCACCCCTGAAATCCACGTACCCTGCCAAATCGCGTGTGGGACTTCCCGCGCACCCCTGAGATCCACGTACCCAGCCAAATCGCGTGTGGAAATTCCCGTGCACGTACCCGGCCAAATCGCGTGTGCAACTTCCCGCGCACCCCTGAAATCCACGTACCCTGCCAAATCGCGTGTCGGACTTCCCGCGCACCCCTGAGATCCATGTACCCAGCCAAATCGCGTGTGGAAATTCCCGCGCACGTACCCGGCCAAATCGCGTGTGGAACTTCCCGCGCACCCCTGAAATCCACGTACCCTGCCAAATCGCGTGTGAGACTTCCCGCGCACCCCTGAGATCCACGTACCCAGCCAAGTCGCGTGTGGAAATTCCCGCACACCAAGTCGCGTGTGGAAATTCCCGCGCACGTACACGGCCAAATTGCGTGTGGAACTTCCCGCGCACCCCTGAAATCCACGTACCGTGCCAAATCGCGTGTGGAACTTCCCGCACACCCCTGAAATCCACGTACCCTGCCAAATCGCGTGTGAAAGTTCCCGCGCACCCCGCAATACACGCACACGTTATTTTTCAGTCAGCGGGTGTCAGTGTTTGTGGGTACCCCTTTGCACGTAATTTGTCCTCGAGGGCCACAGTATAGGACATTCATCATAGCTGTATATAGGTGCTATTTGTTGGCGCACCTTTTGGCGCACATTTATTACAGGCGCAGAGACGCTACCGTCTGCTTTCTTGTGGCGGTCGTGTTTGTGCCTATGCGCTGGTTTGACCGTGTGCTTTTTTGCCCTATTCGATTCCATGAATACGTGTTGTAGGCTAGCGTGTGGGCGTTCCGCGCACTTGCACTCTGTACTTCACCCGTGACGCCCACATTTTGGCAAGTTGTTCCCCATTCCGAGTGTTACGCCCCGTGTTACGCCTACTTTTGTTTTGTGCGCCGCGCTATGTGCGATTTTCGCTGTGGCCTGTGCGATTTTCGCTGTGACCTGGCGCACGCCGTTAGATGGCCTGTGCGCCAACGTGCGCCGCGCACTTTTTTAGCGCACATCCGATGGTTTTCTCGCGCACTTGCACTGCGATTTTCGCGATTCCACTGCGAATCGCACGTTTTTGGCCACTTTTGCCGCGCTAATTATTCCATGAATCGTGCCATAAGTCATTGTACACTTGAGTGAAGTGGAATTCTGGTATGTTGGATCTTGCAGTAGTATCTAAGAGGTGTGCGATGTTAGCTGAGCGCTCTAGGAGGTTTTTCTGTGTGGCTATTTTCCTTTGTAGGGTGTTCACTTTGGAATCTAAGACATTTTGTATGGTGGTGCACCAATCTTTAATAGTGTTAATGGGGCTGGTGTGTGTAATGGGGGAATTCTAGTTTTCAGATAATGGTGAAAAGCTCTTTGGTATTGGAGGCTGCATTGGAGATGCGTTCATTGATTTAGCTTCATGGGTAAGTATGTTTTGTTTTTAAGCTTTGGATACTTGTTGTAATTTGATTTGGAGTTCAGGAGAGTGTTTTCTTCTACATAGATGTTCTAAAGCTATTTTTTCCCTTCTGAGTTCTATGAGTTCGTCATTAAGCCATGGGGAGCTACTTTTGGGTTTAGGCAGTTTAGTTTTGAGGGGGGCTACTTCATGTATTGTGAATGTGTATTTTATTTCATACATAATTGTGGTGCAGTAAGAAGGTGTGTGGAAAGTACACATTTCCTTACAAACAAACCGTGTGGGGGATCTCTTAGTCTCCGTCTTTCACACATCAATGCGACACCTACAAATCTAAATTAAAATACTGGTCACGGGGGTTCCACAGTGATATCACAAAAAGCTCTTCGAACCAAAGATTCATCTATTGTGGTTTGCAGGCATTGGTGATAATGAGCAGAGATATTCTCTGTATTAGTGTTGTCTTGAGGCTTGGCGTAGAGAAGGTTGTTAAGCAATATGCTAAGGTTTTCTGGGGTGAGCTTACATGTATTTCTGACCTGGCTGGGTACGGTGCTACTTTTTTGTCTATTGCAACTGTATTGAGGTTAATGTTGAAATTAATGTAATGATATGATAATCAATGTGATAGTGATCAGTCCAGTGCATCTTGAGAATGTCTGATATGGTTAAATCTATGTTGTGGGTGAGTATCCAATCAAGAATTCTGCCTTTAGAATGTGTGGGGGTATTCACCATTTGAGTGAACTGCATCTCTTGGAAGGCATTATGGCAGGCAGTTGCTTTGCTATCTGTGGGGTCATTGTAACCTAGGTTAAAGTCTTCTAGGACCATGCACTTTGTTTTAGGTTTAAGGAGAGGTGTGATTAGTAGTGGAATTTCAATGTCTGGGTTGTTGGAGGTGTTCAGTGCTCTAAATACAGTTAGGAAGTTAATTGTTGCATTGGGGCTGGTGGCTAATTTAAGAGCAATTACTTCATAGCCAGTGAGGGATTCCATTTTACATTCTAGTACTAGTGCTAGTACGTGTTGCAAATGCAGAGGTGAACGTAAAGTGAGGAGAAATATGCAATCCAACTGTAGTTAAATACCACAGAAAAAAAGGTTGGTGACACAGATATGCCACAAAAAGGCCTGAAGATGCCAGAAAATGCCGGTAGTTGTAAACCCTCAAGTGGCTCACTTCCACTTAGAAGTAGTAGTGGTGCGAGTAAGACAAGTCAGTTAAGGCAATTAGGGCACACACACCCTCCAGGTGCCGCACCTCAGAAATCACCAGAAAACTCATGTAGCTCTGTAGCTCTGGCACTGTTTTTGTCTGTAAATCTCAGAAATCGCCCCCACACCACTCCTGTAGAGATCTAGAGGTCTGAGGGTGTGGGGTCACAGCACATTTGTGGTCACAATTGCAACCAGACTCTGCTGCTTTCTCCATGCTCCGTGATAAGCCTTTGGTGAGAGAGAGACACACATTTCCACCGGCACCTTACTTTCTGACCTCTCTTGCAAAAGAACAAAAGAAAATCAAAACATACCAGAAAAAAGGATCCTTTGGGAACCACCTTTCACAGTTAACAAATAGAACAAAAAAAATAATCTTATTGACTCCACCTCCTTTACATTTCTCAGTAAAGTAGTTAGACTCAATAAGATTCTCCAAAATTTCCTTTCACATTTTGTGTTATGCTAATTGGAATAATGGACAATTTTATACCAGAGAAAAGGACAAAAACAATTTTCTGTCCCAAATACTTTTCTCTAGCATACACTAAGGACCATAATCAATGGACCTTTATAACTATCCACAGTCTCCACAGTCCACTTTCCAAGCCATGGCTCATAAAAAGACCTGGATGGCATGTGCACGCCGTCGCACAGAGAAGCCCTTCTACCCTTTTTAATTTTATATTTGTAACACTCTCTCGATGCCTGCTTTCAAGCAGTCACACATCAATCCACAAATTACTTCCAAAAACTGTACACATAAACCTATGACCATATTAAGCTTCTACACATCAACTGCCACTTATCAATCTTCTACAAATCTTTTGCATCAGCATTTCCCTTACTTATACAAAAACAATTGTACACAGTGCTCCTTTAAATGCACCTATGCACTGTGCAGTGAACGAATTGCATACATAGAAGTTGCAGTATGGATGGGCAAGTGCTCATGAGAACCCAGAAGGGAAATGCCAGGGGATGCCAAGGTGGGACGCCATTGGCTAACTACTGGAGTTGAGGAGTCCCAAGGATGGGATGCATCTTAAGCGTAACATCCCTTTAACAAAGTGTTTTCTGTCAATTTAATAGGTTTTTATAAGTGAACGTTTTTCATGGTATTACATCACTGTATATAAGTAATTAATGATTCCTCTTTTCATATATATTAAAGAACTATAAACCTCCTTTAAGAAACATATTTTTTGCAACACATACTTATGCCTGTCGTTATCAACAGTGCATGCTGGCAATGCAAATCATCATTGAATTGCCTATGGCATAAGGCTCAACCATAACCCTAGCCCAACCAAATCCCCCTATTATTCACTGCACCTACCCTGCATCCTAGCTCAGTGACCACTATACTTTAATAATGTAACCAATGGTTAATGCTCATGGGTTTCATCCATGGCCAGTCTCCAAATCCATGGGGCATGGGCTGCGGCCATGTGCATTCCCCAATAAGCAAATCAGAGTACACATTTGTGTTTGACGAGGGCCAGGCCCACTACCCACACACCATATGTATATCACAAGTTTTTCTACTTATATTCTTACACTTTGGAAAAATAAAACACAAGACATATTTCCAAAAACATGCTTCTAGGTCCTTGCTAATGCTTGTTGCGCAAGTTGGTTGTAATCTAGTCCACTACTGCTGGCTGTAACCACAAGCAGAATAATTGTGACATTTAAAGCTACCACTTCGCCCATGCCGCATGTCCCAATAAGCAAATTATTGTACACATTTCTCCTTGCTGACGGCCAGGTCCATTGCCCAGACACCAATGTTATATCACTGTTCTGTGTACTTACATTTTCACACTTTAAAAAAAATTAAATGCTGGACATATTTGCAAAACCATGCTTTGAAGTTCTTGTTTACCATCCTCGTGCATATTTGCTGCAATCACATCCAGCATTTCAACCTTTTCCCACAACCAGAAATATTTTTCCCATTCAAACCACTCCTAATTTTGAAAACCTTTATCACATAGCCGGTCCCTGGCGGCCATGCCCATTTTAATCCCATTGCTAGTTCCTCGTGGTCATGGCTAGTATCCAGACTGCCCATGGCCACAGGCTGTACCTCAGTCACCTAAGGTATATCACTTTTATTTGTATCTACATTATGACACATTTCAAAAACTAAAACACGGACACATGTGCAAAACCATGCTTTCAGGACCTTGCCAATGCTCCTTGCACATGTTTGCTGCAAATCCACCCATATTACATTTTTTGAAAAGTGTCAAAATGTACATACATAAAACAGTCATATACCTTAGCCCATGGGCGTAGGACATGGAGGGGCAGGGGGGACAAATCCCCCCCCCACAATTTTAAGTGGGGGGATATAATGTCTGTGGTCTCCCTTGCTACCCCTAAATAAATGTTGGGTAATGCAAGCTCCTGTGCTGTGGCAACGCACCATGTGGCTCTTTACTTCTGGAGTGGCTGGCTTTCTTGTTCAGGCCTCTAAAAAAAAAGAAGAAAAAAAAGATCAGGGGTGCCACAAGTCTAGCACTTTCAGCACTGACACTAAATAAGAAAGACTAGGAAAACCAAATAATGTGTCTTTCTGGAATTCTATACAATAATTGCTAGATTCATTAAAGGTTCATTTCAGGCACACTTCAGGGTGTAAGTCACTGATTTAGTCTGTTCTTAAACACCTCAACCCAGCCTTTCATCCTTCTGAGGTTGATAAGTGAGTACCAACACAGGTTGGGTGATATTGGGTGTATATTTTTCCTATATAAAGCGCTTAAGCGTAAGTGCTATATAATTACACATAATTATCATTTGGCCATGGACGTCTGCTTGCATTCACAGTAATTTGATAATATGGGTCTATACACACTGATCCGAACGATACATAAGGCGATCCATTCTTGTATGAAATGTACATTAAATTATAGTGATATCGTAAACATATTTTTCGTAGTGTACTTAGGAACAATGCTATGTGATGCCACTTCCTGTTTTGTCAAGGGGTGAAAGGTTGAGCTCCATCGCTTCCCGCGAAATCACTTCGGGGTGGGGTCAAATGACATCACCTTGTAGGGTGTCCTGACCCACGTTTAAGCTACCCTGCTACAACATTTGGTGCTGTGGGCTTAGGAAATTCAAGATGGCGGAAAACCCACATGTGCGCCGAAATCCAGGAAAGCTGCGCAGTTGTGCGCACACCAAAATGGTTACCTAACTTGCCACCCACCAGGGTAAAGAAAGGTCTTTGTTAACAAAATCCACTTTTACTGATGTCAAAAAGTTGCTGAAATCGTGACTCATTGGACCACTTTAAAGATTCAACCCTTTTTGTGGGGTTCCACATAACCATCTTACTGTAAGGAGCCCCATCAAAACAATGTTAAGCAAGGATTTACTACCATGTAAGAACCATTCCTGTTTAGAATGCATTAATCCAAGAAAATCCCAAAAATGGGTGCAGTACCAGTACTCACCACTATCCAAAAGCCGGCGTTTTAAAACCCACTGTGTGTTTTTCTGAAGGCAAGCAAAATGCCTATTTCAAA
Organism: Ambystoma mexicanum; assembly: GCF_040938575.1. Classification (NCBI taxonomy): domain Eukaryota; kingdom Metazoa; phylum Chordata; class Amphibia; order Caudata; family Ambystomatidae; genus Ambystoma; species Ambystoma mexicanum. Next base: position 596,369,631 of record NC_090927.1, read on the forward strand.
CCTTGCAACATGTGCAAAATATTCACTGAACACCAGCAGACATTTGGCAGAATGGAGTTTTGTGTGCCTACAAAATCTGGGAAATGAAGAGCCCAAAAACAATGCTTATAACAAAAATGCTATGGAGTCAGCAGCTTAAGCCTAACTGCAACTGGATTTAAAACCACCAAAATCGAAAATGTTAAATTAAATGAGTGACCTATGTTTGGTGTCACATGCCTTTGTAACTGTTGAAATGTCATAGTTTTGCACTTAGAATCAGCATTCTAGCTGCATGTGTAAAATTACAAGTTATTTTAAAAGCAACAAAAAGTTAGCTGAAGGTCTGGCTTAAGGAACTTGATTTTGCCTAGCAACGGATCCCATCAGGAGTGAAACTTGAGTCACAACTATGTTCCCAGGCCAATGTTCCTTTTGCTGCCCACACTAAGGATATGCCATCTATCTGATAATTGAATTTCCTGTGCTCTGCCAGAGAGTGAACAAAGCCCTCTCCACTCAGGCAAAGGTTTTTATTACAGACGTCGTAAAAAGTGGCTTCCTCCTGGAGAAGCTGGGAGGGGCACTGCCTGTGAGAAGCAAGCTGGCTTGGCAGAAACTGGAAAGACTGGTTTCTGTACCATGTGACCTGAAAAGACACACCCCTGCAGCAAGGATATGGTTTTATAAAAAGGGGGATAATTCATAGTGCGGACATGTGAAAATTTTATAAATGATACCATAATTCTTGTGATTTTTCTGCCCACAGTTTAAGACGTGGTAGGAACCGGTGGTATGTTCAGGGGGGTTTTAGCGGAAAAGTGGATATTACTCTAAATGTGTGCATGTTAAAAATCTGAAACTTCATCAGTTAATGTCCCTACCCCCTGCACACATGTATGTAAAGTTGGGTCCATGTCGGAAATTGAAAAAGCAGTTAAAAAGTCAATTATGTACACTCTTTGAATGCAAGCTCCGAGAATGAGCAGATTTGGACATAGACATGGCTAAATTCAGCCACACCATGTATATGTAATTTCAAACAACTGTGTAACTCTGAAGTATGGATTTTGATCATATATATATTTGGGTGCACAGATGATAAGGGAGGTTGTTTCAAGAGATCATAAAATGACATCAATCTGACTCACAGTTCAGTTTGCCAATCAAGCGGAGGAATGGAAGCCTGACCAATGACGAATGAGAGGGGCAAGTCTAGTGATGCAACACACACACCCATTCTCAAGAAACAGATAAAAGCAGAGAGTCAGGACACATAGAGACATTCAATTTCATCTGCCGCTGGAAGCCCTGCCGGAAAAATCCATACTTACCTCCATCAAACTCCAGAAAGCCAAACTAGAGACTTCAATCTATCCAGAGCAGAGACCAGACCAGAGAGAAAGCAGTGCTGTGCCTAGCAGAGACCAGACCAGAGAGAAAGCAGTGCTGTGCCTAGCAGAGACCAGACCAGAGAGAAAGCAGTGCTGTGCCTAGCCGAGACCAGACCAGGCGCTGTGAGCAGAATCCGGAAAGACCTGACCAGACTGAAGATCGTGACCAAGTCGCTTTCCTGTTCAAAATCTCTTGTGAGTACTTAGCAAAACTCAGAACACATCTCTTAGTTTAAATTCATCTAATTCAATCTATTTAACCTAAGTAGAACTGCCTCCTATCTGTCACCTGTCATTTCTAGTAAAATTTGTCATTTTGAAAAAGTGTGCGTTTAAAATTTACAAAACCAAAAACGACCTTTACTAAATTACTCATATCTCCGCAACCGTTGGGCTAGAGACTTGCAATAACTTTCATTTGGAAGCTGAGATCCCAGGCTTTCCTAGGACCCCAAAACGGTAGAGATAGTCCTTGTGGTTCCTTTGTAATAGCGCTCGGCGCATCCGCGAATTTTGCCGCGATTTGCAATTTCTTCACATGTAAAAAAACTGCTGCTGCCTGATTTCATTTGCCAGAAATTCGTTTAACCTGCTAACTATCCCTGCATCATTGCTAGTGTGAGCCTGGACTAATATTAACTAGATACCACTCATCCTGAACCTCTAAAAGGGAATTAAGAGCGTTTCCAGCATATTTCTCATTCATTGCTAGCACCTATCAAAGCATTTGCCTGTGTTTTCAAACTTCTGTTTAAGCTTGCTGGATTGAACTGAATTACAGTTGATTGCATTTCTGAGAACTGTGTGTTTTCCTTCCATTTCCTTGCCTTGCATCAAGGGGGGGAGGGGAGTAGCCAGAGAAAAGTGATTACATTGTTTGGTTGAAATCATATTGCGTATTTTCTGTACTGCATTCATTGAATATTGCATCCACCTGAGCCTACATAAAGCATCCTCTACCACATTATACTTTTGTTCCTAATTACCAGTGTGCTACCTTATCCATTTCATCTCAACTCCTTAGTAATTATAAGAAGTGTGTTAGTGCCAGATTCTCCGTTGTTAATCTTCATCATATCAGATTAAGTGTGCTATTCAATTATTAATTTATTAAAAAGTGTGATATATATTTTAATTTATCAAATAAACCTTTTAAACTTGCAAAACAGAATTACTTCTTGGGTCAGGGGGATTCCAAGAGAGGGGTGTTATACAAGGGTAGTCATCCAGAACGCATGAACTGGACCTAAAGATATATCAATAAGGGTTTTCATTCAGTATTCTAGACTAGGCGTTAACTTGGCTGTAGTGCTGAATTGAATCCTCTTACAACCTCCTGTGATGTCATCAGAGGTCCAGGGTCGTGTGATGTCACTTCCACTACCCCTGGCATTTTGGTGAAATGACATCCCTGGTCATGCGTGCAAAAGTACAAGTTAACTTCAGACTGTCTGCAGCATCAGGCTAAAACAAGAACTTCTGCTGCTTTCTCATGCGGGGAACTACACATGCCCCTGTGCAGTGCACTGCTGCCCAGCCTCAGCTTCCAGAACGAAGGAGAAGCCAGGCAGGGACGCGTGCTCCTGCTGAGAGTGACTGACTGACAGCTTGTGTTAATATCGAGGGAGACAGAGTGAGACTCCTCTAACTGCGACTCAACCTCCTGAGACCTCAGCTACCGTACTTAAGGTAAGTCACATGGTCCCCCTTTCCCAGGTGCAGTGCATGCCGGCATAGGGAGGATTTATTAGGGGGCATGTGCCAACGTCATATTTATACAGTTTCTAAACATGTGCAGCATGTTGCAAACTGATCAGGGGATTCTGGCCTCTTAATGTTTCATCATGAATGAAAAACCTGAGGGTCGAACCCTCATTTTATTTCCTGATAACAGGAAAAGACAGGCTTCGCCCCATGCCTCGTGAGGGTTTCAAATTGCATGCAGGTGACCCAACAGCACACACGTGCTAAATTGGGCTGTTCTGTGCATGCAATGTGCACTTTTAAAAGATGAGCAAAATACATACGTCCCTGATGTGTGGCATGCACTGTTCACGTTTTGCATAGCCCATTACAGAACATAAATGATAAATTAACACCCAAGACCCCTGTGTTGCGCAACATGCTCACAAGTACATCGCAAACCTATGCGACTTCAGAAAAAAGCCCCCAGCTCAGAGGGATTCAATATTTACTGATTTTTACAAGCTAGTGGAACTCTTTGTAGGTCGCTGCAGGCAAACTGGTTTGTGGTGATATACCTGGAGCACATACACCAGAGCGCTATTCTGGGAAGGTCTCCATTGTTTGGAAAATTAAGCTATTTGTTTTTGTTGACGATCATAATGGGGTGCATTGTGCAGTGTGGTCTTCCCGATAATGAGGGCATTCGTGAGGACCACAAAAGTGGGTGTGAAATGCAAGTTGCCTCAGCCTGTACCCGTAGCAAACGATGTGCTCAGACGTCTGTGGATTCATTTGAAGCAGTTGAACCCAACAACAGTACTGTGGTGACTGTGGCTGAAGGGAGGTGTGTGTCGCAGGGAGCGTTGGACCAGGTCCTGGGGGAGCTTGTTTAGGCTCTGCAGAGCTCGAATTCGGATTTAGGAACCATAAGTGTAGTGTGAGGTCAGAGCACCACCACCGCCATGCCACCTGCACCTTGTGGGAATTAAAAAGCCATGATAGGGAGATGATTGTTTAGAAATCGTGTCGACTACAAAGAATAGTCTGTATTACATGAATGCAGAAATGAGAAATTACTTAGACCTGCACTGCAGGCTAATGTGTAAATACTACAAAGACCTGACCCCACAGATCAACACCCCGAAAATAAGTGCAGGCCAGTCTTTACATCGTTCTACTTACCTGGTTACAGAGACCCAAGACAGCACTGTATGGCCTTGTTAGCGGGCCTCTTTCCCCCAGGGACCTGCGTGCCAGTGCACATTCATGTCCATGCTCCGTTGCAGTTTCCTTTCCCTTGTGTTGTGTGTTTGCCTCCCAGAGCTCCCAGGGGTCCATATGGTATATGCAGTATTAATGCTGTTGCTGTGAGAAGAAGCATGTTGCCATCTTCCCTTCTGTTCCCTTAGCACATCCAGAACAGTGCACTAGCTTATGGAAGTTCAAGTGGCTTATAATCTCCATTACCCACTTGCCCCCCTCAACCCACTGCTGGGTCCATACCTGGACTTCATCACCACAGAGCGATGAGTGTGTGTATACTAGCACTGCTTACAGTGCAGGTGAGGCAAACATGTGGTCTCAGACCAGTGCAGTGCAGGCCGGTACGGGGGAGTGGAAGGCATCGGGCAAGCGGTAAGCAGCATTATAGTGTAAATAATAAATACAAGCATGTGTGCACAGCACTGGCTGGGCCTTGCCTCGACAGTGACCTGGAGAAGATCCCAAAATGAAGTACGACAATGGAGCATGACTAATAGTTGTAGAAAAGCGCCCAAGGATATTGAGGGTGCTCTGAAGACTGAGGAGAAAGTGCTGAGTAAGTGTACAGATGAGAGTTGTGGGGTTCTGTCCATGGGGGAATGGGAAGTGAGGAACTGGGGTGCAGTAGAGTGGGGGAATGCAAAGTGAAAAAGGGTTGAAAGGGTTCAGAGGACAGAAAAGGAGAGGAGCAAGGGAGGGGAGAGATGGGAACAAGAACGGAGTGCAGATGAAAGATGGGGCTGGTTTGCAGCATGGGGTGACCAGTGTGTGCAGGGGAGAGAGGGGTTCAGGAAAGACCAGAACACAGGAAGAGTGGTATACGGCATAAATGGCATAGGATGTGCTTCGGGTTTAGATAAAGCCATTGATTTAGGGATGTTTGACGGCACTGGCTTCTCAATTCATCTCTAAAACTCAGGACATCCTGTCGTCTCTCTCCTCCTCTCCCCTTACTCCCTCTACTCCCTGCTCTTCCTCTGACATTTCTTCAGCCACCTCTCCCCCTCCTTCTCTGCCTTTTCCCTTTTCTCCCCAGATGAGGTTCCTAGACAAGTCCGATCTATGAAAGTCTCATCAAAACAGGTTCATTCCCTTGTGCACCTTCTCCTTAAGAAACCCTCTGCCGACCCGTCTTGCCCGGCTAACTATCGCCCAATCTCCATCACTCCTTTCCTGGGCAAACTCTTGGAACAGCTGGCCATCTCCCTGCTCAATCTTCACACTGAATGTGCTGGTTGTCTCCATGATCATCAGTCTGGCTTCAGAGCTGTCAGAAGCACGAAAACTGCTCTCCTGAACATCCTTGAAGACCTGCTCTCCAACCTTGATTCCATCGCCCCTTGTGTCCTCATCTTACTTGATCTCTCTTCTGCCTTTGACACAGTCAACCATGCCATCCTGCTCAACTGTCTCCGTGATAACCTGGGGATCACCGGTCGTGCCCTGGCATGGCTGACTTCTTTCCTCTCTGATCGACCCTCCCAGCTTCAACTTGGGTCCTTCCTCTCCTCTATCTCTATCTCTATCTCTACATGTGGTGTTCCCCAGGGGTCTAACTTCTCTCCCTGGCTGTTCAACCAATACCTGGCACTTCTTGCCCACCGCATTGCCGCACTCTGCCCCAACTTTCAGTGCTATGCGGATGACACTCAGCTCACTTTCAGGCTACCCTCAGCCACCTCTTCTCCCTCTCTCATCTCTGACTGTCTGCCCGCCATACAGGAATGGTGTACCGCCAATGATCTCTGCCTTAATGCCAGTAAGACCGAGATTCGGCCTCATGGGCACACCCACTCCCTCCTTTCCTGTCACTCTCTGGCCGGCCTATCTTGGCCCTCTTCCTGCTCCCACCTATAAGGCCAAAAACCTCGGCGTCATCTTCGACTCCACACTCTCCTTCTCTCCTCACATCTCTGATGTCTCTCAGAAGTCTCACTATCGGCTGCACCTCCTCAGAGGTATTTTTCCATTGCTCTCCTTCCCCAAGAAGCTCACTGTCTCCTGAGCTCTGGTTCTCTCTAGGCTGTTCTGTTGCAACTGCCTCTTTCTAAATCTGGCTGCTGCTCTCCACCCTCTGCAACTCATACAGAACAGGACTATGAGACTTGTCCTTAGCCTCAAGCCTAGGGATCGTATCTCTCCAGGAATGAATATCTCTGCATTGGCTCCCAGTGGCTGTGAGGATTAAGTTCTAAACCCTCTGCATTGTCTATAAGGCCTTCTGGGGCCTGGTGCCTCAATACGTTCAACTCTCTCTTCCTAAATATCTTCCTTCTCAAGCTCTTCGCTCATCCGCCTCCAACTCCCTTAGGATCAGACACTCCTCCAAGCAACGCGTTGGTGGTAGATCTCTTTCTTCGGCTGCTGCCCCCCTCTGGAACAGCCTCCCTGAAACTTGAGGAGAATCATCTCCGGTTCCGGAAGCACCTCAAAACCTTTCTCTTTGTTTCTGCTTTTTCTCCTCCTCTCCCCTGCTGACTTCCTGGCTGATACTGAAACTGCACTGATTATCTGGTCACCCTCTGATCTCGGACCCAGGCCCCCTCCCCCGCCAGTCGCACTCCTGCACTGCCTTCCTGGCAACCCCCGCACTTGGAGACTGTTTTCTGTATCCCTACAGTCCAACTACCAGCACTTGACACCTGTTGTCTGCACTTACCCTTGCATTTGCCACCTGCTAGCATTACTTTTACTTTGTTTATTTATCTTATTATTCCATGTACTGCACTGTCCCCTGCCCCCACCCCCTCCGCACTTTCCTCCTTCCCCGCCCCATGCACTTGTGCGTTCTGAATGACACCTGGCCTAGTAGGATTGTTGTCTGTCTTCCCTCTGTTCCCCCTCCCTTGCCTCGTCGCGCCTTGAAATACTTGGGTATAGGCGTGTTATAAATGCCATATCATATCATATCATACTACAAAGCCCTGTGTAGTTAATAACTTTATTGGAGCTGGGAACATTCTACTGGTGTAATACAAATGTCTTATCCAGCCACTCTTTTAGCACTTTGCATTTCCTTCACTGAAGTCCTGTTCAAAACCAGCAATGGCAAGTGTTTGCTTGTTTTTACATATTGAGCATTTGCCAGGCACTGCCATTAAATATCCAGGTACTTGCACCATTTTTCAGCTGCTACCATCAGAGGGTACCTAATACCAATATGGCGGTGCCTGGCAAGTGCCTTTTCCATGCCTACATTAAAATCCAAACAGTTGGCGTTGCCAACGCTTGTTTTAAAATAGGGATGCAACAGAATTTATGGTACCCACCACAAGCTGAATAATGAGTTTTAGACAAGTTTTAATAGAGGCCACCATAAGCCATCTGGGTGACCCAGAAAAAATAAAGCAGAGCCTCGAGATTCACAACAGCACTTGTTCTGCTATCCATGTAAATCTAGTGAATACCCTGGTGCCGAGTTATGATTTCAGCTCATACACTGCTCTAAAGGGGCACACTCATGTTCCATCATTGAGTGTTCAAGTGGAATAGGATAGGATGGGTTGGCGAAACGCCATAAAGCATCTGCACTTAATGCGTAGGTGACAGTATTATAAAAGATCTCTCTGAAGGTCCATCGCTTGGAGACCTGGAGAAACATAAGAAGTGAAACGGATCCTCACACCAACTGAGGTGGAAGAGAAAAACATGGCCCGTGGGGGGAATATTATTAAGACCAAAGTATTTCCATACATTTGAGTAAGCTCCTGTACAATCTACTGCATATGTCAGTAATGGGGGAAAGATGGAAAGGAGTATCTGCGAGCAGGCGATTCCTGCCTCTCCCCGCCCAAGTCCCCAAGGTGTCCCCTGTCCACGCCCAGATTGTATGGGTCTCCTACGCCCCTACCTTAGCCCCCACTTGATAAAATCCATTCAGACTTTGCACATACATTCACAGTTGGGTCTATATTCATTCTGAAAACGTTTCTCCACTTTCGGCAAACAGCTACAAAGTTTACAGCCATCTAAAAATGTTGAGACTCCCCTCTAATTTTTCCCCCTCTTGACAAAATCCCACTGAACTTTGCAAAAACATTCATATCTAGGTCTAAAATAATTTTGCACACTTATGTCCACATTTGTCAAATGGCACCACATTTATAAGCCTTTAAAATAATTTGGTATCTCCCCTCTAATTTTGATCCCTCTTGGCAAAACAGCACAACACTTTGTAGAACAATTCAGAGACCGGTCTAGAATGATATTCCAAAATGTCATACAATTCAATTGAGTGGCGCCAAAGTTATAAGCCATCCAAAAAACGCTTCCCACAAACACTGTAACACAGAAATAGGCATAGATGCCCCTGCATCTATGCAGGTGATATCAGGACTGTTCGTGGATGTTGGAGTTGAGAAAGCATCCAGTTTTTTGGGCTTTTTAAGGCCATATCCCATTCCATCCTCATCACCCCTCACCTCCCCAGTGATTGTTTCATTAGTGTGACAATTGCAATGTTGTGTTTTTTAATATGTTTTTGCTGCGATGTTCGCGGACATCGGCCGCTGTCCATGAATCCAACATGGCGGGCATTTCCAAACATCTGACGCAGCTCACGTTTTTTATTGACCAATCAGCGGGCGCGTCCGATGTACATAGACATCACGGCGCCCTCTAGGCCAATCGGATGCCCATCTGCGGAGCGAACAGAGAACTGAGTCCACGGACCGAACCCAGATATCAGTCATTTTATTACCTAATTTTGGACCTTTTTTTAAATAAACTACTCGATGGGTTTACACCACATTTACAAAAGCATGCTTTCGGGACCATGCTGCCACTCCTGCTTCTAAATTTGGTGAAAATTCGACCAGCGGTTTGGGCTGTAGGCGTGAGAAATTTTTTGTTTCCATTGAATCAACGGGAAAAACCACACATTTTGCCCTCACTATAACTTTGCCCCCCCGCCCCCCCTGCATGAAACTTTACAAAACTTCACAGACTCAATCTGACTAGGCCATATACTGTGTTTGCAAATATTTGTGAGGATTCATCCGGTGGGAGGTGGTTCAAAGTTGTAAGCCACTCAAAAAGTGCTCCTCATATTGGTTGAGCAACTTAACCATAACTACTGGGCTGCTACTGCAGGCCCTGTAATAAATATATATATGTATATATCTATATATATTATAGCTTTATAGACCTGCAGCGAGGGCCGTACTGGGTGTTATGGGCCCTGAAGACCGAGTTACGAGGGACCATAACGCATGGTACGGTCCGAGCTGCAGGTGTATGAAGATATTAGAAAACCCTTAATTTTTTATTAAAGTACAATAAATGAGACATGTTTAATTGAAGTAGAAACAATTGCCAAATGATACATAAAAGTTGCAGCCACATTAACTTGGTTGTGTTTTTTTTTTATAGGGTGGTGGAAGGTGATTGGGTGGGAGGAGTATGCAATTGTGTGTATGCCTGCCCAGTGTTCTAATTAAACACATTTCAAATGTTTTTACACTACAAAAAAAATAAGCATTCAAGCATTGCACATTCACATAGAGAAGCAAAACATTTCCAACCTGCAACGAAACACACATAAACTTAGCATGCACATAATCAACTTACATGTTCAAGTTCTTCTTCTCCAATATTCATTCCACTACAACGGTGCACCGATGACGTCAGGGCAAGGTTGCATGTTGTTAGGGAGAATTCTCAAGAATGGCTCATTTCCCTTACCTACTGAGTCCCTCAACAGCTTTGCTGGATTTCTAGGATTCATTTTTTTAACCTGGTAAGAGTGTGAGCCTTTTTCCCACTCTTACATGTGTTTTGCTGTGTGGGTTTAACATTTTCTTGTGGTCATAGACTGTGGAGCCTCACCTACTCCATAGGCATCATCTGTTTAGTGTGTGTCACACAGCACCTTCAGTACAGTGACACAGGATTGTCTTTCAGACCTCCCAACTCAGACTACATTTTCTGGGACTGACTACTATCTCCCAGAACATGTAAAGTTGCCATTAACCTTATTAGTCTTTTAAAATCCACAGGCCCAGTACACCCTATCTTAAATAGAGTTTTGGACAGGGTTAATATATACCCCTTTTTGTCTGTTTCTCATAGAGCATTGTTTTGCTCCCTTTTCATCAAGACTTGGCTGGTGGCAGTGGTAACTACCCTATTTTTCCTATCGTGGTTACCTTAAATAACCTTGGTATTGTTTTAGGCTATCTTGGTAGTCTTGAACTTAAACCCGCTAGACCATATAGGTTTTTATACAGTTCCAGCTCGGTTTATTCGCCATTTATTTTTTGAAAATGTCTTTCTCGTGTTTTACTCCGCATGCCAAAACAGGTATGGTTCCTTTGTTCACCGTCTTTTTGCGGGCTTCTCCACAGAAGCCCTCTCCACAGAAGCCCTCCTTAGGCGTCTGAAAGTCTCGGTAGGCAGGATGTGAGGGAGGGGTTTTAGGACCCCTGCCATGAGTTCCCTTGGTAACCCAAGTCACACTCCTGTTTGATTGGCTAGGTGACTGTTCCGGGAGGACAGCCACCCTGCTGTGTAATTGACAGCCAGGCTGTATGAATGGGGAAAAACTGCATAAAAAGCAGGTCTCTGGGATTGGAAAGGCAGAGTCGCCACAGGAACGAAATAACATACGAGGAGCTGACAGAAGAGGACCTCTACAACGACTGAACCGCCCGGTGAGGCCCTGCTGCAGGTCCGAATCTTCAAGCTCCAACGACAGAGAAGATCTAACAGGAATCTTCTTCCCCTGAGCTGGTGGGACCAACCAGTTCGCCCAAACTGCAAGCCAGGACTCCCTCCTCTGGTTGAATTTGCTGTACAAAGCTAAAGTGAACTGTATAGCCAGGAAGGTCGGAACCTGCTTGGGTTTTAAGGAGCACACATTTTATTCGTTGCTTTGCTCTGCAGCTGGTTTCTTCCCTCTGCAGTGCAGGACCCTCCAGTCTTCCTACTTCATGTCAGTCCGACAGTCGCTTCAGGAACCGTGAGCCTGCAGGAAATGCCATGAACGTCTGCCACAGCTAAAGCTTCTTCTTCATTTAAAGGTACTGTGCAAATCTGGTTGTTCGTTTCGTCCAGCCGCGGTGAAGGTGTGTGAAACCTTTTGCCAATCCGAGGGCTTGTCCTTCTCTACTCTTTAAACTAACTTTTCTGCCGACCAACTTCGTCCATAACTCTTGGCAAAGACTTAACCGCAAACTTCCCTGAACTGTGTGATCTTGAGCAAAAAGACTTTTGTCCTATTGACTTTGGCCCTAAGCCTTTTTGATGTGATTCCATCACTGTAGTTCATCTTTCTAGTTTGCCCTGCTTACTTACGTGTTGGTGCTGCTCAATGTTTACCTACCTTTGTCTTTCCCTCCCTTTTTAAATTACTGGAGTGCCATTTTGCTCATACTTAATTTTGAGTTTAACTTGTCCAGAATCTATTGGGAGTGGTGTATTAAGAGTGTGATTTTTTAACTGCTTTACTTTAGTGAGATGTTATACAACTGATGTGTAAATAAATGTATATTGTTTTACTTAGAAACCTTGAGTCAGTGTTTGTTTGAATCATAATAATTGCTTCCCTTTGTGTAACTATTGATACTGCTCACTTGCTCTTGAGATACGTCTGGCTGCTCAGCCATCGCTACCACTTTACTGTGTAGTACAGGCATGTACCAAAGGTGAATGTGTACTGTCACTTGTAGTCTTAATTGTGTGTGTTGTTCCCAAAGGGTGCTGCATATAATTCTGCCTAACACATGTTCCTTTATTGTGGTGAAATATGCTAGAGGGAACGTTCCACTCT